>NC_042520.1:24255787-24564218 GCF_900963305.1 Echeneis naucrates
TGGTAAAGTGTGTTTTCTGTACTTTACATTTCTGTGTGCAATAAGGAGTTAGATAAAGCAGCTCATATGACATATTCATTCTTTGCTGGAATTGTATAATTTTGGACCCAGTTTTTGTGTACAAATGTGTTTGCCTGGCGTTTCATCTACTCCTCATCACCAACACTTTCTGCCAGCCACTTCAGCTGTAATCACATTCACAATAAACTATTCAGGAAGTGCTGAAATCCAACTCTCCTTGTCTCCACCCCTGCTGTTATCCCTTTAAAACAGACCCTCCTCCCCCATCTCTTTTCTACCAGCTCTCATCCACGCTTTCCTCCTCCCCAAAACTCTTCAGTGCCACCAAATAACCTCTTTAAATGATCACATCTATTTACAACCTCCTCCCTTTCTTCCCCAACATCTGGGACTGGACTCTTCAGTTTTTGTTCATTTTAAAATTTGAAGAGTACTGCTTCACTTTGAACATGATGGATCGCTGTGCTCACCCCCACAGAGATGGCTTAATGTGCTCTTAGTATGCAGGCCAGGCCCTCATTAAAATGCAAAGAGTGTTCTGGGAAACAGAGAGAACAAAAAAAATAAAAGATTGCTGTGCGGTAAACATGGAACTGTGATTTGCTTTGACAACCACTTGGCAAAATGAAGCCAAATGTTTCCTCCTTTTTTCTTGCCCCCCATTCCCCTGTCTCTCTCTCCTTAGAGTCAGGTCTCAGGAGCTCAGGAAAACTCAGCAGGGTTTCTCAGGAGCTGAGTGAGGTGTATGGCTCTTGAATTATACACATTGGAGCTACTTGTTACACTTTTGTATTTTCTAGGTCTGTTTCTTTTGTATCCCTTTGAGCCACCTGAATGCATACACATATACACACATCCTTTTTGTCTTTCACTTATTTACAGAGTACAATCTTCACTCCGCTGGTCCCACAGTGTTAAATATGCAGTGGAACGCTGCTGTGTCGAATACTCTCATCCTCAAGTGTTCAGGCCTAAATGTGATGTTAATGGAGAGAGAGCAGACCATTTAGTGAACACGAAACATTTGCTTTGGTGATCAAGTACAACACAAGCTTGACAATGGGATGTTATTTATTCAGTGTCTGGCAACCCATGGGATTCCACCTTTGGCTTTGTGTCAGAGAAACAAAAGACAAAAGACAAACCAGGACAAATAGATCCTACTTTAGATTGTGTTTAAGTATTGTGTCTATATTTAAAACTTCATATATCTGTTTCATAAAGCAGTGAGCTCCACTGCTGTCTGACATAAAAGAGGTTGACAAGTTCCTTAATTATGAGATACATGAGCTATTGTTTATGTTAATTAAATAGAACATATTTCATAATCTTTTCATCAATAAATTGAAAGACGAAGTTTTTGGCACTTTTTTCTATATATGATATGTAGTTGTTGAAAAGGTCATAGACCATGTAGGGGCTATTGTTATCCACTGGCAGCCACTGGAAGGTACAGCTAAATGAATAAGGAGCCATGCATTTGCATTCTATATCAGCTGGAATTTTTGGTAGATATTAAATATTATCTTTTGCTATATTTCTAAATTAAAAATCACCAAAAGACACAGGATTTTGCAGTTGCTTTGATGCACCCACAGTGCTGTGACCTAAGGGAGGCCGCGTAATCAGGCTAAAACTGATAAACTCCAGCTGTTAAGAGATGGTAATGTTGATGAACATGCATGACCTCAGATGACAGGAAATGCTAAATCAAACAAAGAGCATTGACCATTTAGGCCAACTCAACTATTCATGCAATTCTACAGAATTTCAAAGTCACCAGTCAAATAGTAAGCTAAGAGCTAAGAGGACTAGCACTTCCAGAAGACATCATACTATCCAAGGTAATTGCTGCTCCTGTGCTATGCCTAACCTGAAATCCTCAGATATGCCTTGTTTGCTCATGTGTAATAATAGCTGGGTGGAGATACTTTGGTGATAAATTATAATTCTGTAATAAGCATGTAATTCAGGTAAAGCACAGTAAGCAGTGTATTCCCAGTGAGAGAAAGGGGGAGAGTAGTAAGACCTGTGACCAGGTGAAGCTGCCTGCTCGATTTTGCTAAATTGCACGTGACTCAATGGCAGTAAGTATCTTGGGCCCAACAGTAACAAAAACTGTGAGGTGACGAAGAACCCAGAGATCGCACTGAAGCTCTCTGACTGGACTCTAACAACTACTGCAAAAATTTGGTCTTTATTGTGATGTCCATACAAAACCATTCCTCCATAAAACTGCTATGAAAGCTGCTCGGAATGCATTACAAAGCACACTGTGGACCCCAGAGTGTGGAAGCAGACAATTATTAAAATTATTAACATTAAAAGTGTAGAACATCATGGCAAAAGGTTAACCATCCAAAAGCCCAATGACCCTAGCACATAGCCAAGATATTGAACACGTTAAATGCACAGTTAAGTGGAGCTATGGTTATAGCTCAATAAAGCCATCTCATCGGACTTCTGTCCTTGTCCCAGTATAGATGTACAGAGTGAAATCAATTTGTTGAAATCATGTCACCTCTGCTACAATAGTTGGCGATATGCACTCTTTTGGCCTGTGGGTAATGGGCACTACCGATTGACCTATGACTCTGTATCCATCCAAAAATTAGCTTTTGCTGCAGACTTTGCCATGCATCTTTTACATTTATGTTTTAAATGCTGTTCGACTTCCGGGTCATGTCTTGGTGTGAAACTTAAGCACGTGCAGATCACCTCCTCCAGCTCCAGTCCGACTGTCCATATACACGCAGCAGTAGAACGACTTTCAATCGCATTATCTGGGTGTGTTAGTCCGACAATTATAAATTCAACTTCAGTCGTCATGTTTACATGTACTTTAAATGTTTTAGTCGGCATAACGCAATCATTATTTTATTTTTTTTGGTGTCATGTAAACTTAGTGAATGAATCAATGATTTAGGGACAACTCAGATCACAGTCAAATATGTCTAAAGAGACCTGATAATAACAGACAACAAAATCTTTGAGTTAGGGTGTACAAAGCTTGTTGCGTGCTACCCAAGAACACTAAAGGTTGAAATTGCAGCCGAAAATATTTAAACTATGGAGTAAGGGCTCTGAATACCATATATAACTGTGAAGAGTTTTTCACCATGTTGTGCTTTGTCCATTTTCTTATGCTCCACTGACATTGAGCTTTCATCAGCAATATCTTTTTTTAATAAAAACTCAACTTCTGCAGACATTGTTCCATAATCTTCCTTGTTCTTTTTTCCCCTTAACATCTTTTAACACATGTTCTCTCATAACCTTCAACTACAGAAGTAAATTGAAGCCCATTAGATTCCAATAAAGGCATATTGGATCAAGTGAGAAATTAGATTGAGTCAGAAATTACACAGCACCATGTTGGACAGAGAGTGTCATGGCAACAAATGGATATATATTGTTCGACAGATCAATTTGACCTATACCAGGGCATGTTGTGATTATTCATTGTTTGAGCGTGCTCTTATCTCCCAGGTTAATAGTCACACACTCCCTGAACTTGATGTTATCCTCCACAACAAATGAACAGAATATGAATTGTACATATAGCCCCAAGCTCAGTATGCTAGATCGAAATTAAAAAGGGAGGTAGAATGTAAGGAAATGTGTGACTCAAAAACATCACCATGTCTTCTGATAGATTCAATCAGAGCAAATTGTTAAATACCTTTTTTTTTCCTTTCTTTTTCCTGGCAAATTGTGTGTGACCTCTCATGTGTCTCAGACACTGTGCTCACTCGTGCAAAATAAATTCATGCATATTTAAGAGGTATGCAAATGAGAGTGCATGATGAACAGGGCTTTTAGCTTGAAATTTAATTACAAGTGTAGTCCCCTTTGCAAATGAGTTTACTTTCCCTGTCTGTTTCTTTCTTTTTATCACTTTGCATGTCCCCTGCAACCCATTATGTGAATCTATGTCATGAATTCAAAATCTTTGGCATGACAACTTGAGAAGAGAAAAAGTCCTGCCATTTCAAACACCCATCTCATCTTTTATACAATAAAGTGGCTGTTGTTTACAGAGAGAAAGAGACAGGGAAAAGAACAATAAGGGGCTTCAGCTGTCCGTTCAGTCTGATTCTGCAGCTTTTGCTCATAATATTTCCATGAGCACAAACTGGAGGTTTTATTTCTCTGCAGTGTGATTCACCTTGGTTCAGAGGCTGGAAGGATGGCCTGTCAAATACCTCTCCACTGTCTCCACTGACCCCCTCCCAAACCCCCTCTCTCTCATGGCCTAGTTTCTCAACAACCCTTATACTATATGATTGGTCATTACCACGTTACAGAGTTAATGCAGGAAACTTGACCCCTGAGCCAAGGTCAAGAACACTCCAAAGTCCAGCAATTGCTTCATTTTTTCAGCTCCTCTCCTCATTCTTCTTGTGCCAACATCCACATCTCTGTCCTTGAGTCTTTTTGCCACTTCAGGGTCTCTTTCTGTGTGTTTGAGACTGATACATTGGCTGGTTTCTCCCTGAGTTCCTCACACCAACAGAGAGCCTGGATGAAATCAAATTCTTTGAAAGCTGAGTTTTTAATTTCATTTTAAAACAATTGAACGCGGAAGGCAAGTCGTCATAAAAGAGAGTGCTATGCTCATTTAAGCCTCAGTCAATTTACAGTCACCAGCCGCAAGCCGGTAAACTGCTTTCAGGAGACATGACAGCTCAAAGTGACCCTCTACCTCTTTGTTTGGGAAGAGTGAATTTGAAATCTTACGAAGCTGTTTTAGGTCTTCTCAGTGTATCCTCTTCCCACTTTTGAGAGGAGCCTCATAAATATCCCTTAATCTCTTTTCCTATTAGAAGGAGCGGGGTGACAGTTCTTAACACTAGCTGGCCAAATCTGCCCTTCCATCAATACTAAGATGCCCTGTGTAGTTCAGGCTGGAGTTGGAGAGTAATCAATACAAAGAATCTTTCATCAGTTTCTACAGACATTGTTTCACTGTTGATAATATGTTTTTCATGTGTTAAATTTAAATTACATTCACTCATTTGGCAGACACTTTTATCCAAAGTGACTTGGATAAAAGAAGGACATCAGTGAAACAATAGTGCAGTTAAGTGCCTTGGAATGAGTATAAATTACTATATCTGTTAGTTAAGTGCAAGTGCTCTGATAAGAATGCACAACGAACAATAACAAAATTAAATGAAATGGCCCGTAGGTCCTGTTGGGGTGTTGAAAAGAGGAGGTGCTCTTGGTAAATATGAAATTTGGAGAGCTCCTTGAAGCATAACACTCCTGCTTTGCTGCGTTCTGTAACATATAAGGGTTTCAATGAGCACAAAGGAAGGTCTGCCAAGAGGAATATTGTGCTTTTTGGGAGAGGGGGGACATGACTGAGACCTGAACCAAGAGCTGGTTGGAGCACTGAGTCAGGTTTGCCTGATTTTCACGATGTCGTAGAGAGCAAAGCACCATGAATAAGACATACAACCTGGTCAGAGAAGCTAATTCAACTATGTTTCTGAAAATGCGTACTGTAGTATATCTAGTAAATCTAGGAACTGAACAATATTGGTATATGCTGCACTGTCATGAGAAAAAGACTTTCTGTATTAGTCTAAGAGAAATTATTCTTTGTAAGAATAATTTATGCCACATTTTGTTTCATTAGCCGTGCCCCCTGGTATATAATATTGTATTGTGCTAATTTAGGTTTTTTTTTTTTTTTTTTCACAATAAATGAAAACATCTTCCTAGTTCAACACACAAGTGCGATGTTCTTCATTTCACCACCACTATCACTGGCTCCACACACATACTGTACTTTCCATGGGCACCAAGCAGAATCAAATGGGTCTGCACTGCCTGCCAAACACATTAATGTCCACTCTTTCAAACATTCACACACACTTCACCTTTCCTTCACTTTGTTCATGTAATGTTTCCACTCAACCAATCAATCATCCCCATTGGCTTCCTCTCTCTCTCTGTTTTCTTTCAAATTCATGTCTACTTTGTTTGCATCAATAAGAGCAGCCAACATGAAATAGATGTATAAAGAGGGAAGACAATTTGAAGGAAAAGCCTACATTCATTCATCTTCTATCACTTATCTATTTCCAGGTCACCAGTGGTGCTGGAGCCAATCACAGCTCACAGTGGGTGAGGACATGGTACACCCTGGACAAGTCGGCAGTCCATCCACACTCATACCTGCGGGCAATTTAGAGTCACCAATCAACCTAAAGATGCATGTGTTTGGATGGTGGGAGGAAAAGCACAGGGGGAACATACAAACTCTGCACAGAAAGACCAAATGTCACAGGTTCACATCTAAAACCATCCTGCTGTGAGATACCGCAGTGCTAGCCACTGACCCACCTTACCATCCAATCTAGGGACATATGTCTTAAATATTAAATTTCCATATGGGTTGAAAGATATTATAATTTAGCCATCATCCTGGTAGTCCTTATCAGACACAACCTGACTTGGTCCCATTTTTAAGGCCTTTATTCTGAACCTTTAACCTGAATCAATCAGCTGTGAGTAAGCAAGTCAAGTCTGAGTGTAAGACCTCCATGCCGAGGCAAGGCTGCAATGTAAAAAACAGTTGGAGATCTATAATGGTGAGTTTCTCAACCCTAACCCTTTTTCTTAAAACGCTTTACAGTTTGATGTCGTGTTTCTTGTGTCCTTAGAGAAAAACTGCTTTGCCGAGCCAAGATGACTGTGTGCATCAGCAGACAGAACAAGATAAATGACTCATTGGGCTTTGAAGCTGTCAGCATAATGATCAGAGTGATAACAAACAGACTAAAAATTTATCATAATTACTACAGCGTAATGAATCATCTAGCCTGGTTTGTGTCTGTAAGGTGTTTAAAACTGTTCTGTGCTCCATTAATGAGAGCAGGGCTCTGCTTAGGAATCATGCTGGGCTGGATTTTCCGTTGCTTTGTTGCCATGTTTGACTTCACTGTGTAAATATTTCTTTTTTTTATTATTATTCAAAATCCTCTGAGGCTCTCTCTCATACACACACTTGACGCATGCATAATCACTCCTATTATAAACATATTAGCCATTTATACTTGCTGTTTACTTTTATGATAACTATGAACATACACTCATGTAGGTTCACACAACAGGCAGCATGATTTGCATGATCGTCATAATTACATTTTTCATCCAATTTTAGATTCAGAGAACATAATGCATTCAACCCGCCCCCCTCTTTCTTTGTAATTATGAGTTAGTAATAATTAGAAGCCCAATATCTATGTGATGTCTTGGAAATGTATGGGTGTGTTTAAGATCAGCACAAGTATTTAACATAATAGAAAACCATCATTCATCAGTTCCTGGTAGGAAGGGGTCAGAAGTTCAGACATAACACTGCTGTGATTTAAGATGTGCTTTTTATCAGAAGAGTCTCAAGTATATATGTTTATTAATAAAGGAGAAGGAAGGGTTAGGGTTAGGGTTAGCAGAAAATCAATCTCTGATAAACCTTGTAAACATCATTCATCATACAACATCAAACAATCACTGAATTGTTTTAACCACCGAAGACCATAGCTTTTGCATTTGGGATGCATGTTTATTCACTAATTTTTATTTTATTTATTGATTTATTTAACAGGGACAATGCACATATTCATAAACATTGCTGTAAATGTGCCAGAGTTAGCCAAGAGGCTATTTTTCATCTATTGTCTCTGGACAGATGTTACAGTCACCCTAAAAACAGAATGTAAGATTGAGATTACAAAGTAATTTATAAGCATGCAAAAACAATACAAGTTTTGAATCAATCAGAAATCCAAGGTATTTGTATTCAGATAGAACCTGCAGCCTCTCCCCTGATACAAAGACATCTGGATCTACAGTAGAACTGTTTGTCTTAGTGAAAACATGCATACTGTTTTAGGCACATTTAGTTGCAAACAGCATTGCTTTAATCATGCTGTTACATGAACCATAGAGTTTGTAAGTTCATTAGCAACTTGTGTCATGCTGCTCCCATGTACATAAATTACAGTGCCATCCGCATACATTTGGATGTTGGTGCCAGGGCATACAGATGGAGGTTCATCAATATATAATTTAAATAGCAATGAGCCCAGGATAGATCCTTGTGGGACACCTATGGACAGATGGGTGGCAGCTGATTGATGATTCTGTACTTAGACATACTGAGATTGATTTAACAGATAATTATATCCATCTAAGTGCATCTGAAGAAAAATTGTAGTTAGATAACTTAGACATGAGAATTGTATGATTAACAGTGTCGAACGCCTTCTTGAGGTCAAGAGACACAGCAACAACAGTACCTTTATCCAATAGAGATTTGATTTTTTTCTGTGAAAAAACAGTTGGCTGTCTCAGTTGAATAATGGGATCTGAAGCCAGATTGCATTCAGTACAGGACAAATTAACTAGTATTCAGATGGCAGGTGATTTGCTCAGCTTCCAATTCCTCAGTAGCCTTTGCCAATGTAGGTAGGATAGGTGATAGGCCTGTAATTACAGGTAGAAAGGGGATCTACACTTTTGAATATTGGAACAACACTTGGAATACTGCCCAGAGAAATCGAAAGGTTAATCATTTTGGCAATGGGATTAATTAGGGTTGCAATGAGCTCTTTGAGCATGATTGCATCCATACCAAATATATCCTTTGCTCTTTAAGAGATCTAATCATTCTCATAACCTTTAATTCAGTGACATTCCTTATGCTGAAAGCCAGCTCCAATGTATTAACTGGAAAAACATTTGTGTATTACCATTGCGCAAAAGACATTGTGCAATGGTAGCTACAGAATCAATAAAGTAGTGGTTAAGAGCTTCCACTACTTCATTTGGATTGTTTTTTAGTTTTCCATTTACTTTAAGTTGAAGCAGTTTTCCTTCTTTATTGTGATGTCCTGTTAATTTTTTTAACCAATTCCAGATAATTTTAGAATTACCGCTTGCTTTTTCTATTATGATCAAGATAAAATCAGCCTTAGCTTTTCTTAATTTCTTCACCACCTTGTTCCTTAATATTGCAAAATAGTATCATGGCATGCCATGGCTTAATTTACTTTTAATTGCAGCTTCATGGGCAAGATCTCATTCTTTCATCAGCTTTAAAATACCCTTGTTTGTCCAAGAGACAGTGTTTTTATTGTTTTTTTTGTGCCTAAATTTGCAATTAACATCTTTAATAGTGCTCTCAATTTTTTTTGAGAATATTTGACTGCTTTCCTCGTGCTCTATTCCTGACAGCAGGTTATCCCATTCAATCTGTTGAACGGCACATTTAAAGTTATCCAGTTGGTTTTGGAGGATTCCAAAAGATATGAGGCAGATGTGGAGAGAAGACAAGAACTATTATTTCTATAAAAATAGAAAAATTATTAATCATTAAAAAATTAATCTGCGTACAATGCTGTTTCATAGTGATGTTTCATGGCCATTGTTTCCTAAAAAAAAAAAAAAAAGTCTCCTTAACATTACATCCCTTCAGTCATTAATGTTTTTTGGATTTGCAGGGATGCATTGTAACATAAGGGAATATTTTACAAGGCAATGTAATAAGGAATCTAAAATCTAGGACTCTAGATCACCTATTAGCTTCTCTATCCGAGACAAAGAAAAAGGAAACACCATTTGGGCATCCTACTCTCAGCCCTAAGAGACAATTTCAATAATTTGGATTGGGCCTATTTTGAGTTGTTGTGAATTTATACTTTGAAGTGATTTGTTTATTTAAATTATTGTCATTTGTGTTGGACTCTTGAGTTGCTGTGGTTTATTTTTATATTTATTTCTTCCCATCCAAACGTGTTGTTTTTGTTCAAAGAAAACCTCCCATGACAACTGGAGACTGACTGGTTAGTGATTAACCTGACGGACATTTTTGTTGCTTTCTTCTTAAGGATGTTGGAACCTCCACTACATAGGAGCCTGCCAGCGGGGATCTCCCATCCACCACTTGTGGAACCAGTGGACAGTTTGTGTATCAGCTCTTTGTTTGGACTCTTTTTAGACTGTGCCTTTAGCACACCTGGTATTTTAAATTGTTTTTAGATATTGTTGGAATAAAGTAATTGTCACATTAAATCCTCCTCTGGTATTTGTTGTTTGGTGGATAGCTCCTCAACAGAACATTAAATTAACACAAAGCCAATGATATTATCACTTTTCAGCCATCTTTCCATATTCTGGCTGTGATACTACAGCTAGAAAGAAGTATTTGTTGAAAAGTTTTGGAATTCAAATTTCTCTAATTGGTAGATATCTATCTATCTATCTAATCTAATCATCTTTCCCCTGTAGGGGGTCACCACAGCAAGTTAGTTCTGTGACTTGCAATACTGATTTGACTACACTTTACATTTTCCACACAATACATTTATTCGGGCTTGGGACCACTACAAGCCTACCATTGGTTTGCTTTGTGGCTGGGGCTTGAAGCTGGTGCCTCTGCATGCAAAGCATGCACTCTGACACTGAGCTATGACCCCAGGCTCAATTAATACACTGTACACTGTAACATTTCTTTTTTTCACTTATGTGAAATTATTTGCTCAACTTATGCACAACTGATCATTATGAAAAAATATTGAATAATTGATTCATGTTTGATGCTACAGATTTTTAATTAAAAAAAAAACTCTCAAAATTTGTTATGTTCCACATACTTAATGCAGACTATTATAATTTTTTTTTGTTAGATATCGCAGCCTTGAATATGTCAACCAATGTTATTTCGATGCATTATTAATTTTTGTGCAATGTCAGATTAAAAAATTACTACCCCATGTGTCTGATTTGAAAACCATTCAAGAGGTTAAATGCATCAATACAGATCTATTCAGACTCTATTAGTATCTGCACATACTGTAACACTTTTGGAAGTGGAAATTTTGGCCATAGTGACTAAAAAGAGTAGCAAATTTTAATGATGTCTGAGACTCATAATTTCTAAAATAAAAAATACTACGCTTGTAAAAATGTTTGTTTCAGCCAGTTGAACACAAAGCATACATGCATATATGTGCACATAATTAGAATGGTAACACCTCTGCATTAATTTGGGCCAAGAAAAACTCTGTCACTTATCAAAATGACTTGTTTTTTTTATGTAAATAGATACATATTATGTTTGTCAACATTACAATGACTATAAGAAATAAAAAAAAAGTTCACAAAAAAAAAAAAAAAAAGACGGTTTAAACCACGAAGCTCAAGCAAGAGTATGCACTTACAAAAATGATGATTGTCCTTACAGCAATGTTTCTTTGGAGATATTTAGAGTGAGTGACATAATGGTTTTCCTTCTTGAACTATATTGTGGTCTGATCTGTGTATTTCTACCTTATTCTACACGTGTAAAAAATATCAGGTAAAGTTTTGATTAGTTTTACCTGTTGACTGGTGCTTGATTGTCTGTCAATGGTACTTCATCCTCTATCTCTGGTAATGTCCTCTAAAGTGGAGCTGATTTTTCATCATTACTGCTCACATGGATGAGCAGAACTCATGATCTGGTAAAGATACTTCAAATCACCACCAGAATGGCCTAAACACGTTTAACTTTCTGTGTTGACATTTGTTTTGGTTTCTGTGGATTGAATGCTTCCAAACTCTGTAGCTGGAAACAATGTAATGTTAAACAGTCCAGTAGAGAAGATTCAATGAATGGGAATTATAGCTGACTGTATTCCCAGACAAAAATGGTGGGAAAATAAAGTAGTCAGGAATATAAGGTTTTATGCTGTTCAGACATTCATTCATCTTCAAATCAAATCAAATCAAATCAGATTTATTTGTATAGCGCCAAATCATAACAAAGTTACATCAAGGCACTTTACATATAGAGCAGGTCTAGACCAAACTCTTTATACATTTATTTAAAGAGACCCAACAGATCCCCGATGAGCAAGCACTTGGCAACAGTGGCAAGGAAAAACTTCCTTTAAGAGGCAGAAACCTTGAGCAGAACCAGGCTCAGGGGGGGCGGCCATCTGCCTCGACCGGTTGGGTTGAGAGAGAGAGAGAGAGAGAGAGAGAGATAGGCATCGGGGGGGGGGGGTGTAGGCAGGAACATGTTGCTGCATGAAGTTCATGGAGTTGAGCTGTAGTACAGAATTCCAGCAGGTCTTCTACCGCTTAATCCATTTCCAGGTCATGGGGGGTGCTGGAAACAATGTAAACAGCCCATGGGCACAAGCCTTTACTAAGCAACATATATAGTTAGCTCAGATTGTGCTGACCCTGAATACGTGGAGCACTTTTTGAAACTGACTGATTTAAGATCATGGGCACACAGTATAAATGATGAATAATCTAATCTTTGGCAAAGGAAATTGACCTCTAAACATTAACCACAGAGTTTGCCGACATACACATTAATGATAATGTGGTTCAACATCCGATTTCAGGTTCTTAAAACCACTCTTAGGGCCATTACATCTCCCATACTTAATTAGGTGGAACACCACTTCGTGGTAAGGTAGGATTCTCATCTGTGTGACTCACAATGCACATTATATACCACTCACTGCACTGGAATATTGTAACATAAAGCATTTAATTTAATAATGAAAAGGATTTCAGCTGCAAATTAAACAGTGCTGCTTATAAAGCATTTGGCTTTCTTGTTTCATTTATTAGACACAATTTGACCCAGACTCGCAACACTCAAGCAAAAAGCAACAAAGTGGAGCTGGGCAAACGTAGAAAGCCCAGGTCAAAACATTTCTCAAACTCCTGCATTTTCCCAAACTCACTAATTTCAGTCAATTTACAGAGGAAAATGTCAATTAGATGATTTGTTGCTTTGGGGCGGGTAAGACACACCAAACCTCGCTAACCCATTTAACTTCTCATATCCCCCACCACCTACTTCTACCCACTAATGCTCTCCAGCATAGTCATTAACACTGTATTACCTTGGTGGAAAATGAATCTTCCTCATCATCATCCACCATCTCTCTCACATTGTCAGTCTTTGAGCTATTAAAACGTGGTGGCAAAGTGCAGAGTGCCGTAGACGTCATCTTGCATGCCATTTGTCTTAAACTCATTTACTTTACCCAGTCTAAGATCTGCTCCTCCACCTCCTCCCCTTCCTCACCCACACATTGATATCATAAAGTCCTGATTAATATTGCTGCTTAATTAAACACTCATATTTAAAGAATGTAGCAGGAGGTGGAGGAGGAGGAGGAGGGAGGAAGCTTTCATCCGTGCTATTAATTGACTTGGTCATTAGCTTATTTCTATTTGTCACTGCATCTGGTGGTGATAAAGTTCCATTAATGGAGCCTCCCCTGGTTTACAGAAGGGTAAAAAATGAGATGTAAAATGGTATGATATATGCCATGAGCACCATGTCTGAATAAATCTAACGTAGCCAGAGGTGAGTAGAGGAGTTAACCTTGAATGTTAAATGGTTTTTTCTTAAAGTAATTTTGCAATACTCAGGATGGTAAAGTAAGTAATTTTAGCCATCAGATATTTACATGTAAAAATTATTACCGCAATTTCCAGATTATAAGATGTTACTTTTTTCACACGCTTTGAACCCTGCGGCTTAAACAACTATGCGGCTAATTTATGGCTTTTTACAGGTAACGAGCTTCATGCCGCCAATACATTTAGTGTCACATTAGACCAATGAAATTACTGATAAGGTCACAGTGGACCAATGAAATTGTTCAAATTAAATTCAATGCACCCACACTAAATTCTTCAGATCAGTCATTTATTTTGCACTTCACGCACACACCCTTATCATGGAAAACACACAATGTAATGTCGATCGTCGATCGTTCTGTCGAAAAGATTAAATCTTTCTGTGTAACATAATTCCTGACATATGCCATTTCCTGTCATATTTTCAACACCTGCGGCTTATAATCAAGTGCGGCCTATATATGTACAAAACTGTTTTCTCATTAAATTTAGCGGGTGCGGCTTACATTCAGGTGCAGTCCAGAAATTACAGTATATGTGTGAGTAAATGAAGTCAAATATACACCAATCAGCCATAACACTCAGATGATTTACTTTATACTAGGTAGGTCCCTCTTGCTGCCAAAACAGCCCTGACCCATCAAGACCTGGACTCTGGACCTCTGAAAGGGAGATGGTATCTAGACCAAGACATTAGCAACAGATCATTTAAGTCATTGAAGATGTAAAATGGAGCCTTCAGGGATCATACTTGTTTATTCAGCTCAAGACTTGGACGCTGGAGTGTATTAAGATTTGTGCTTGCTGTACAACAATTTTTAGAACCATACTAATTATCTAAGTAACATCCATATAAATGGTTAGACCTGAGGTTTCCCAGCAGAACACCGTCGAAAGCCAGAATGACCAGCCTGAGGGTCATATCAACAATTCAGATTTCACACTAACTAATACTTTTACTGGGCAGCGTGGAGGTGTAGTGGTTAGCACCATGAGCGCCTTGTCTGAATAAGAATGTCACAGGTTTGGTTCCTATCCTGGGGTCTTTCTGTGTGGAGTTTGCATGTTCTTATGTTGTAGCACAATACAGGGAAAAAATAGCTAACAGCTTTTAGTTGTCATTATGGCTCCATATTTTGTGATAGGGTGTTTGTTTGATGTATTTTCATTCATCGAGAAAGACAGAAATATTTTTAGAGATCAAAATAAAAAGAGAAGGTGTTAACATTTGATTTTGGGGGTGGTACACTTTGTTATGTCTAAACACTAAAAGTGATGGCTGTCCCGTTCATACAGCATTTTCCACTATCACTACTACTCACACTGTGCCTACCAATAATCTGAATCATGAGGCACCACCATTAGAGGCAAGTAAAGAATGAAAAATGAAAAAATTAAGAACTCTTCATATCCACATGAACAAAACTTCTACAGGATTCATGGAGAAAGTCAAAGTTGTAAATGCTTTCAATGCCACACTTTCAATGAAGGTCTGGATAGTTTTGTCGACTAATGTGTTTGTTTGAAAGAAATTAAATTTAGTTTACAAAATCGCAAAATGGGGAAAGAGTAAGGGGGAAAGATAAATTTTTTGTTATGTTTTCTTTTTTTTCTGCATTCGGATTTCATGTCCAATTTCAGGGGCGAATGCAATATGTAGCATACATGCTTGTCTCAGGTTCCCTGTTATCTCTAAATAGCTCGAATAAGTTTGTGCAGGTCATATCTTACCAGCAAGGAAGGCCAGATGTAAGGTCAGTACTTCATGATTCACTTATCATAGTCCATGTCTCTACATAATCTGTGCATGTGACCTTAAAGTAAGGAGTTTATGAAATTAGCAGGGCCATAAATACTGATGATGTAAAAATAATGTTTCTTTCAAACATTATATTGTGATTATGTCTGGCAATCAGTATTGATATCCTGGTGCAGCAATGCACGCAGGTTCAGTTGTCAAGCAATTTGATACCAGGTTGAAGAGAGAGGAAATCAAATCGTAGGACAAAGGAACGAACCTAAGTGATCCAGAGTAGACACCTGATCTCTCCAAGATGGTCATTCACAATGGAAATTGATTCTACTTGAAGAACGATATCAGTCCACCATAAATATATACCAATTGTGAGTCTGTTGTCGTGTTTTTGGCAGCACAGCGGCATAGTGGTTAGTGCTGTTGCCCCACAACAAGAAGGTTCGGTTCCCAGCCTGGGGCCTTTCTATGCAGAGTTTGCATGTTCTGCCCGTGTTTGTGTGGGTTTTCTCTGGGTATTCCCGTTTCCTCCCACTGTCCAAAGACATGCATGTTTAGGTTGATTGATGACTCTAAATTGTCCATAGGTCTGAGTATGAGTGTGAGTGGTTGTTGAAATCTGTCTGTCTCTGTATGTTGGCCCTACAATGAACTGGCGACCTGTCCAGGGTGGACCCCACACTCGCCCAGTGTGAGCTGGGATTGGCTCCTGCACCCCCCATGGCCCAGAAACGTATAAGTGGTTGAAGAAGAATGAATGGTGCAGGATTTGTTTTTATTAATAATTTTCTAATCAAAATTTAATCTTAATTTGACAAAGTACTGGAGTTTTAATTAAAATTAAATTAAAATTCTAAACACTGCTTGATGACTTTTACAAAAAGATTTACTGGTGAATACTACAGAATGAAAACTGATACAATGATGCACTATGTAAACATAATATTGACTGGTGGGTGCTACCTACTTAATTCCCTTGTAAGATCTCTGTATGTTGATTTTTATACTTTGCAGGAAACTAATGTATGTGAGTGAGCATTATGAGTGTTGTGTTAAAAGCAAGACATTCTAATTGAATACATCTCCTCACTGTCCTCTGGCTGTCTGTGCATGCTGGTGATCCTGAATAGCTCTGGCTCTTTGTGGGACACACACAGTGGCTTGGACTGACAATTACACCAAATCAGCAACAGAGGGCTGAATGAATCAGAATCAGAATAAGAATCACTTTACTGTCCCATGAAGGGGAATTTTTGTTGCAGCAAAAGACACAAGTCAAGGTACACAATGATGAAAGAATAGGACCCAATTAAACCACAATATAAGAAATGCCATTCACATATATAAAACCACTGACAAATGTTCAGTACAGAGCTACAAAATAGGAGGATTTAAACCTGATATTGAGGAAAAGTGCAATGTGCAGATGTGCAAATAAGCAAGACTTGTGAAAACATGAATAATGTGAGGGCTAATTGCTATTAAGTAAATGACTGGCAGTTGGGATAAATGACACCTGATGTATTTTAGTCATCCACCTAGGGGCCCTGAAACGTCGGCCTGAGGGCAAGAGCTCAAATTCATTTAGGAGAGGGTGATCAGGGTGATCGTAATAGCATTAGCCTTCCTCAGGATAGATAGATAGATAGATTTAACCCCTTCCAGCTAACTTCCTGAAATCTTTTCAGCAGTATTAACAAGTCTACCAAGGTGATTTTTGTTGGAAAAGTTCAGGTTTCCAAATCATGCAACAATACAAAAGGTTAAAAAAGATTCAAAAAAACTTCTGTAAAAGAGAGTCATCATCTCAGACAAGGCATGGAAGGTCCTCATTTTCCTCAAAAAGAACATTTTTTTTTTTTTTTTTTTTTCGGAGGTAACATCAACATGGGGCGCAAAACACATCTTATTATCAAGAAGCACACCTAGATATTCATAGCTATCATCATCTCAACAACAGCACCTTTGACAATAGTTGGTGGTGGAAAAGAGGTTTACTTCCTGAAATCAATTACAATGTCTTTGGTTTTTGACATTTTCAGCTCAAGAGAAGACACATCACACCAAGCTACCAAGTCATCAACAACAGTCCCATGTCTTGCTCGTCCCCCTAAAGAAGACTAAAAATAACTGTATCTTCGGCAAAATTTAAAATGTGCCTATTACTGCATGTGCTACGACACTCATTTGTGTACAAAATAAAAAGGAGTGGTGACAAGCAGCAACCCTGAGGGGACGAGTGGAAAGCACATGGTTAACTCTCACACACTGTGTCCTGTTTGTTAAGAAATCAGTTATCTAACCAATTAGGTTAGGATCCAACTTAAAATGATGAAGGAGCCTATCAGCAAGCAGAAGGGGTTGGATAGTATTGAAAGCTGAGGAGAAGTCCATGGATAAGAGCCTGGCGTGTGTCATCTGTCCCTCAAGATGCCTGAACAAAAAAGTGTAAGAGATTGACAACTGCATCCTCAACACCTTTGCCACTTCTGTATGCAAACTGCAGTGGATCTAGGTGTTGTTCAACATGCAATAGAATTTCAGTTTTGATGATCTTTTCAACTTCATAACTAGAGAAGTCAGACCAACAAGTCTGAAATCATTAAGTATTTTGGGGGAGCCACGCTTTGTTATTGGAACAATGACTGAATGTTTCCAAATCTTGGGTACTCTGTGCAGCTCAAGCGAAAGTGAGAAAATGTAATGGAAAATGCTGCTTAGCTGATCCGCACAGGTTTTGTCACTGATGTTGTCAGGTCCAGGGCTCTTAGCCTTAGTTTTCTTAAAACGATTTATCACATCATCCACATCAATAGAGAATGCTGGAGACAATGTGTCATTAAAAACACCTGTTTGTGCAGTAAAACCCTGATTTCCAAATCGGCGGTAAAAACGGTTCAAGTCATCTGATAATCTTGTCCGAGGTAAAACCATCAAATAAAATTTTGTTATTCCCCTTCCTCTGTGCTCCTGTCATTGTTTTCATTCCATTCCAGGCTTTCTGTAGATTGTTACTGCTCAGCTCTGCCTCGATTTTATCCTTATACCTTAGTTTAGCCTTTCTTATTCCAGACCTCACTTCATTGGTTAACCTCCTTACTGCAAAGACATCACCTTTCCTAATTTCTTTGGAGAGCCAAGGTTTGTTATTAGGAAAAACCTTTACATCCTTGCATGGAATCACAGAGTCTCTGCAGAATGAGATGTAGCTACACACAACATCCGTAAGTTCATCAATATCAGAGCAGTCCTCCTGAAATAAAGACCAGTCTGTACAATCAAAACACCCTTGAAGGTCAGAGAACTGTCATTTTTCCAGATTTGCACCCGCTTTGTGCATGTCTTTTCCCTCCTCAGCAGAGCTCTATATGTGTGAAGGAGGTGAACAGTGTTGTGGTCTGTGGCAGGACCTGCCTCAAATTTATGTGCTCCTTTAATAGATCCGTAACAACTAATGATCTAAAGTTTTGTCACGCTTTGTAGGACAGGTTACGTACTGATAAAAATTTTGCAGTGATTTCTTAAGATTGCAGTGATTTAAATCACCTAAAATAAAATTAGGAGCATCGGGAAAAAGAGATTGCAGATTGTGCGTCACTTTAAGGATTGTGTTGGTAGCAGATCTGATGTCAGCTTTGGGGTGGATGTAAACAACTGCGATGAAGATTTGAGGGAAAGGAGGCAGAGGGGTAGAGACTCAAATTAGACATGCTAATGAAGAATGTCAATTTCAGGGTTATTGTATGAAGCTTGAAACCATTTGTTTCAAAGTTTGGCTACTGTTGTGATATTGTTTAGATAACTCTACCTGGCATGGTACTATGTGTCGTCATCACATTTCGTATTAATGTGAAACTACTTATGCACCGAGATTCATCCTACTTCCAAATCTAATGTTTGAGTAATGTTTGATCGAATGATTAATGATTTCCCCCCCTTGAGAGTGCATTACTGGTTGACTTCACTACTTACTTGAACAGTGTGCAAAAACTAAAAAGTCCAAAACAGTTGTTATTTGGTCCTTTTGGGGTAGGGGGCTCACAACATCTAAGATTTCAGCTTTTAATCTTTTATTTATGTCCTTATGCTGAACTGTTCTATTCTTGTCTTATGCTGCTGTTTCAGTGTCCTCCTCATTAATTCTTTGTTGGTTTTTATTGTCCACTTAGATATGTTCCAATTGATTGCTGACAGGCTTTTGAGAAAAAAAATGTAAAACCATATCAACCACATGCTGTAAGAAATAAAAAACACATTACATAAGTAAGGAAAAAAAAGAATAAAATTATCAAAATCGAATGGAATGGTAATAAATTATAGAAAAGTTCAAATACATTTCTACTCTGAAACTCATTAAAACTGTTGGTGAGAATTGTGAGGTTGATGATTCAAAGCCTTTCAATGTGAAATAACTTAGCAAAATTTCCTCTAAAATAAGTAATTGCAATAATGAAGAGGGGGCCACTGAATGGATGATTTTTTTCAAACAATTGTAGAATGATGAAGAAACAGTTGTCCAGAGAGGAAAAAAAAAGAAATGGGTGTCAACAGCAGGTTGGTCTGTCTTTAGCCTCCCATTCATAATTTCTGTTTTGTTTGAGCTTTTGTGTTGGAGGTTTAGGAACTTCTTTGTTTCATTTTCTTTGCTCTTGGTGTGTTGACTGAGTGGAACTTTCTTGGTGAACCTAACAGGTTCTGGAATGTTATTCTAACTATGTGTCCACTTCTAATTTAGAGAAACAGACCCTTATAGCTAGTTATTCCCAGCTTTTAAATAAAACCTAGTGATTCAAGAGCCCAGACCATTTAGAGGAAGGCTGCTGTGAATGGGTGTGGTCTTTGGCAGTTCACAGTCAACACAGCTACTCTACTGTGAGCCAGCTGCTGGAGGTAGCAGGGTAGACAACCATATGAGGGCAGTGAGAAGCTAGGCAAGTTTCCTCGACACCATCTTAAATAAATTCCAGAAATTTCACTCAGGTGAAAGTCTGCTAGAACTAGAATTATACCCTCTAAACAGAGAACTGGTCCAAGTGGAGTCTTGGCTTGGACCCTGATCTGACAGTATAAGGCCTATAAAAATCACATGATGAAAGCCACATCACTTTCCTCTTTTTAGTATACCAGCATCCCACTCATATCTTTATTCTCTTCAATGAAGGTAAAGTTAATGTCCAACCTTATCAGGCCAACTAATTAATTTTCTCTTTTAATGTCTGCAGTGTTTGTGTCCCCTGTTTAATTTGATACTGACCAGTGGTGAGGTCACAGTGAAGTGGACTTATTGCATTGGCAGAAATATTGGTAAAGAAAAGCCAAAGAAGAAAATTTCAGAAGAACAAAAATTTTAATATCTTCTTGCAGGTTATGGACAACTCAGCTTAGCAGAGAGTCACCACAGTGTTGGCAGTAAACATTCACCAAATATGGACCATTGTCTGTAAATAAAGACGGATCAACCATTTATAAAAAGTCATCTATAGGTTTCTGAAGAGTGGAATGTGGAGCCAAGACATTGGTACACGCCGGTATGTGGTAAGCATATGCTCACCAACCTCTCGGTTGCGGCCACATTTTAATTATTCACTTTCAGTCATTCATTCATTTTTTACCGCTTATCAAATTCCGAGGGGTGGGGGGTGCTGGAACTAATCCCAGCTCACACTCGGCAATGGTGGGGTACATCCTGGACAGGCTGCCAGTCCATGACAGGGCCAACACACAGAGACACACAGAGACAAACAATCACTCACACTCACACTCATATCCACGGGCAATATAGAGTCAACAATCGACCTAAACATGCATGTCTTTGGATGGTGGGAGGAAACTGAAGTGCCCAGAGGAAACCCACGCAGGCACAGGGAGAGCATGTAAACTCTGCACAGAAAGGCCCCAGACTCGGGAACCAAACCCACATCCTCCTTGCTTTGGTGCAACAGTGCTAACCAGTATGCCGCCATGCTGCCTATTCAGAACTTTAACTTTTAATAAAATTAAAAAAAGATGTCTCATCTAGTGAGAAGGTACCAGAAAGACTATAGTCCTAATCACAGTGGCCTGCATGTCATCCCTGACCCTAACCCTAACCCTAACCCCCTGCAGCTATCAAACAAAGACAATAAATAACCAATATCCATTGTGATGGACCACCTTTTGACGCAACCATAATGGAAGCACAGATTGTTGAACTCTCGAAGGCAATTTTTCAGCCCCAGAGTTCAATGCGTGTTTCCCAAGTATGATATACTTCTAAAAAATTGCATGGATCATAAGCAACCAATTACAAAATTTTAAGTTGTCACACTCATCAATGCTTCTGCCATGGTGAAGAAAGCTCATCAGAGACTTTACTTTCTGAGGGTTCTCAGGAGAAACACGGAAAAGAGGCAGCTGTTCTCAATTTATCGGGTTGCCATTGAATCCATCCTCACCTACTGCATCACAGTGTGGTATACAGGCTGCTTGGCAGCAGACAAAAAATCCCTGCAGAGAGCGGTGAGAGTGCAGAAAAAATCGTTGACTGCCTGCTGTCACCACTGGAGGTCATTGTTACCGCTCACTACCTCAAAAGTGCAGAAAATATCATCGGAGACGCTTCTCACCCTGGTCACCATTTGTTTGAACTGTTGCCCTCTGACAGGTGTTCATGTTCAATTCAAACTCACACATCCAGACTCAGTGACAGTTTTTTTTGCAGTGGTTATCCGTGCTCTCAATTCCAGCAGTTAAAGCTGCTACTGTGTGCACCTTGGCTACACACTCTAGCACTTTACTACAAGCACCTTAGCTTGATATTGAAGTGCGTTATGCACACATATTTATTATTTATTACTGGATTTTACAGATTTGACTGCCTTATTGCTGTCCTTATTGTCCTGTGCCTTTGTCTCTTGTTTGTTTGAGACACAGAAATTGCAAGCCCAATTTCATTGTTTGCTTGACTTACAATGACAATAAAGGATATGAAGTGAATTGAACTGAATTCTTTAGAGATGAACCACTTATTTTATCTGTCTATCATTTGCATTGCTGGGATACGAATTACAGGTTCATTAGTTCATTGGTGATTGGCTATTAAAAATTGACTGAACTCTTCATATTAAAAACATGAATGTTAACTGATAACTTTAATTAATATCAAAATGAACCTAATGGCGCCATCCTAAAAAGGGAAACAATGGCCAACTCACCAATTCAGTTTCATAAAATACTTTTGATTTGGATTTCTGACTATAATCAGCTTCGCAACTGCAGCCAAATTACCATATTAAAGTAGAACCATTCGGAGTTCTGCAGAAAGGAAGTTGGTAATATTTCTTCTTGTGCAACATCAAATAGACCAGCGTTTATGTTTAAGAACATTTATTATAAAGTAGTGAACAAGGACACTAGTGCTACATGTATGTGTGCGCTTGTGTGCTTATGTGTATGTGTCTGTGTGTGTGTGTGTGTGTGTGTGTGTGTGTGTGTGTGTGTGAGTGACCAAATGGCAGGCAATGAAACTGCAAATAAGATGGCTGTTGGTTTAGCTCCTTTGTTAAGGACAGGTGAAATACTTCCTTGGTGTCAAAGTAAAAATGGGGAGGGTTAGTTGCATGCAAGGTGAGCATGTGTGAACATACAACAATCAACATCAGCTATTAGTTCCTTAAGTTGGTTGTGTTGCTGGTATTGCAGTTAATTTAGAAGCTGATGCTAACTTGAGGTTCATTGACTGCAGGAAACAGTAGGGAGACGTTGCATCAAGTCTACGGCTGTTCACCTGTTCCACTCCTAGAAATCTTGGGAGGATCTTGCGTCACTACCGTGGAAAGAGTGAGTTGCAAAGGAGGTTAGGGCCAATCTCTGGGTGCGACAGAAGCGAGAGAACAAAAAAGAGAGGAGGAACTAACAGGGGCTTTAGACTTGGGTCACATTTCATACAGTGACCAATGGCAGCTGGACTTAAGGTTTGTGGTTGTCTTCTCACATAGTTGTGAAATGATGAGAATTGTGGGGCAGCTGAGTTCAAAGGACCGTCCTTTGTCTGTGGAACAAAGAAGCATGATATCTTGTCCCATCCTTGAATAGGCTGTGGCCCAACAGTAAACATGTTTACATGCACAGTTAAGTGGAGCTATGGTTATAGCTCGATAAAGTCATCCCAACAGACTTCTGTCCTTGTCCCAGGATACAAGTAGGGGAGTGAAATCGATTTATTTATTGAAATCATGTTGTCTCTGCTACAAAAGGTGGTGATATGTGCTCTTTCTGGCCTGTGGGTAATGGGCCACTACCGATTGACCTATGCCGTCATAGACCACAACAGAGGTGTAACGAAAAAATGACCGGTGAGCTGGCAAGTTAGCCTCTGTATTCATCCAAAAATAAGCTTTTGCTGCAGACTTTGCCATGTTCAGCGTGTAGAAGTTAGCTGGCTTCTTTTGTCTGGCCTCCTACGTTTACATTTACTTTTAAATGCAGTTCAGCGTCCGAGCCATATCTTGGCGTGAAACTTTATCACATGCGCAGATCACCTCATCCAGCTCCAGTCCGAGTGTATACATGCAGCAGTAGATCAACTTTCAGTTGCATTATCTGGGTGTGTTAGTCTGACAATTTTAAGTTTAATTTCATTCAAGCTAACATGTTTATGTGTACTTTAAAAGACTAGTTTTGGACTAATGCAATAATTCTGTTTTTTTAGGTGTCATGTAAACGTGTTTAGTTTCTACACGTCTGCCTGTTCAAATTTCTCTAAAACTCTGTTCTATATTTCCTAGTTTAGCTATCCAATTCTCTCAACCTGTTTTTGAGCCTGTTCCTTGTTTACACTCGGTCCATTGCTCTCACTTTTGTTTGCTTGGTTGAACTTTTTTCTTCTGTCTTTGTTTGCACAAATGGAAAAGCAAAGGCACTTGCAAACGCACACACACACAACAACAGATAAATATGATGAAGACAGTTCTGTGACAGCGATGCTGGTATGGTATTAACATAATTATCAATAGAAACTAAGAAATTTCTTCTGCACATTCCATGTTCATTCATTCATTCGTCTTCTGCCACTTATCGGTTTCTGGGTCACGGGGAGTGTCGGGGCCAATCAAATCTCACATTGGGTGAGGGGGCGGGTTACACCCTAGACAGGCCGCCAGTCCATCACACGGCCAATATACAGAGACGAACAACCGCTCACACTCACACTGAGACCTACGGACAATTAACCAATTAACCAATTAACCCAAACATGATGTCTTTGAATGGTGGGAGGAAATTGGAGTACCCGGATGAAACCCACGCAAACGCAGAAAAAACATGCAAACTCCGCACAGGAACACCCCAGGCCGCGCCATGACCTTGTTGTTGTGAGGCCACAGTGCAAAACACTATGCCATCGTGCTGCCCCCTGTTATGTTTATTTGATAATTATAAATTTTAAATAAACTCATCTACTGCTGCTACCTGTAATGCTGCTGTCTGTTGCCGTAATTTTGGTTCAAAGTCATTCTCTAGAGAAGATATGTAACTCCTGCCTACCTAGTCATGACTTTTATCTTATGTTTTTAAGTGTGGCAGTTTGTTTATTTTTATAAATTAAAATAACTGTAAAATTATTTTAACCTGTCTTTGTTGTTGCAGCACGGACTGCCACTGCTGCTTTGTTTACCCCATTTAAATTCACATGCGGTTTTGTTTTACTTTAAATTATTTAATTTCCTTCAGGTGCCAAGTATTTATATTCAGGGATTTTTTTTGTTTGTGTGTTTATTAATTTTAAATTATTTGTAGTCATTTTAGTCTTAGAGGGTATTGTATTATTTGGTCTTAAATCATTGATCTGTACAGAGTCTACAAGGTGGATGGTGTTTCTAATTTTGGTTTTATCAGTAGTCCTGGTGTGCTAGTTTGATATTTTGTATTTTGCTGTTTGGAGAGTAGTAGTTTGCCACCACCTCCTAGTATTTTCAACACTGGTGTATGATTTCTTATACACCAGTGTTATATATTTTTCTTTCTTTCTTTTCTACTTTCCCCCCTTCAATTTTGACCCAGACACTACCATTGTTCTTTAAAGTCCCATTGTGCTGAAGGAGTAAATAAAAAATCATTTTTTCTTTCTAGTTAAAACCCACATCTGTCTATCTGTGTGCGTATTTGTGTTGGAACATACTGCTTTAAAATGTTCTAATCTTGAGTATTAAGTGCATTCTCTGGGTGAAATTCCCAGAGTGGAGTTGGTTTCTAATTTTACACTAGCTTTAGCCAAGGCCTCATTCGGTTCCACTTAGCTTGGCATGAAACTGGAAGCAGAGTGAACTAGTAGGGCTACCACATGAAAGTGTCCAAAGTTCAAAAATAAATCAAGCAACGCCTCTGAAGCTCATTAATTAACACAGTGCATCTCATCTGCTTAATGGTGACACAAATAGAGATGTAAATTCACATGTTTGTGGCTTTGCTGGAAGTGGTTCATGGTAAACAACAGCTGAATGCAGTGACAGCATGCAGCTTGCAATCTTGTCTTCACAGCAAGGTTGTCAACCATTTGGTCCCATGGAGCCTGCAAAATTATGAAAACCAATCGAAACGTGTGCTTGTATTTAAAAAGCTACAGCCACAGATACCAATTACTAAATTTGTAGGAAACTGTTTTTTGTCAGAGAACGGTGATGATAAATAACTCTCTTATAACTAGCTGGACAATTTCAGAGATATTTTCTGGCATGTATGATTACTAAACAGGTGCTCTCTTTTATTTTGTGTAAAGAAGTGACTGGCAGTTAGGCCTCTGAAGAAGAAACACTCATTGGTTGTGAGCACCTACTGGAACTAATAGGATTAACCCAACCAAGAGAACGAACTCTGGGCATCACTAGCAAAGATGGCAGTTGAGAATCCATCAATACACATAGAGAAGTAAAGCGGCAGTGTGCCAGTTAATGGGTGAGACTAATCGAAATCTTGCAGCAGAGTCTATTGAATGCAGCAAGTGTAGAACATGGCTTTTTGGTAAGTGTTGGTACTAAATACTTAATTTGGAAAAAAAAAAAAGGCATGTCTCCATGTTAAACTATCAAACAGTTATAATGGGCTTAAGATAATGTGATATTTGGTGATGTGCAGACTCACATGGACTGAAGAGGGCTATCTGTTTTGTTTTGTTTTTTGTCATTTTTGTAAAGTCAATGACGGGACACACTGTCAAAATAGATGCAGAATCCACACAAAGAAAGCAGTACAACAAGATACAAGAAAGGCTTGTTCAGGTCCTCTTGTCAGTCTCTATAAAAATTTCTCTGATTGGTTACCAAACAGTTCAATAGTCAGAGCTGAATTTCACTGCCTTGCTCAGAGGCGTGTCAACAATAATTACTGCAGTGGAATGAATGGTAAATGAAGCCAGGTTTTCTAACCTCCAGGCTCTCAGATTTTATCATCACTCAATTCACTGAATACTTTCAATGGAAATCCCAGCGAGAATCAAATATTAAAAATTACCTCATAAAACCTAGCTGGAGGTGCTGGAGTGGCAGGATTGTTCGGGTGGTAAAAACCAAGAAATCAGAAAACAATCCTGGCAATTATACACTAATTAAAATTGGTATAAATTATTCAATAGTTTCATATCCCTGATTTCCTATTCTCAGATTGAGCCCCAAAGATTTGAGCCATCACAAACTCAATGCCTAGCCCCATTAATCAGAGTAACAACAATGAGCAAATTAAACACTACTTCAAAATTTACTCAATAGTTTTGCCCCTCTTCTGATTACCTCTTTCATGTCAGAAATAGAGACTCTTATGTGACAAAAGCAAAGCACTTCAGTATTCAGTGTTGTTGAGCCAATTGACAGCGAAAAACAACCGATTCTGCTAAGAGAGAAACATGCAGCGAAATATATGGCAGCATGTTGCAAGCTGAAGCCATTAAAACTACATCCCCACATCTGATTTCATCATTAGCCCATTACACATATAGAACACACACGCTGGTTTATTTTGACTGAATTAATTCTCTTAATGGCCGCACAGTGGCAGAGTGATTATTATTGTTATTGTTGCCTAACAATAAGAAGGTCGCGGGTTGGGTTCTTCCGCCTGAGGCCTTTCTGTGCAGAGTTTGCATGTTCTACACGTGTTTCTGTGGGTTGCTTCTAGGTACTCCACTTTCCCCAAACTGTCCAAAAATGTGCATGTTTAGGTTTGCCTGTCTCTTTATGTTGGCCCTGCCATGGACTGGTGACCTGTCCAGGGTGTGCCCTGCCCTAGCTCACAGTGAGCTGGGATTAGCTCCAACACCGCCACAACCTGGTAATATAAAAGCAGTAGAAGATAAATTAATGAATAATTCTCTAATTGTTTTCAACAAAAATGGGTCTATAGATGGATGTCTTAATCCAAAACAGAGTTGATGAGATAAAATGTGAAATAAAACTTTTATGTTTTGTATAACAACAAATAGATCACAGAGAGGTTTGGGGAGGTTATTTTTCAGCTAAAATGATCACAATAATTTTCCTTTTCAACTCTGTGTGACTAAGATAAAATTTTCTGTTTTGGGGAGTCATCTGTTGAACACATTCTTCACCCTCCTCTCATGAATGTCCATCAGTGTTATTTTGTCATACTTTTTGGCTAGAACAGTTCTTCTGTCCTATGAGAACTGTTAAGTCATGACTGCAATGTTTGGATTGGACGTGTCTGCCGTTCCTTTCTTTGAAACACAGATAACAATAGACAGATAAAGAAGTAAAGACACAGAATAATATTGCACCCTAGCACACTTTAAGCCCATCAGCACCCGAAGAGAGAGGGTGTCTCAGGGTGTGTCTGGTTTTTCAACATAACAAGGAGTGCAGAGCTAGGGGAATGAATAAAAAACCTGCCTCATCAAACCAAATCATTTCATTCATTCATCTTCTGCCACTTATCGGTTTCTGGGTCACGGGGGGTCACGGGGACCAAAATCATTTAGATTTTATCAAATTACAGTTACAGCAAGGCTCTTTACATGTAGAACAGGTCTAGAACAAAGTCTTCATACAATTATTTACACCCAAAAAATCGTTCCAAGAGCAAGCACTTGCTGAGAACAACAGGAAAAGCTTCCATAAGGAGGCAGAAACCTCAACCTCAAAGCCCAGAGGCTTCACAAGACAACATACAAGAAGCATTCCCTCAGGTCAAGACGCAGCAGTCCATCCGTATCCAAACAGTAGGGGAAACTTTCATTTGAGGATGGCAATGTTCACATTTGCTAGATCAGAACAAAGGAGCAATGAAAGATGTCATCTATGTCAATCTGGAAGGATAACGACTCCACAGAGGAAGTGGAGACACTTAAGACCTCTCCTGCTCACTTAACACTAACTCACACCATAACTCATCGTCAGCACAAGAAGCACAGTGATGCAGTGGTTAGCACTGTCCCCTATGTGCAATATAGAGGGGCTAGGTTTGAGCCTGAGGGCTAATTGAGCTCATCCTAGAAGGAGTTTGTACACTCTTCTCCTGAAAGCATGGGTCTTCCTCTGGGTGCACTAACTTCCTCCCACAGTCTACATCCAATCAAAGAGTGAATGGTTGTCTTCCCTCATATGAGCTCTGTTCCAAGGTAGATTAAAATCCATTAACATAATCGTCTATATGAGCCTAATGACTCTCCAGTTGCGTGGTTAAGCAACTCATCATGTGACCCCACTGTCTCGCTCTCTAGGTGTTAAATGCCTGCACTGTAAATTGTAATAAGTTCACTTTACTTAAGAAAAGTCAGGAAACCGATTGCCTCAAAATTCCCAAGTTAAGTAGATAACTCATTTTAAGTTGTTAAAGCTGAAAATAACTCTGTTTAGACAACTTAGATAATGGGAGTAAACATAAGTGAAGTTAACTCAAAATCATTAATAAGGTTTACTATGAAATATAAATTCAGACAACTCAGATAATGGCAGTAAACTTGAGTATCGATTACTCAAAATTATTAGTTAGGTTGACTATAAAATGTCAGTTTTGACTACTTAAACTTGTGAGTTATGCTAATTAAGCTGTACTCGTAAAAATAAGTTTTCCTTACAAGTTTAAGCATTCACATTACTAGAAAAATATCAGGAAACCGATTGCCTTGATATGTTCAAGTAAGCTGAACTTAAAGCGATAAGCTATTGAAACAAAGACAGACAACAGTTTAAATGGAAAACAAAGTTTAATACTTTAACCTTTTTTGTTCCGAACACATGGAAAAATAGGGTCCAGGTGGTTCTTAAAAGTACAGTCTGTGGGTCAATGGTGGCCCTCAGAGACGTTTCTGGCGACCCACTGAGTAAAGGTGACATGAAATACAATTCCAATACAGTTTTTAACTAACAGTTAAAACAACCTTTTTTGGCTTGTAACCCCACGAGTCAAAAAAGGTTGTTACCCCACAAGTCAAAAAAGCTTTACATTTATCTTAACATCAATAATGAACAGCAGATATAGCTCAACTCTGAAAAATAAAATCCCATTTTAACTGAATCACATTCACATTGTGATTACATTCACAATTTGATTTTTGAGTGATTGTATTTTTGGTTTTTGGGCTTTATGTCCAAGTGAGAGAAGCACCCTTTGGATGAAGTCAAAGGTGTTCTTCAGTTGTTGAGGGTACTCCAAATTCAGGGCGTAAGTAAGTCCAAAGAGCAAGCACATTGCATGTGGTAGATTTTCAAGGCCATCCATCACAATTCTTCCTTCCAAAATGATTGCGGTACCTGAAGACTGAAGGTGCAGTGAGTCGAGGGACATTGTCCTCATTTGTCCTCAGGAACGATGGTCATGATTCCAATGGGGATGTGAGACATGCCTGGGTCCTCGCTGTCCTAAAACCAATAGCAGCAATACAGCCCCAATTACATATCAGATTTCACCTTAATTTTCTATGGCAGAAAACACAAAACAGCCACTAAAAGTAAGCTATATTCTGATATTAGATATTCAAGTAAATATGGCACATGCATAAATAATTAACAGATTGTTTCATTCATTCATGATGATAGGTCATCAGTGCATCAAGAAGGAAGATGCAGGCTGAGTGGAGGAAAAGCAGGCCCGGATAGAATCTAGATTTTGCAAACTGGTGACGAACAGTAAGAACTGCCAAAGTGGCCCCTTCGGAAGAGGACAAGGCACTGTTAGTGCAGAATGCATGTTTTTTTCTGTTATAGCCCTGCAATCAAAAGTTGTAATGGGAGTCTAAGGGACAAAAATGTCTGCTATGGGTATAAGTGTGAGGGTTTTTTTTTTTTTTTTGAAACTACAAAAAAACTAATAATGCATCAAAATCAGTTTTGTTACTAATCTTTGACATATCCAAGGCTCTGATACCACGTAAAAAATCTCTAGCCTCCGATCACTTCTTATATGGAAAATTAGCGTTTTAGTATTTTTGGAAAGAACAGTGGTTGACGGAAAGATCCATGAAAAAAAATCTGAAAAAAATATTAATCTGATACATTTTTAGAGAAGTTGTTTTGAGGGGACATTTATGTCCTTAAGGGTAAATTTGTAACTTTTTTGAGAGGGTACCAGAGTGGACATCCTGTGGTGTGGAATAAAAACTCAGTAATAAAGACGACTTACAAAGCATGTCTTGAAAAAGTCTGTGTTTTCATCTCCAAGGATGACAGGAAGGCCACGGAGGACTGCTGTTCTCTTCGCAGTAACATCTGTACTCTGAAAAATCACAAACACATATAACTCCTGTGGTAAAAGACAATCAATTAATAGCTCTGCATACACAATGGGGTTGTATTTTTTGTTCCCCACATGATAAAAAAAATGAATTACTTTGTATCTGAGAAACTTACCTCTGTTGTGACTTGTTGCAGATACTTCTGAAGTTTCTGGCCAACACTTCCCCCCTTGGTCTTGAAAATCTCCAAGAAGCGAGGAGTGTATTTGTCAAGTTCTTTGAAGAATTCTGTGTTCAAGTTTTTGCTTGACAAGCGAAGGAACTCTGCCCAAATCTATGGGAAAAGTATGACAAATTAGTATTCAAGATGTCGTCATTATATATTAATATTTTATATATATCTTAAAACATGTTGGAGGGGATCTTTAAAATCTTAGGATTGTCCAAACTTCTCAGTTACCATTATTTTACTTTTGTGTTCTTTATTATGAAGGGAAAGAGGAAAACTGGTAACTAACATATGTGCTACATATGTGACCAGTAGGTATAGAAAGGAACAACTGTAGTTAAACTAAAAGCATCTCCGCCGTGTTTAAAAATAATATATAGAAGGAGCCATGGACAACGACAAAGTCATTTTTTGTTTAAGTAAGATGAGAAATGAATTAGGCCTACATGCTGCCGAGTTGAAGAGTGGCCCTAAAAAATCAGCAGAGTTGCTTTTTCAACCGTTAATGAGCGCGCTGTGTTTACTGAAAGTCCAGTTATCTCTAAATGTGCAGTTTCCTTACAGAGTTTTGCACGCTTATCGTTACGTGAAGGGCTGGTTAACGTTAGCTTCCACATGCTAACGTTAACTTTAGCTTTCACATGCTAATGTTAACTTTAGCTTTCACATGCTAATTTTAATCTTTACACGTCAGCTAAACATAAAGTTCACCTCCAAATTTGGACTAACGAATAAATTAAATGACACAAATACCGACTATATGTTTGCTACGTATAAAACCAGTTAAACTTACCGTAACACTAAGCAGCAACCGTCTCTCATGTCTCTTCCCGCTTAATGAGGTTTGACTGCCTCAACTTGTCGTCAGTGAGCACCTGCGCAACGAGAGATGCCGAATGCTGCCGAGAGATGCCGAGTTTCTCCGGGTTTTGCAGACGCTTCTTGCTCACTCATACTTCTAAGTATAGGTAACTTGCAGCTGACAAGTTTGTTTACTTGCCTCAGTAGAAAGTTGTCTTTACTAAATTTAAGTGAGGAGAGTCAACAGAGTAAGCTGAAATGAGTTAGGGGCACTTGTTATTATAAGTAAGATATACAACTAGAAAATTCCAAGAAATTTTGAAGTGCCACGGGTCGGCGTCCCCTCGCCCGTCGTCCCCTCGCCCGTCGTCCCCAGCCCGGACGAGCAACCGGCGTACCGTCATGCTGTCGAAAGCCATTCTGGTGAAATTTCCGTTTGGAGAACCGATTGAGCTTGATTCTGTGAGTGTGTCTGTATATCTGTCTCTTTGTGTGTCTGTGTATATGTGTGAGTGCATCTGTATATCTGTCTCTGTGTATGTCTGTGTAAATGTGTGAGTACGTCTGTATATATGACTCTATTTGTGTCTGTGTATATGTGTGAGCGTGTGTCTATATCTCTCTATTTCTGTCTGTGTATATGTGCGATTGTGTCTCTGTATATGTGCGAGCGCGTGTCTCTGTGTGTGTCTGTGTATATGTGTGAGCGCGTGTCTATATCTGTCTCTGTGTGTATGTCTGTGTATATGTGTGAGCGTGTGTCTATATCTCTCTATTTCTGTCTGTGTATATGTGTGATTGTGTCTCTGTATATGTGCGAGTGCGTGTCTGTGTGTGTGTCTCTGTATATGTGTGAGCGCGTGTCTCTGTGTGTGTCTGTGTATATGTGTGAGCGTGTGTCTATATCTCTCTATTTCTGTCTGTGTATATGTGCGATTGTGTCTCTGTGTGTGTCTGTTTATATGTGTGAGTGCTCAAGGTCAGAGGTCAAGGTCTTGTGAGCCGTTTAAACTTTGAACGGCGTTTCTGTGACAAAGTATGACGAAGCAGTGAGGCTCCAAAGTGAGGTGGGTTTAATCAACAGCAACAGCTGCACACAGACCTGTGCTGAGGGACCTGCGGTTGCCACGGTGATTTGAGAATTCAGTCTGGTCAGAGCTCAGACTCCCTCCAAAACTCTCCCAAAATTGGCTTTTGACCACCTCCCGAACTACTTCGAATTGCGAGCAAACCGTTGCTCCGTTCCCAAAAGCGAAACCACCGTGAGAGGCAGAAGAGTCTGGGGATTCCAGCAGTCTTTGTTTGATTTGAAAAGTCCTTAAAATGAGCGTGTAGGGACAGTGCGAAGTCAGAGTGAAATAGTTTTTAGTGAAACCTTGATTTGCATTGCAGTCAATTGGAGCAAAAGCAGGTGTTGCTGGCGCTCTGAGCGTTCCTGTGTAAATTTGGTGAGGAGCAGAGCTGTCAAACTTAGATTTTCTGAATCCCAAGACCTGTGTCTACGTTTTCCCAAAAAATCATTTGTCTCCCTTTCACGGTTTGGCCGTGAGCTCGAGTTAAAAATGAAAATGTGGGTGAATTTTTCACAGTGCTCTCACTCTAGTTAACGAGCGTCTCCACTCTAACTTGGAGGAAAAAGTGAATCGGACTGCTCCTTTGAACGCTCGTAGTTCGAAAACCGTACAACTTAGGAGAAAAAGGTTTGATGTTCTGGAAAGAGCACAAGATTTCCTCCGTTTTGACGTTTGAATGACAATTCTAGGTGCACGTATGACTGAGCTACACGACTGAGAAAATAGGTGAAATTCGGAGGCGATTTTTCTCCAAATCCCATTCATTCCTATGGAAGATTTTTTGTGGTTTTTTGGGAATAACTTTGGGAAAAATGGGAATATCGACTACCCAGAACTTAGCACACCATTCCCGATCGAGCCGCACGTTTTGATATATATATTGTTGGGGTTCATCCAGCGGTATGACCCGCATTAAGTGCCGAAAATCAGGCGGAATAATAATAATATTATGAAGAAGAACTAGAAAATTCCAGGGAAATTTTGAAGTGCCACGGGACCCGGGGCCCGTCGTCCGTCGCCCGTCGTTTGTTGCCCGTCGCCCCTCGACTGGACGAGCAACCCGCGTACCGTCATGCTGTCGAAAGCCTTCCTGCTGAAATTTCCGTTCGGTGAACCGATTGAGCTCGATTCAATGAGTGTGTCTGTATATCTGTCTCTGTGTACGTCTGTGTATATGTGTGAGTGCGTCTGGATATCTGTCTATGTGTATGTCTGTGTATATGTCTGAGTGCGTGTCTATATCTGCCTCAGTGTATGTCTGTGTATATGTCTGAGTGCATCTGTCTATCTGTCTATGTGTATGTCTGTGTATATGTGTGAGTGCGTCTGTATATTTGTCTCTATTTGCGTCTGTTTATATGTGTGAGTGCGTCTGTATATCTGTCTCTGTGTGTGTCTGTGTACATGTGTGAGTGCGTCTGGATATCTGTCTCTGTGTGCGTCTGTATATCTGTCTGTGTCTGCATCTCTATATCTCTGTGTGTGTCTCTGAGAAGAAATCATTCATAGTGATGGCCATAGGCCACAGACAGAGTGAGATGAGACCAGCATGACAATTGATCTGTGATTGCGTAGTAAGCGTAGGAGCTATCATAAAGCCTTTTGTCACAAACAGAGTTGAAAGTCTTCTGACCCGTTTAAACTTTGAACAGCGTTTCTGTGACAAAGTGTGACGAAGCAGTGAGGCTCCAAAGTGGGGTGGGTTTGATCCACAGACCTGAGCTGAGAGAGATGCGGTCGTCACGGTGTTTGCAACCCGCGTACCGTCATTCTGTCGAAAGCCTTCCTGCTGAAATTTCCGTTCGGAGAACCGATTGAGCTCAATTCAATGAGCGTGTCTGTATATCTGTCTCTGTGTATGTCTGTGTAAATGTGTGAGTGCATCTGTCTATCTGACTGGGTGTATGTCTGTGTATATGTGTGAGTGCGTCTGGATATCTGTCTCTGTGTGCGTCTGTATATCTGTCTGTGTCTGCATCTCTATATCTCTGTGTGTGTCTCTGAGAAGAAATCATTCAAAGTGATGGCCATAGACCACAGACAGAGTGAGATGAGACCAGCATGACAATTGATCTGTGATTGTGGAGGAAGCGTAGGAGCTATCATAAAGCCTTTTGTCACAAACAGAGGTCAAAGTCTTGTGACCTTTTTAAACTTTGAACAGAGTTTCTGTGACAAAGCATGACGAAACAGTGAGGCTCCAAAGTGGGGTGGGTTTGATCCACAGACCTGATCTGTATATCTGTCTCTGCGGATGTCTGTGTAAAGTGTGAGTGCATCTGTATATCTGTCTCTTTGTATGTCTGTGTAAATGTGTGAGTGCGTCTGTATATCTGTCTCTGTGTATGTCTGTGTACATGTTTGAGTGCGTCTGGATATCTATCTGTGTCTACATCTCTATATCTCTGTGTGTGTCTTTGAGAAGACATCATTCAAAGTGATGGCCATAGGCCACAGACAGAGTGAGATGAGACCAGCATGACAATTGATCTATGATTGAGTAGGAAGCGTAGGAGCTATCATAAAGCCTTTCGTCACAAACAGAGGTCAAAGTCTCGTGACCTTTTTAAACTTTGAACAGAGTTTCTGTGACAAAGCATGACGAAGCAGTGAGGCTCCAAAGTGAAGTGGGTTTGATCCACAGACCTGAGCTGAGAGAGCTGCGGTCGTCACGGTGATTTGAGAATTCGTTCTGGTCAGAGCTCAGACTCTCCCGAAAACGCTCCGAAAAGTGGCTTTTGACCACGTCCCGAACTACTTCGAATTGCGAGCAAACCGTAGCTCCGGTCCGAAAAGCGAAAACACCGTGAAAGACAGAAGAGTCTGGAGATTCCGAAAGTCTTTATTTGATTTGAAAAGTCCTTAAAATGAGCGTGTAGGGACAGTGCGAAGTCAGAGTGAAATTGTTTTTATTGAAACCTTGATTTGCATTGCAGTCAATTGAGCCAAAAACAGGTGTTTCTGACGCTCTGAGCCCTCCAGTTTAAATTTGGTGAGAAGTAGAGCTCTCAAAGTTAGATTTTCTGAATCCCAAGACCTGTGTCTACGTTTTGCCAAAAAATCTTTTGTCTCCTTTTCACGGTTTGGCCGTGAGCTCGAGTTAAACATGAAAATGTCGGTTAGTTTTTCACAGTGCTCTCACTCTACTTAACGAGCGGTTACACTCTAACTTTGAGGAAAAAGTGAATCGGACTGCTCCTTTGAGAGGTCATAGTTCGAAAACCGTATTATTTAGGAGAAAAAGGTTTGATGTTCTGGAAAGAGCACAAGATTTCCTCCGTTTTAAAGTTTGAATGACATTTGTAGGTGCACGTGTCACTGAGCTACGCGACTGAGAAAAAAGGTGAATTTTTGAGGCGATTTTTCGTCGTCTCCCATGCATTCTCTATGGAAAATTTCGGCTGGTTTTTTGGGAATAACTTTGGGAAAAATCGGAATATCGACTACCCAGAACTTAGCACACTTGTCCCGATCGAGCCGCACGTTTTGATATATATATTGTTGGGCTACGTCAAGCGGTACGACCCGCATTAGATGCCGAAAATGTGACGGAATAATAATAAGAAGATTAACTAGAAAATTCCAAGAAATTTTGAAGTGCCACGGGTCGGCGTCCCCTCGCCCGTCGTCCCCTCGCCCGTCGTCCCCTCGCCCGTCAAAGCAATCCTGCTGAAATTTCCGTTCGGAGAACCGACTGACCTTGATTCAGTCAGTGTGTCTGTATATCTGTCTCTTTGTGTGTCTGTGTATATGTGTGAGTGCATCTGTATATCTGTCTCTGTGTATGTCTGTGTAAATGTGTGAGTACGTCTGTATATACGACTCTATTTGTGTCTGTGTATATGTGTGAGCGCGTGTCTGTATCTGTCTCTGTGTGTATGTCTGTGTATATGTGTGAGCGTGTGTCTATATCTCTGTATTTCTGTCTGTGTATATGTGCGATTGTGGCTCTGTATATGTGCGAGTGCGTGTCTCTGTGTGTGTCTGTGTATATGTGTGAGTGCGTGTCTATACCTGTCTCTGTGTGTATGTCTGTGTATATGTGTGAGCGTGTGTCTATATCTCTCTATTTCTGTCTGTGTATATGTGTGATTGTGTCTGTGTATATGTGTGAGTGCGTGTCTCTGTGTGTGTCTGTGTGTGTCTGTGTATATGTGTGAGTGCGTCTGTATATATGTCTCTGTGTGTGTCTGTGTATATGTGTGAGTGCGTCTGTATATATGTCTCTGTGTATGTCTGTGTATATGTGTGAGCGTGTGTCTATATCTCTCTATTTCTGTCTGTGTATATGTGTGATTGTGTCTCTGTATATGTGCGAGTGCGTGTCTATATCTGTCTCTGTGTGTATGTCTGTGTATATGTCTGAGCGTGTGTCTATATCTCTCTATTTCTGTCTGTGTGATTGTGTCTGTGTATACGTGTGAGTGCGTGTCTCTGTGTGTGTCTGTGTATATGTGTGAGTGCGTGTCTATACCTGTCTCTGTGTGTATGTCTGTGTATATGTGTGAGCCTGTGTCTATATCTCTCTATTTCTGTCTGTGTGATTGTGTCTGTGTATACGTGTGAGTGCGTGTCTCTGTGTGTGTCTGTGTGTGTCTGTGTATATGTGTGAGTGCGTGTCTATACCTGTCTCTGTGTGTATGTCTGTGTATATGTGTGAGCGTGTGTCTATATCTCTCTATTTCTGTCTGTGTATATGTGCGATTGTGTCTCTGTATATGTGCGAGTGCGTGTCTCTGTGTGTGTCTCTGTATATGTGTGAGTGCGTGTCTATATCTGTCTCTGTGTGTATGTCTGTGTATATGTGTGAGCGTGTGTCTATATCTCTCTATTTCTGTCTGTGTATATGTGTGATTGTGTCTCTGTATATGTGCGAGTGCGTGTCTCTTTGTGTGTCTCTGTATATGTGCGAGCGCGTGTCTCTGTGTGTATGTCTGTGTATATGTGTGAGCGTGTGTCTATATCTCTCTATTTCTGTCTGTGTATATGTGCGATTGTGTCTCTGTGTGTGTCTGTTTATGTGTCTCTGTGTGTGTCTGTTTATATGTGTGAGTGCTCAAGGTCAGAGGTCAAGGTCTTCTGAGCCGTTTAAACTTTGAACGGCGTTTCTGTGAGAAAGTATGACGAAGCAGCGAGGCTCCAAAGTGAGGTGGGTTTAATCCACAGCAACAGCTGCACACAGACCTGTGCTGAGGGACCTGCGGTTGCCACGGTGATTTGAGAATTCAGTCTGGTCAGAGCTCAGACTCCCTCCAAAACTCTCCCAAAATTGGCTTTTGACCACCTCCCGAACTGCTTCGAATTGCGAGCAAACCGTAGCTCCGTTCCCAAAAGCGAAAACACCGTGAGAGGCAGAAGAGTCTGGGGATTCCATCAGTCTTTGTTTGATTTGAAAAGTCCTTAAAATGAGCGTGTAGGGACAGTGCGAAGTCAGAGTGAAATTGTTTTTAGTGAAACCTTGATTTGCATTGCAGTCAATTGGGGCAAAAGCAGGTGTTGCTGGCGCTCTGAGCGCTCCTGTGTAAATTTGGTGAGGAGTAGAGCTCTCCAACTTAGATTTTCTGAATCCCAAGACCTGTGTCTACGTTTTCCCAAAAAATCATTTGCCTCCCTTTCACGGTTTGGCCGTGAGCTCGAGTTAAAAATGAAAATGTGGGTGAATTTTTCACAGTGCTCTCACTCTAGTTAACGACCCTCTCCACTCTAACTTGGAGGAAAAAGTGAATCGGACTGCTCCTTTGAACGCTCGTAGTTCGAAAACCGTACAACTTAGGAGAAAAAGGTTTGATGTTCTGGAAAGAGCACAAGATTTCCTCCGTTTTGACGTTTGAATGACATTTCTAGGCGCACGTATGACTGAGCTACGCGACTGAGAAAATAGGTGAAATTCGGAGGCGATTTTTCTCCAAACCCCATTCATTCCTATGGAGAATTTTTGCTGGTTTTTTGGGAATAACTTTGGGAAAAATGGGAATATCGACTACCCAGAACTTAGCACACTTGTCCCGATCGAGCCGCACGTTTTGATATATATATTGTAGGGCTACGTCAAGCGGTACGACCCGCATTAACTGCCGAAAATGTGACGGAATAATAATAATATTAAGAAGAAGAATAACTAGAAAATTCCAAGAAATTTTGAAGTGCCACGGGTCGGCGTCCCCTCGCCCGTCGTCCCCTCGCCCGTCGTCCCCTCGCCCGTCAAAGCAATCCTGCTGAAATTTCCGTTCGGAGAACCGATTGATTCAGTCAGTGTGTCTGTATATCTGTCTCTTTGTGTGTCTGTGTATATGTGTGAGTGCATCTGTATATCTGTCTCTGTGTATGTCTGTGTAAATGTGTGAGTACGTCTGTATATACGACTCTATTTGTGTCTGTGTATATGTGTGAGCGCGTGTCTGTATCTGTCTCTGTGTGTATGTCTGTGTATATGTGTGAGCGTGTGTCTATATCTCTCTATTTCTGTCTGTGTATATGTGCGATTGTGTCTCTGTATATGTGCGAGTGCGTGTCTCTGTGTGTGTCTGTGTATACGTGTGAGCGCGTGTCTATACCTGTCTCTGTGTGTATGTCTGTGTATATGTGTGAGCGTGTGTCTATATCTCTCTATTTCTGTCTGTGTATATGTGCGATTGTGTCTCTGTATATGTGCGAGTGCGTGTCTCTGTGTGTGTCTGTGTATACGTGTGAGTGCGTGTCTATATCTGTCTCTGTGTGTATGTCTGTGTATATGTGTGAGCGTGTGTCTATATCTCTCTATTTCTGTCTGTGTATATGTGCGATTGTGTCTCTGTATATGTGCGATTGTGTCTCTGTGTGTGTCTGTTTATATGTGTCTCTGTGTGTGTCTGTTTATATGTGTGAGTGCTCAAGGTCAGAGGTCAAGGTCTTGTGAGCCGTTTAAACTTTGAACGGCGTTTCTGTGACAAAGTATGACGAAGCAGCGAGGCTCCAAAGTGAGGTGGGTTCAATCCACAGCAACAGCTTCACACAGACCTGAGCTGAGGGACCTGCGGTTGCCACGGTGATTTGAGAATTCAGTCTGGTCAGAGCTCAGACTCCCTCCAAAACTCTCTCAAAATTGGCTTTTGACCACCTCCCGAACTGCTTCGAATTGCGAGCAAACCGTAGCTCCGTTCCCAAAAGCGAAAACACCGTGAGAGGCAGAAGAGTCTGGGGATTCCAGCAGTCTTTGTTTGATTTGAAAAGTCCTTAAAATGAGCGTGTAGGGACAGTGCGAAGTCAGAGTGAAATTGTTTTTAGTGAAACCTTGATTTGCATTGCAGTCAATTGGGGCAAAAGCAGGTGTTGCTGGCGCTCTGAGCGCTCCTGTGTAAATTTGGTGAGGAGTAGAGCTCTCCAACTTAGATTTTCTGAATCCCAAGACCTGTGTCTACGTTTTGCCAAAAAATCATTTGCCTCCCTTTCACAGTTTGGCCGTGAGCTCGAGTTAAAAATGAAAATGTGGGTGAAATTTTCACAGTGCTCTCACTCTAGTTAACGACCCTCTCCACTCTAACTTGGAGGAAAAAGTGAATCGGACTGCTCCTTTGAACGCTCGTAGTTCGAAAACCGTACAACTTAGGAGAAAAAGGTTTGATGTTCTGGAAAGAGCACAAGATTTCCTCCGTTTTGACGTTTGAATCACATTTCTAGGCGCACGTATGACTGAGCTACGCGACTGAGAAAATAGGTGAAATTCGGAGGCGATTTTTCTCCAAACCCCATTCATTCCTATGGAGAATTTTTGCTGGTTTTTTGGGAATAACTTTGGGAAAAATGGGAATATCGACTACCCAGAACTTAGCACACTTGTCACGATCGAGCCGCACGTTTTGATATATATATTGTAGGGCTACGTCAAGCGGTACGACCCGCATTAACTGCCGAAAATGTGACGGAATAATAAAAATAAGAACTAGAAAATTCCAAGAAATTTTGAAGTGCCACGGGTCGGCGTCCCCTCGCCCGTCGTCCCCTCGCCCGTCGTCCCCTCGCCCGTCAAAGCAATCCTGCTGAAATTTCCGTTCGGAGAACCGATTGACCTTGATTCAGTCAGTGTGTCTGTATATCTGTCTCTTTGTGTGTCTGTGTATATGTGTGAGTGCATCTGTATATCTGTCTCTGTGTATGTCTGTGTAAATGTGTGAGTACGTCCGTATATACGACTCTATTTGTGTCTGTGTATACGTGTGAGAGCGTGTCTATATCTGTCTCTGTGTGTATGTCTGTGTATATGTGTGAGCGTGTGTCTATATCTCTCTATTTCTGTCTGTGTATATGTGCGATTGTGTCTCTGTATATGTGCGAGTGCGTGTCTCTGTGTGTGTCTGTGTATATGTGTGAGCGCATGTCTATATCTGTCTCTGTGTGTATGTCTGTGTATATGTGTGAGCGTGTGTCTATATCTCTCTATTTCTGTCTGTGTATATGTGCGATTGTGTCTCTGTATATGTGCGAGTGCGTGTCTCTGTGTGTGTCTGTGTATATGTGTGAGTGCGTCTGTACATCTGTCTCTGTGTGTATGTCTGTGTACATGTGTGAGCGTGTGTCTATATCTCTCTATTTCTGTCTGTGTATATGTGCGATTGTGTCTCTGTGTGTGTCTGTTTATATGTGTGAGTGCTCAAGGTCAGAGGTCAAGGTCTTCTGAGCCGTTTAAACTTTGAACGGCGTTTCTGTGACAAAGTATGTCGAAGCAGCGAGGCTCCAAAGTGAGGTGGGTTTAATCTACAGCAACAGCTGCACACAGACCTGTGCTGAGGGACCTGCGGTTGCCACGGTGATTTGAGAATTCAGTCTGGTCAGAGCTCAGACTCCCTCCAAAACTCTCTCAAAATTGGCTTTTGACCACCTCCCGAACTGCTTCGAATTGCGAGCAAACCGTAGCTCCGTTCCCAAAAGCGAAAACACCGTGAGAGGCAGAAGAGTCTGGGGATTCCAGCAGTCTTTGTTTGATTTGAAAAGTCCATAAAATGAGCGTGTAGGGACAGTGCGAAGTCAGAGTGAAATTGTTTTTAGTGAAACCTTGATTTGCATTGCAGTCAATTGGGGCAAAAGCAGGTGTTGCTGGCGCTCTGAGCGCAACTGTGTAAATTTGGTGAGGAGTAGAGCTGTCAAACTTAGATTTTATGAATCCCAAGACCTGTGTCTACGTTTTCCCAAAAAATCATTTGCCTCCCTTTCACGGTTTGGCCGTGAGCTCGAGTTAAAAATGAAAATGTGGGTGAAATTTTCACAGTGCTCTCACTCTAGTTAACGAGCCTCTCCACTCTAACTTGGAGGAAAAAGTGAATCGGACTGCTCCTTTGAACGCTCGTAGTTCGAAAACCGTACAACTTAGGAGAAAAAGGTTTGATGTTCTGGAAAGAGCACAAGATTTCCTCCGTTTTGACGTTTGAATGACATTTCTAGGCGCACGTATGACTGAGCTACGCGACTGAGAAAATAGGTGAAATTCGGAGGCGATTTCTCTTCGGACCCCATTCATTCCTATGGAAGATTTTCGGTGGTTTTTTGGGAATAACTTTGGGACGAATGGGAATATCGACTACCCAGAACTTAGCACACTTGTCACGATCGAGCCGCACGTTTTGATATATATATTGTTGGGCTACGTCAAGCGGTACGGCCCGCATTAACTGCCGAAAAACGGCGGAATAATAATAATAATAAGTATGGACAAGATTAAGTAGTGCCTCGTGCTATGCACAGAGGCCACTACGTGGCCTCTGTGCTTATAGCCCGTGGCACTAAATAATAAGTATGGGCGAAGAATAAGTAGTGCCTCGTGCTATGCACAGAGGCCACTACTTCTACTGTGTAGAAGTAGTGCCCTCTGTGCTTATAGCCCGTGGCACTAAACTAGAAAATTCCAAGAAATTTTGAAGTGCCACGGCGTCCCCTCGCCCGTCGTCCCCTCGCCCGCCCGTCGTCCCCTCGCCTGTCGCCCCCTCGCCCGTCGCCCCTCGCCCGGACGAGCAACCCGCGTACCGTCATGCTGTCTATTTGCTCTCTATTTCTGTCTGTGTATATGTGTGATTGTGTCTGTGTATATGTGTGAGCGCGTGTCTATATCTGTCTCTGTATGTATGTCTGTGTATATGTGTGAGCGTGTGTCTATATCTCTCTATTTCTGTCTGTGTATATGTGTGATTGTGTCTCTGTGTGTGTCTGTTTATATGTGTCTCTGTGTGTGTCTGTGTATATGTGTGAGTGCGTCTGTATATATGTCTCTGTGTATGTCTGTGTACATGTGTGAGCGTGTGTCTATATGTCTCTATTTCTGTCTGTGTATATGTGTGATTGTGTCTGTGTATATGTGAGTGCGTGTCTATATCTGTCTCTGTATGTATGTCTGTGTATATGTGTGAGCGTGTGTCTATATCTCTCTATTTCTGTCTGTGTATATGTGTGATTGTGTCTCTGTGTGTGTCTGTTTATATGTGTCTCTGTGTGTGTCTGTGTATATGTGTGAGTGCGTCTGTATATATGTCTCTGTGTATGTCTGTGTACATGTGTGAGCGTGTGTCTATATGTCTCTATTTCTGTCTGTGTATATGTGTGATTGTGTCTGTGTATATGTGTGAGTGCGTGTCTCTTTGTGTGTCTGTGTATACGTGTGAGTGCGTGTCTATATCTGTCTCTGTGTATGTCTGTGTACATGTGTGAGCGTGTGTCTATATGTGTCTATTTCTGTCTGTGTATATGTGCGATTGTGTCTCTGTATATGTGCGAGTGCGTGTCTCTGTGTGTGTCTGTGTATATGTGTGAGTGCGTGTCTATACCTGTCTCTGTGTGTATGTCTGTGTGTATGTGTGAGCGTGTGTCTATATCTCTCTATTTCTGTCTGTGTATATGTGCGATTGTGTCTCTGTGTGTGTCTGTTTATATGTGTCTCTGTGTGTGTCTGTTTATATGTGTGAGTGCTCGAGGTCAGAGGTCAAGGTCTTCTGAGCCGTTTAAACTTTGAACGGCGTTTCTGTGACAAAGTATGACGAAGCAGCGAGGCTCCAAAGTGAGGTGGGTTTAATCTACAGCAACAGCTGCACACAGACCTGAGCTGAGGGACCTGCGGTTGCCACGGTGATTAGAGAATTCAGTCTGGTCAGAGCTGAGACTCCCTCCAAAACTCTCCCAAAATTGGCTTTTGACCACGTCCCGAACTGCTTCGAATTGCGAGCAAACCGTAGCTCCGTTCCCAAAAGCGAAAACACCGTGAGAGGCAGAAGAGTCTGGGGATTCCAGCAGTCTTTGTTTGATTTGAAAAGTCCTTAAAATGAGCGTGTAGGGACAGTGCGAAGTCAGAGTGAAATTGTTTTTAGTGAAACCTTGATTTGCATTGCAGTCAATTGGGGCAAAAGCAGGTGTTGCTGGCGCTCTGAGCGCTCCTGTGTAAATTTGGTGAGGAGCAGAGCTGTCAAACTTAGATTTTATGAATCCCAAGACCTGTGTCTACGTTTTCCCAAAAAATCATTTGCCTCCCTTTCACGGTTTGGCCGTGAGCTCGAGTTAAAAATGAAAATGTGGGTGAAATTTTCACAGTGCTCTCACTCTAGTTAACGACCCTCTCCACTCTAACTTGGAGGAAAAAGTGAATCGGACTGCTCCTTTGAGAGGTCATATTTCGAAAACCGTACAACTTAGAAGAAAAAGGTTTGGTGTTCTGGAAAGAGCACAAGATTTCCTCCGTTTTGACGTTTGAATCACATTTCTAGGCGCACGTATGACTGAGCTACGCGACTGAGAAAATAGGTGAAATTCGGAGGCGATTTTTCTTCGGATCCCATTCATTCCTATGGAGAATTTTTGCTGGTTTTTTGGGAATAACTTTGGGAAAAATGGAAAAATCTACTCCCCAGAACTTAGCACACTATTCCCGATCGAGCCGCACGTTTTGATATATATATTGTAGGGCTACGTCAAGCGGTACGACCCGCATTAATCGCCGAAAAAGTGACGGAATAATAATAAGAATAACTAGAAAATTCCAAGAAATTTTGAAGTGCCACGGGACCCGGGGCCCGTCGTCCGTCGCCCGTCGTTCCTTACCCGTCGCCCGTCGTTCGTTGCCTGTCGCCCATCGGCCCCCGCCTGGACGAGCAATCCACGTACCGTCATGCTGTTGAAAGCCATCCTGGTGAAATTTCCGTTCGGAGAACCGATTGAGCTTGATTCAGTGAGTGCGTGTCTATATCTGCCTCTATTTCCGTCTGTGTATATGTGTAAGTGCATCTGTATATTTGTCTCTGTGTAAGTCTGTGTTAATGTGTAAGTGCATCTGTATATCTGTGTCTGTGTATGTCTGTGTATATGTTTGAGTGCGTGTCTATATCTGTCTCAGTGTATGTCTGTGTAAATGTGTGAGTGCATCTGTCTATCTGACTGTGTGTGTCTGTGTATATGTGGGAGTACGTCTGTATATCTGTCTGTATCTGGCATCTCTATATCTCTGTGTGTCTTTGAGAAGAAATCATTCAAAGTGATGGCCATAGGCCACAGACAGAGTGAGATGAGACCAGCATGACAATTGATCTGTGATTGTGTAGTAAGCGTAGGAGCGATGATAAAGTCTGTGTAAATGTGTGAGTACATCTGTATATCTGTCTCTGTGTATGTCTGTGTAAATGTGTGAGTGCATCTGTCTATCTGACTGTATGTATGTCTGTGTATATGTGTGAGTGCGTGTCTATATCTGCCTATATTTGCGTCTGTGTATATGTGTCAGTGCGTCTGGATATCTGTCTCTATATGTCTCTGTATATATGTGTGAGTGCATCTGTATATTTGTCTCTATTTGCGTCTGTTTATATGTGTGAGTGCATCTGTATATCTGTCTCTTTGTATGTCTGTGTAAATGTGTGAGTGCGTCTGTATATCTGTCTCTGTGTATGTCTGTGTACATGTGAGAGTGCGTCTGGGTATCTATCTGTGTCTACATCTCTATATCTCTGTGTGTGTCTTTGAGAAGACATCATTCAAAGTGATGGCCATAGGCCACAGACAGAGTGAGATGAGACCAGCGTGACAATTGATCTGTGATTGTGTAGGAAGCGTAGGAGCTATCATAAAGCCTTTCGTCACAAACAGAGGTCAAAGTCTCGTGACCTTTTTAAACTTTGAACGGCGTTTCTGTGACAAAGTATGACGAAGCAGTGAGGCTCCAAAGTGGGGTGGGTTTGATCCACAGACCTGAGCTGAGAGAGATGCGGTCGTCACGGTGATTTGAGAATTCGTTCGGGTCAGAGCTCAGACTCTCCCGAAAACGCTCCGAAAAGTGGATTTTGACCACGTCCCGAACTACTTCGAATTGCGAGCAAACCGTAGCTCCGGTCCGAAAAACGAAAACACCGTGAAAGACAGAACAGTCTGGAGATTCCGAAAGTCTTTATTTGATTTGAAAAGTCCTTAAAATGAGCGTGTAGGGACAGTGCGAAGTCAGAGTGAAATTGTTTTTAGTGAAACCTTGATTTGCATTGCAGTCAATTGGGCCAAAAACAGGTGTTTCTGACGCTCTGAGCCCTCCAGTTTAAATTTGGTGAGGAGTAGAGCTCTCAAAGTTAGATTTTCTGAATCCCAAGACCTGTGTCTACGTTTTGCCAAAAAATTATTTGTCTACTTTTCACAGTTTGGCCGTGAGCTCGAGTTAAACATGAAAATGTCGGTTAGTTTTTCAGAGTGCTCTCACTCTACTTAACGAGCGGTTACACTCTAACTTTGAGGAAAAAGTGAATCGGACTGCTCCTTTGAGAGGTCATAGTTCGAAAACCGTATTATTTAGGAGAAAAAGGTTTGATGTTCTGGAAAGAGCACAAGATTTCCTCCGTTTTAAAGTTTGAATGACATTTGTAGGTGCACGTGTCACTGAGCTACACGACTGAGGAAAAAGGTGAATTTTTGAGGCGATTTTTCGTCGGCTCCCATGCATTCTCTATGGAAAATTTCGGCTGGTTTTTTGGGAATAACTTTGGGAAAAATCGGAATATCGACTACCCAGAACTTAGCACACTTGTCCCGATCGAGCCGCACGTTTTGATATATATATTGTTGGGCTACGTCAAGCGGTACGACCCGCATTAGATGCCGAAAATGTGACGGAATAATAATAAGAAGATTAATAAGTATGGACAATATTAAGTAGTGCCTCGTGCTATGCACAGAGGCCACTTACTTCTACTGTGTAGAAGTAGTGGCCCCTGTGCTTATAGCCCGTGGCACTAAATAAGTATGGACAAGATTAAGTAGTGCCTCGTGCTATGCACAGAGGCCACTACTTCTACTGTGTAGAAGTAGTGCCCTCTGTGCTTATAGCCCGTGGCACTAAACTAGAAAATTCCAAGAAATTTTGAAGTGCCACGGGTCGGCGTCCCCTCGCCCGTCGTCCCCTCGCCCGTCGTCCCCTCGCCCGTCAAAGCAATCCTGCTGAAATTTCCGTTCGGAGAACCGATTGACCTTGATTCAGTCAGTGTGTCTGTATATCTGTCTCTTTGTGTGTCTGTGTATATGTGTGAGTGCATCTGTATATCTGTCTCTGTGTATGTCTGTGTAAATGTGTGAGTACGTCCGTATATACGACTCTATTTGTGTCTGTGTATACGTGTGAGCGCGTGTCTATATCTGTCTCTGTGTGTATGTCTGTGTATATGTGTGAGCGTGTGTCTATATCTCTCTATTTCTGTCTGTGTATATGTGCGATTGTGTCTCTGTATATGTGCGAGTGCGTGTCTCTGTGTGTGTCTGTGTATATGTGTGAGTGCGTGTCTATACCTGTCTCTGTGTGTATGTCTGTGTATATGTGTGAGCGTGTGTCTATATCTCTCTATTTCTGTCTGTGTGATTGTGTCTGTGTATATGTGCGAGTGCGTGTCTCTGTGTGTGTCTGTGTATATGTGTGAGTGCGTCTGTATATATGTCTCTGTGTGTGTCTGTGTATATGTGTGAGTGCGTCTGTATATATGTCTCTGTGTATGTCTGTGTATATGTGTGAGCGTGTGTCTATATCTCTCTATTTCTGTCTGTGTATATGTGTGATTGTGTCTCTGTATATGTGCGAGTGCGTGTCTATATCTGTCTCTGTGTGTATGTCTGTGTATATGTGTGAGCGTGTGTCTATATCTCTCTATTTCTGTCTGTGTATATGTGCGATTGTGTCTCTGTGTGTGTCTGTTTATATGTGTCTCTGTGTGTGTCTGTGTATATGTGTGAGTGCTCAAGGTCAGAGGTCAAGGTCTTCTGAGCCGTTTAAACTTTGAACGGCGTTTCTGTGACAAAGTATGACGAAGCAGCGAGGCTCCAAAGTGAGGTGGGTTTGATCTACAGCAACAGCTGCACACAGACCTGTGCTGAGGGACCTGCGGTTGCCACGGTGATTTGAGAATTCAGTCTGGTCAGAGCTCAGACTCCCTCCAAAACTCTCCCAAAATTGGCTTTTGACCACCTCCCGAACTGCTTCGAATTGCGAGCAAACCGTAGCTCCGTTCCCAAAAGCGAAAACACTGTGAGAGTCAGAAGAGTCTGGGGATTCCAGCAGTCTTTGTTTGATTTGAAAAGTCCTTAAAATGAGCGTGTAGGGACAGTGCGAAGTCAGAGTGAAATTGTTTTTAGTGAAACCTTGATTTGCATTGCAGTCAATTGGGGCAAAAGCAGGTGTTGCTGGCGCTCTGAGCGCAACTGTGTAAATTTGGTGAGGAGTAGAGCTGTCAAACTTAGATTTTATGAATCCCAAGACCTGTGTCTACGTTTTCCCAAAAAATCATTCGCCTCCCTTTCACGGTTTGGCCGTGAGCTCGAGTTTAAAATGAAAATGTGGGTGAAATTTTCACAGTGCTCTCACTCTAGTTAACGACCCTCTCCACTCTAACTTGGAGGAAAAAGTGAATCGGACTGCTCCTTTGAACGCTCGTAGTTCGAAAACCGTACAACTTAGGAGAAAAAGGTTTGGTGTTCTGGAAAGAGCACAAGATTTCCTCCGTTTTGACGTTTGAATGACATTTCTTGGCGCACGTATGACTTAGCTACGCGACTGAGAAAATAGGTGAAATTCGGAGGCGATTTTTCTCCAAACCCCATTCATTCCTATGGAGAATTTTTGCTGGTTTTTTGGGAATAACTTTGGGAAAAATGGGAATATCGACTACCCAGAACTTAGCACACTTGTCCCGATCGAGCCGCACGTTTTGATATATATATTGTCGGGCTACGTCAAGCGGTACGACCCGCATTAACTGCCGAAAATGTGACGGAATAATAAGAATAAGAATATTAAGTATGGACAAGATTAAGTAGTGCCTCGTGCTATGCACAGAGGCCACTACGTGGCCTCTGTGCTTATAGCCCGTGGCACTAAACTAGAAAATTCCAAGAAATTTTGAAGTGCCACGGGTCGGCGTCCCCTCGCCCGTCGTCCCCTCGCCCGTCGTCCCCTCGCCCGTCAAAGCAATCCCGCTGAAATTTCCGTTCGGAGAACCGATTGACCTTGATTCAGTCAGTGTGTCTGTATATCTGTCTCTTTGTGTGTCTGTGTATATGTGTGAGTGCATCTGTATATCTGTCTCTGTGTATGTCTGTGTAAATGTGTGAGTACGTCCGTATATACGACTCTATTTGTGTCTGTGTATACGTGTGAGCGCGTGTCTATATCTGTCTCTGTGTGTATGTCTGTGTATATGTGTGAGCGTGTGTCTATATCTCTCTATTTCTGTCTGTGTATATGTGCGATTGTGTCTCTGTATATGTGCGAGTGCGTGTCTCTGTGTGTGTCTGTGTATATGTGTGAGTGCGTGTCTATACCTGTCTCTGTGTGTATGTCTGTGTATATGTGTGAGCGTGTGTCTATATCTCTCTATTTCTGTCTGTGTGATTGTGTATGTGTATACGTGTGAGTGCGTGTCTCTGTGTGTGTCTGTGTGTGTCTGTGTATATGTGTGAGCGCGTGTCTATATCTGTCTCTGTGTGTATGTCTGTGTATATGTGTGAGCGTGTGTCTATATCTCTCTATTTCTGTCTGTGTATATGTGCGATTGTGTCTCTGTGTGTGTCTGTTTATATGTGTCTCTGTGTGTGTCTGTTTATATGTGTGAGTGCTGAAGGTCAGAGGTCAAGGTCTTCTGAGCCGTTTAAACTTTGAACGGCGTTTCTGTGACAAAGTATGACGAAGCAGCGAGGCTCCAAAGTGAGGTGGGTTTAATCCACAGCAACAGCTGCACACAGACCTGTGCTGAGGGACCTGCGGTTGCCACGGTGATTTGAGAATTCAGTCTGGTCAGAGCTCAGACTCCCTCCAAAACTCTCTCAAAATTGGCTTTTGACCACCTCCCGAACTGCTTCGAATTGCGAGCAAACCGTAGCTCCGTTCCCAAAAGCGAAAACACCGTGAGAGGCAGAAGAGTCTGGGGATTCCAGCAGTCTTTGTTTGATTTGAAAAGTCCTTAAAATGAGCGTGTAGGGACAGTGCGAAGTCAGAGTGAAATTGTTTTTAGTGAAACCTTGATTTGCATTGCAGTCAATTGGGGCAAAAGCAGGTGTTGCTGGCGCTCTGAGCGCAACTGTGTAAATTTGGTGAGGAGTAGAGCTGTCAAACTTAGATTTTATGAATCCCAAGACCTGTGTCTACGTTTTCCCAAAAAATCATTTGCCTCCCTTTTACGGTTTGGCCGTGAGCTCGAGTTAAAAATGAAAATGTGGGTGAAATTTTCACAGTGCTCTCACTCTAGTTAACGACCCTCTCCACTCTAACTTGGAGGAAAAAGTGAATCGGACTGCTCCTTTGAACGCTCGTAGTTCGAAAACCGTACAACTTAGGAGAAAAAGGTTTGATGTTCTGGAAAGAGCACAAGATTTCCTCCGTTTTGACGTTTGAATGACATTTCTAGGCGCACGTATGACTGAGCTACGCGACTGAGAAAATAGGTGAAATTCGGAGGCGATTTTTCTCCGAACCCCATTCATTCCTATGGAGAATTTTTGCTGGTTTTTTGGGAATAACTTTGGGAAAAATGGGAATATCGACTACCCAGAACTTAGCACACTTGTCCCGATCGAGCCGCACGTTTTGATATATATATTGTCGGGCTACGTCAAGCGGTACGACCCGCATTAACTGCCGAAAATGTGACGGAATAATAAAAATAAGAATAATAAGTATGGAGAAGATTAAGTAGTGCCTCGTGCTATGCACAGAGGCCACGTAGTGGCCTCTGTGCTTATAGCCCGTGGCACTAAATAATAAGTATGGGCGAAGAATAAATAGTGCCTCGTGCTATGCACAGAGGCCACTACTTCTGTAGAAGTAGTGTCCTCTGTGCTTATAGCCCGTGGCACTAATAAGTATGGACAAGATTAAGTAGTGCCTCGTGCTATGCACAGAGGCCACTACTTCTGTAGAAGTAGTGTCCTCTGTGCTTATAGCCCGTGGCACTAAATAAGTATGGACAATATTAAGTAGTGCCTCGTGCTATGCACAGAGGCCACTTACTTCTACTGTGTAGAAGTAGTGGCCCCTGTGCTTATAGCCCGTGGCACTAAATAATAAGTATGGGCGAAGAATAAGTAGTGCCTCGTGCTATGCACAGAGGCCACTACTTCTACTGTGTAGAAGTAGTGCCCTCTGTGCTTATAGCCCGTGGCACTAAATTACATTTTACAGTGTGGGATTCCCCATAAGGCAGATAAAATAAAGGAGGCATTTCAGGAGAGGGAAAAAACTTAAGTTTAGTTTAGTTCCCTTAATATGACAAAAAATAAAATAAAATTAAAAATAAATAAATAAAAAACATCACACACACATAATACAGGACACTTGTAATTGTTACTTACAGCTAAGTTGACTAAATTTGACTAAGGTGAGAGTTCAAAGAAAGAAGCAAACCAGATAGATAACCACACATTCATACACACTTAGGAATAAATTGATACAATTTTCTAAGTGTGAAATTGATGTTGAGATACTTTCTTTTAACCAATGACAATGAATATACCATGATCTTGGGAAGTGCTTCTATAGCCTTCACTTTCTTTCATAAACAAGCTGTTTTGTTTTTATTTCTCAATCTTCTCACTCTAACACACAAAACCAAGCAATAGAATATATCCTATCTCCATTCATTTACCTGCTGTCAAATCATTCAGTGAACTGAAATCATGTTTTGTTGTGGGAACGATCATGGCAGGGGAATCTCTCAACAAACACACTGTTCCTCATATCATTCCTGATCATCATTGCAGTTTGGCAGGGAGCATTATCCTCCTGAGAGAGGACACTGCCTTCTTCTCATAGTGAATCTTATTGCCATGTCTGCTCCAGGTAAACAGGACACAGGCATCCAGCTATCAAAATGATTTAGAAGATGTTCATCATCATGCAAACCCACTAGTTGCAGTATTGTTGATTTGACATCCATGGGTCTATTGTAGGGTCTTTTGGTGGTGGACAGGGATCAGCATGAACTTTCTGACGGGTCTGCAGCTACATAACCCCATACACAACAAACTGGATGCTCTGTGTGTTCGGACATCTTTCTATGAGAACCAACATGAACCTATTCAGAGATCTCTGGTGGGGGAAATGAGAACATAGCAAGTCAAATGTTTATGTAAAATGTACACAGATTGTATTTGATTTCAACAAAATGTTAAGTGGTCAGTTAAACTTCTTGAAGAAAAATGTTTGTCTGTGATAACACACAAGAAAATTTAATGTGTTGACTGGTATCGTCTACAGCTTTAGTTGACTGTCCATGCTTAGACACTCATAGCACTTAGTTGTTCAGGATAGTTGCAGCTCTGATCAGATAGAGAATTTTCAGAGTAACCTAAACAGTTTGCTAATTTATTTATTACAATAAACAATAATTTAACAATCCTAAAGAAAAAAGTTTCAGGACTGTAGATTTAAAGCACAGGGCCGCACAGCAGCATAGAATTTAGTGCTGCTGACTCACAGCAAGAAGGTCTGGGGCCTGTCCATGCAGCAGGACTTAAAAAAAAAAAAAAGCCATGATCCCCATATAAAGAAGCTACTTTTTAAAATTTATTAGCCTCTTTGTACTGCTTCACCTCCCTGATGTGCCCAGAGAAATGTCCACACAGTTGACTATCAGCTAAGCACCACATTATATCCAGTAGGAACCACCTTGGGGGTTGATGAACTTACAGAGAAGACCTCTGGGCTGGGGACATCATAGATTACGTTCAATTTAAGCAGCTGCAGTGCACAGTGGGTGCATTGTTCAACTTGTGTTATTACGGTGTCCATTAAGCAGAATTAAGTTTTGCTTTCAACTGAAGTTCAGTGGATAGTTGTGTAATTCACTTCATCTAGATCAGATTTTTCTTTTGTTTGTTTGTTTGTTTTTATTGTTCTGCTGCAGTCCATAACATTCGGCAACATCCTGCAGTTAATGTGATGTGGCAGATGATGCAGCAGGATGCTGCAGCCTTGCAAAACAGCAGTATTTGTTCAAATCACCAGATGATTCGGAGCCAAAGCAGTGCTAGCAAGGTCTATAACATAGACTAAAGAACAGTTTTGAAGAACAGTGTGTAGCAACTATATTGATCCACTGAACCCTTCTTAAATACTGCAAGTATAGTAACTGTCAGTGTGTAATGAGTTGATTAACACACAGACTGTCAGGTGGGATTGTTTTCTATGTGTCGAATCTCATTAGTTGCAATCTCAAATGTGTGCTTTGTGATTGAAGGCCTAGCTATTATGTTGTGACATTACGACTGTATTTATTGTGAAAAATATCAGGTTCAAGGAAGTCTCGCCTTTTATTCCAATTCTGCAATTCCTCCTTGCTTAAAATATCCATGCTAAGCTAGGCTAACAATATCCTGCCACCAGAAAAAAAGGAGAACAAGCACAAATATTTTTAATAGGGGTGTAAAATAAATTCAAAGATAATTTGTCATTGAAAGTACCTCAATTTTTGATTATGTCATAGATGGGGCAATACACAAAATAGGTATAATCAACAGGCCAGGTTGAGCGTCTGAGTCTGTGATCATTGCTCTGTCACCCTGGATGACTCGCAATGCCGCAGCAGCTATTCTGGCTTCAAATACCTGAGATGGAAGAAATAGTTTCAAAGAGAGGGATGCAGAGATGGAAGGAACAAGAACAAGGAACGAGAGTGATATCCAGAAACAGCGAAAAGGCGGATATACATCTGAAAATGAGGTAGGCGTGTCAGTAAAGAGCTTCAATTTCCCCAGAGACACACTGACACACAGACACAGACAGAAACACAGAGGTTGGGATTTGTCAGAAAGAAAGAAAATGTCAATTCCTCTTTCTAGACTGGAAACGGTTCCCACAGGCCCTGCATTACAGCAACAGCTGTAACAAGCTTTCTATCAACGCAGTTAAAATGTACACAAAAACAAATTTGACAAATTTGACACAGTTCATCTGATCAAAAGAAAACTTTTTAAACCTCTACAATAGCTGTTGAGTGCTAAGTATGGGCTGTTGATGCCGACAGGAATAAGTAACCAAAACAAAAGAAAGTAATAGTAAAGTAATAACACAGTTTTATTTGCACAAAACAAATATAATGCTTTCAAAAACCCAGCACTTTGTCTGTCACTCACACCCAAAACACTTGCTGTCCCTCAGTTGTATAACATAAAACAAAAACAACAACAAAAAGTGAGTGGCACTTTCTTAGACACACACATGCATGCACATACACGCATGCAACATTTCATAATTTTTGTCCTTTTACCTTTTTCGAGATAAAAGAAGGACCTCCTCTTTCTCACTGATGAGATTTTGAGAATAGTCACAATAATCAAGTTAACCTGAAGTGCCATTAGGTGTGCAGTTTTAGACAAGACAAGACATACGATCTGTACTTCATCTTCTATGTCACAGCCAGTAGAAGATGCTATTATTAAAGTGAGATTGGTGTTGGAAATTGTTGGAAAGAGACTGACGTGAGATGGTGAGATGGTGGCCTACACTTTATTTTTGGTAAATGGTAAATGCCAGGGGTATTTCACCTCAGCAATGTCGCAGTAATGCAGTCTTTGAAAGTTATTTGCATTGACACTTGTTCAACAAGGTTCCCACACCATGACAGGGACAAAATTGTACCTATAGGATTTATGTGGGACAAACAAATAGGACTTGTCCTATTCGTCTATAAACCAGGAGTTCACAGTTTTGCAGTTGGTTAAACTTACATTAAAAAATTAAAGTCAGTTTAAACATGAAAGAAAATTCAGACAAGACACAGGCTCATTTAGGCACACAACATACATCAAACGCAAGATTTCCCACACAGGGTGGTGGAGCGGGGGGCCATCCTGTCCTGGTCCTACATACGCTTGCTTGAGCCATTGTTGGTCGCTGTCACCCACCTGGAACACTTGGGGCTGCGGCATGCCATGTGGCTTTTAGGTTTGGTGCCTATACCCGTGACAGCTCAGGCTACTGAAAAAAAAAAAAAAGTTAAATAAATAAAATAAAAATGCTGGGTCACATGGAAATGTATCATATACCTGAATGAATAAAGTAAATCTCTTCATAAATACAGTATCCCTGCATGGCAGTGGCCTCTTTCTCCAGGATTATTCCTCCAGCCTCACTGCAACAATCAATCAGGAATAATTTGAGGAATAACAACCAGTTCAAGGTGTTGTCTTGGCTCCAAATATCATGGATATCAATACAATTCAACATCTGAGGGATTAGCTGGACCAAAGAAGGGGCGGGGGCATTTGGAGGGGTTGAAGCAAACATATGAAAGCCATACTGAGGGCACTCGGATGCTTCTACACACAACAAAGTTAGTGTCACGGCACTCTGCATACACTTCTTTACAGCTGTGCATTAATTACAGCCTAATTCAGAGATGCAGAGACAGGTTGGTGACAAAACCTGCAGAGAGAGATCAGTTTATCACAGTCTTTGTGTTTTTTGTTTTTTTTTACCCTGTGACAGAGATAATTTTGAAACACTGAATGACAGACAACAACAGTCTCATTAAATGCAGACTTCAGACTAATATGAGCTGCTACCAAAAAGAGGGAGGGTGATTTGTCAACATACGCATGCATTTATGGAAATCTTAATAAATCTGAACTGACATTCAAGTCAACTCCTCTTAGTCCAAAATCTACAGAATAAGTGCATTTTCACAACCTACAATAGACAAGCTAATATTGTCGGCTTCCAGATCTCTAATTCACTGCATCCTGAATAACTGTGTGAACATTGTTTTGGTGGCTGTTGATGTCAGAATAGTTTTGCAGAAGGTCAGCTGTTTGCCATCTTCCCAGCTCCTTTGGTTTCTTTTTAAATGTATGTAAACATGCCAAAAGAATTATGTAGCAGGGTTAGGGTTAGGGTTAGCTGCCAGAAAACAATGTTGCAAACTGTTATTCTGTTTTGAAAAACCTTTTAAAGTTTCACCTTTTGGATCAAAATTATAACCAGATGAATGAGAGCCTTACAAACTTAGTCTCAATAGTCTGAATGTGACATTTGACCTCCTGTAGTTTCACATCATATGCATTTCTACTTTTTGCTAAATCCACTTTTTGTTATTCACTCAACACAGCTTTGCATCTGTGTCCTTATTTGTGTAGTGATATTGTGATAATCAACTGTGGTGATGTTGTCTGTGATCTATTCCTCCTTCTCTTTCTTCCCCTCACATACATTCACACATGGTCATCAGTCACCATCTTGGCTCCGACAGGTGCGTAGTCGACGTCATTCCACCACCATTTCGGCCATTGAAGACATCACTCACGTGACTCTCTGGCCATCTTTACTGTTCACACACACACACACACAGCCACACTCCCACACACTCAAACACTCCTTCTCTCTCCTCCCCACACGCACATATACACGTGCACCCACACACACACACAAACTCAAGACCCATAGATAGACTGGTGTGATTGTGGTTGCTGTTGCTGTGCCATTGTAATAGTCATTGCTATCACTATTTATTAGTTTTATAATTTGAACCGTCATTGTTTCTGATTATTGTGGCTATAATTGTGACTATAATTGTGACTATTGCTGGATTCATAACGGTCAGTGCTCGATTTCACACCTTCTGCTAACCTTCTGAGACTGTATATTGAGTTTGCTAATTTGGACATTGGTCCCTGCTAACAGGGTGGTGCCCCGAAATTTAATACTTATAGTAAACAGTCTTAGCTATAAATGATCATTTTCCATAATCATTGATATTAATCGCCAATCTCCAAATTGCTCCTACTAGTGCACAACAGCTGTTGTTCTCTATATATCTAAGGGCTTTTGGCACATGTTGTCTTGAAGTAGATGTAACAGGTAATTGTGATAGATTGACCTAAGACAGTTGCATATGTAAAACTTGTGGAACTGTTCTTACAGTTTCTACAGGATAGGTTTAATTGGACTGATTGTCTTCAAGCTCTTAATGTCACACCGTGGTGAGGTTGTCTTGTCTGGGCTTACTGTGTCTCGTCATTTCCTGTTTTATTTTGAAATGCCTCACTCTCCTCTCGTTTCAGAACACTTGCCCTTCCTCATGTCTCCTGTGTGTCCTCATGATTACCAATTGTCTCCACCTGTTCCCCATTTTCCCCACAGTTCAAATAGTCTGTCTTCCCCTTGTCTTGTGCCAGTGTGTCGTCGATTCATGTCTCACACCAGCGTTACGTCCATGCTACAGTCCTCGTTTCTTTGTATAAGCTTTTGGTCCTTGACTGAGTGAATTTTTGTTTGTAATTTCTATACCAGAGTTAGCCCTTTTTCCCCATAGCCTTTTGTTCCTTCCTCTGCATGAGCGACTTTTTGTTTGTAAATTCTTTTGGATAGATTAATGTTCATAGCTTTTGTGTTTTCCTTGTTAAGAGTGATTTTGAGTTTTAATAACGTTTTCATAGAATTACCTTGATCCTCAGCTTAGTAGCGTGAGAGTTTCTCTTGTTTTATTAGTCAGGTTTTTCCTCCCTTCGGAGTGTTTTTTGTTTTCCCCCTTTTTTCCCTTGTGACATCCCTTTTAGTTAATGTTTCATAGCCCTGTTTCCTTTTTTCCCTTGGTTCTGAGATCATTGCTGCCTGTGTCTGTGTAAGTCTGTGTCTTACAAAGCCTCTGCATCTGAGTCCTATCTGAGTCCTGGTCTGACACTTAATCTAATACTGTGAGCCAAATGATGGCTGCCAATAACTGGGTGGATGTAAGTAGTAGTAAGTAAGTAAACCAATTCTCAACACTTTGTTAAATATAATGCTGGATGTTTTCTCATGAATATTGAAAATATTTATATCTTCAGGGGAGCAGCCTGAAGAAAGAAAATGGATGGTGAATGTTGTACAGTCTGAAATGTTACTATAAAATTTAAACAATATGTAAAAGTTATCTAATATTTACAACCAATCTCATCATGCCAGCAGTAAGTAAGCTTGAAGGACACAGAAGTTGGTAAAATTCCTGTTTTCTTAACATGAAAGACACCAGCAGGCATCTTCAAAGATACAAAATTACAACATTGTAAAGGCAAAAGCAATGTCTAATCAAGTGAGTGTATTCAAGTGTGTGACTGCATGTCAGAATCTGTGTGTGTTGTCTACATCCAGCCGATTTCAAACAGATGAAAAGAATTTGATTTAATGGAGTTGGGCTGTTTTTTTTTTTTTTTTTTTTTTTTTTTTTTTTTCATATATCCTATATTGTGTCTATTCCAAACGACACATTTTTCTCAGAATAACTATTTTACTGGAATGCTGTTGTTGTTTTGTTTGTGTGTTTACCTGGTGTCAACTTGAGGTAAGCAAGCCTTTCATTTCACGTTTCTGCTGTTAAGGGGCCAGAGAAAAATGTACTTGGATGCTTTTGACCTAGAAGATGAACAGAGGAATGAAAAGTCAACAGCCAGCCACAGAAAGCTTGACAAAGACATGAGCAGGTGACAGGTGATTGCTTGTTATGTGACAGATCCAAAAGAAAAGGAAATAAAGCGATGGTGGGAGGAAGAAGGAGTGGGCAAATACTGAAGGCATGTTATCTCAGTGTGAAGAACAGCTTGAAAACAAAGAAAGATGAGAAGAAAACAGGATGTGTCTCTAAAAGACTGCTGCCCACTGGGAGAGGACAGCATAATCAAAGCCCTGTACTGCAGGCTACACCGACAAGAAAAGACCAAGCAAAAGGAAGGCTGAGTATCTCCACTGCATTTAGACATGTAGTTTGTGTTTTGCTCTATATGACTATAAATCTGTGGGACAACCTATAAAGTTTACAAATTGGTGAACATTTATGGACGTAAATGACAGCAGGAACAATTAAGAATGCCAATTTCTTTTTCATGTTGTTACACGGATCCTGCCCAGCTCTGTGTCTGAGCCAATTAGAGCACAGCATTGTGTCCAGCAGCATGGTTGTTGTAATTATCAGCGGCTTTTTACAAAGAATTAATGGAGAAATGGTACATACTATATGTGAAGAGAATACATTTGGCATAATTACCTTTAAAAGTCTTGAGGTTTTTGGGGGGTAGCTGCTACAACCCAATGTTTTCTATGTGCTGTACACATGCAGTGTTACCAATGATAACATTTCAGGGGCTCTCAAATCTCATGAAGTGTGTAGACTGAGATTACATAAGTGTAATTCTGTGTGTTTGGCTGCATTGGCCCTTCAGCCTCATCCAGGTCTCCCAATTATTTTAGCTACTTTAAAAACCTGTGCAATTTGACATCCTGTTCATAATTGACCAGCACATATGGAATTGAAAATAATGGTTCAATTGAATAAAAGACAAATTTAGCTAAATCAAATATATTGTATTCTTCATTCATTTTCTGCTTATGTGTCTGGGTCACCATGGGTAGCCCACACTGGGTGAGGGCAGAATACACCCTGGACAGGTAACCAGCCCATCACAGGGCCAGCACACAGAGACAGACAACAACTCACATACACACTCAGCCCTACGGACAATTAAGAGTCACCAATTAACCCAAACGTGATTTCTTTGGACGGTGGGAAGAAACTAGACTACCCAGAGGAAACTCACAGAGGCACAGGGAGAACATGCAAACTCCACACAGAAAGGCCCCAGGCTGGGAACCAAATCCATGACCTTCTTATTGTGGTGTGACAGCCCTAAACACTACGCCACTGTTCTGCCCAATATATATATTGTTTTATTTATACACAAAAAAGACCCAATTGGATAATAAAATATTTTGTCCCCACATGAGAACCAGAAACGGCAGTGCTCAAATGTTACTTTATGAATGACTTTGTGCGTTCCGTGTTTGCAAACACATTAATGGAATCTGTATTTTTTTAATTTATCAAGAAGAAATACTCTTTTTTCCAGATTGGCTAGTAGGCCATTAAATGTTGTGTGGGGGACACTTTGGCCCAGCAGTAGACACAGATGCAGGTGAGGAGGATGAAAAAGGGTTTTATTAGTGGAAGGAGGCTTAGGTGAGGTTAGGTGAGTCACATGGTAGTGACTTGAGGTGAACCAGCTCGAAGGCAGGTGGCTGGAAGCAGGCTGGAGCCAGCTGGCAGGACCCACCACATAGCGGCGGTGACGAGCATCCTCAGAGTCTCTGCTTATATGCTGCCTTGATTCTAATCGGTTCCAGCTGTGTGATCCATGCCCAGCCTGTGCAAAGAAGGAAAATGGACTGCCCCACATCTCTCCCCAGTTCACATGACCAAAACACCAGATTAAATGGGGCAGCAATGAACTCAGCAGAGAAGTTTACGCCTTGTCGTTCAATCTGTATATTGTACATTCATTTCCGTGCAGTGGCTTTAGCACATCAAATGTCTGGTGTGGTGTGCAAACTTGTTGAAATGTTTGTGCCTCACGATCAATGAGAGATTTGTAGCTGTGCAGCCATGTTTAGGAGCTTCCCCTTAAAGCACAAAGATAAGTATGAAGCACTCTTTTGCTAGTTTAGCCAGCATTCAAAGTGCTCATTTAAAAAAGGAGGGTCAGTGATAGAAGTGATAAGTGCAATAAGCAGCACATATATGCAAAAAGTAAGTGAGCTTTGTAGTGATATCAGGTTAGTGGACAAAAGCTCCAACAGTTTAACATGAGTAAGACAGCTGTCTGCATGAATTAGGAGATATCTAATGGATAATTGAAATGGCCAGTATGTGTCTTACACATTTGCACTATTTTGTTCTAACATATTTCTATATTAAATATATTGTGACATTATTTGCTATTATTAATTAGATGGGATTTAAAATAGTTGAATGAATGATAGCACTGTAACTACAGTATTGACAGCCAGTATTTACGCTTGTAGACTCTCGGCAGGGGTGGGAGCAAAGTTCAAAAGGAACTTACAGCTTGTAAACACTATCTTTCAAGACTTTTTGGGAACCTCCTAATTTTTAATTTAAACATTCATTTACACTCAAGGATGAACTGCTTACATCTATTGTCAAATGTCAAAGGCCATTGTAATTCCATGCCTTGTGGATGCAATATCTCACCAACACCTTGAGGGAAATTATTTTTATTTGGCAGAAAGATCCAATTGCGCTTCAGGACAAACCGATTAGATTTCAGTGGTCTGGGTGGAGCAAATAAACGAGTTGATCTATTTTGTGTAAATTTTACAAAATCTATTAATCTTTTCATTTGTCTCTGACTTTTTAACTTATAATGAATTATAGATAAAATTACTGAGAAACTCTAAATTCTTGTTGTTGTCATTTAATTTGAAAAATAAAGACAGATCTCTGCGATGGACTGCCGACCTGTCCATCCATGTCACCCAATGTGAGCTGGGATTGGCTCTGGTACCCCCTGTGACCCAGACACGGATAAGCGGTAGAAGATGAATGAATGAATAAATTAAGACAGATCTGCAGTATTGCATCCAATACCAGATCTTATGAAGGATCTGGACCTCATCTGGTCCAAATGATTTTTCCTGTCTGGGTAGTTAGTTAGGAATGTATCTGAACTTCAGGCTTCAAATGCTAGAACTTTGTAAAACTTAATAGACACCATCTTAATTTCCTTTGGGAAATATAAGTAAAAGTCTCTGCATGCCACTCGTTTCAGTATACCTTGAGCAAGAAAGTCTGGGAGTTGTATGCTTCCGGATGTGAAGCAGCCCTCTGAGAAGAAAACAGTTACTTTACCACTGTAAAGATTTGATTCTGTCAATATAAAGGAGATAAAATATGTTCAAGGGGAGAGTGGCTGGATGATGAAAAGATCTATCTATAAATATGCCATACAAATATATTTTTGAAAAGTAAACCCTAAAAAAGCACTTGTTTCAAAAAATAATAAAGACACAAATAGGACTTTTTTTTCCTCTTACAACTTTTCCCTATTTGAAGATGCCACAGCAATTCAGCTCCTTGACGTACTTGATTGATTTGGCTACATTTTTACACTGGAAGCCCTTCTTGCCACAAACCCTCCTCATTTAGCTGGGCTTGGGACCAGCATTAGCCTATTACTGGTTAGCTTTGTGGCTGGGGTTTGAACCCAGGGCCTCTGCAAAGCATGTGCTCTACCATTGAGCTACTTCCTGTGAGACAGATAGAAAGGCCATCAACTGTACAAATAGTAGTAACGGACCTGAGGGGTACACCTGAGGGGTATACTATGACAGAAACTCAACAGATTCGGGCTTTCTTTGGGTGAGCTGGCTCGAAAAAACCGAGAGCTCCAGTAATTCACAGTTGAAGGAGACAATGTAGAGTTGCTCAAGCTGCCAGCGCACACCCTTGCTGACCCCCACACAGAGGTAACTGTCAAAGCAAGTTGTCATGTACTATCTTTGTTTGCTATGTTAAATCCACTTTATTAATTTCTCTTAAACTATCCCACAATGATGAGGAGATACTTTCAGTGTATTCAGAGGTACCTCTGGGGGTAGATATCTTCATAATTTAATTTAATTTAACATTTCAATTAATATTTTTTGAATTGGAAACAATTATGTTTCTTGCTCAATAATGTCACAGGGAAAGGAAATTGTGCAACCCTCCACCTCTGGGCCCACAAAAAAACAAGGGGTAAGGGTTTTATAATTTTTAATAATGTTTTATTAATTTATAATTTCTAGCAGTCCTAATGTCTAATTTTTTTAAGTAATCCTTACCAAGAAAGCATAAGTGAATGATGAACACAGTACACCAACATAAAAAGAATGAAAAGTCTATCTCACTGATCTCTGTTAGTTAGTTAGTTAGTTAGTTAGTTAGTTAGTTAGTTAGTGAACACCTCAATGTCCTATGAATATATGTTGGAGCAGACTGTGAGGGCCCTTTATAAAAGAAATCTAGAGCTGTATAATCGGAAAAAAGAGCTGGAAATCAAGAAACTAAAACTTGAGATTGAGCAAATGGAGTGTGAGAAAAAGGTAAATGGTACTTTAAAATGTTTTGTTAAGCATGATTGACATTGTATACTTTTTTATTTTCCCAGAAAATGCAGAACTTTAATAAATAATAAAACACATCCTGTGATTGTTTTTTTTTTTTTTTTTTTTTTTTTAGTTTTTTTATTGGGTGAAAAACTGCTGCATGATGGCTGTGTGACTGTAAGTGCATGGCTTCGTTTGGTCACATTACTTACATATGGTTCCAGACAAGATTGCATATGTAACATTTTTTTGCAAGTAGTTAGGTTTTTGCAATCCATTGAGTTTTCATGTTACTCATTTCTTTTCTGACTTTCATAAACTCACAGTGGCTCACAGTGCCAGTCCCTGAAGAAACTGTCGGTGCCTGCTAAATAGGTTCCTCAACCTTCATTTAAATCGACATCATGCATATTAATGGTCCCACACAGTTTGCTTCTTTCTCTTGCATAATTAATATCACATAATTTACACTATATGAATGCTGTGTTTATGCAAAATAATCATACTGTCGTGGTGTTCCAGATAGAAGTCCATGCAGCAGCCCAGAGCCAGGCCACTGAGATGAGGCTCTGGCAGGTTTAGCAATGGTCACTGCTGCTGTTCGTTGAAACAGGCTTTGGCAGACTAGATGCTAATAATATATTAATAATATATTTTGTTCAGCTATTCTTTAGGAAACAGACTCTGAGTGTTAGTGTGCTTCAAAAAGTTAGCAAACTTTTAAATTAAACATTGCGAACTTCAGGAATTTTGTAACTGTTTCATACCACTGGGAACAACTAATGATGTTTTGAAAAGAATATCAGTCCTTCTGTCATATAGCTAAAAGTATAACTAGTGGCGCATGTAAAGGAAATGCAATATCCCCTCCTACAATGCTACCTACCAGGGCTCAAAATGTTTCATGTGAAAAGATTTTCTGGTCTGATGAGAAAAAACTGAACACCCTGCACAGAACGCCTGGCAAATATCAGGCACTGCTCACTACAGTGGTTGCACACGGACGCGGCAAAATGCAGGAAGGGTTTTGGACAAAAAATGAGTGCTGGTATAATAGTTTCAGGACAGCTTTTAAACTGTCCTTGGACCATGGAACATCGGTGAAGAGAGAAGAGAAAGCTGTTCAGAGACACTTCTCCAATGATCTGACAGAGCATGAAAGGATCTGTCAGGAAGTATGGGATAAATGCTGGGATCATTTCTTGAGCAGGAACAATGTGCTAAAACAGCACAGAAGCCCCACAACCCCATAGGGGCCATTAAACCAATGGGGTTCAATATAGACTCAATAAAAAAATCATAGTGAGACAAGAAAGAAAGACAGTGAGAGAAAGACGAGTGGTTCATTGTAATAGTGATGAGCACAGTGGATCCACAGCTCACTGTCTCTGCATGGCCGTCACCTACATCATGTCTGTTTCCCACCACAGCTAAGTTTGTGAGGTCTGAATCACCAACTTGGCTCATCCACTTAATGTTTATGCTGACAATTTTTTATCATGCTTTAAATACTGAGGCAACTAGAAGTGGGTTGTCGCAGCCCTGCTAGCATAAATGGCAAAAGAAAAAAGAAAAAAAAGAAAAGAAAAGGAGAAAGAATGCAAACTGAAATCTGGAAGTGAAATCCAATAGTTTTATTATCCCTGCAGATACGTACAGTACCTATTAGTTTATTGGGTACATTTTGTATTTGCTGTTTGTTGGTGTATATATTAATAAAGTATTAATTAAAGTATTAATTAATAAAGTATTGGTAAACCATACGTTTTCACCCATTTGCTTCACACACATCAAATGGTCTGAATTTGTTTGAATTTTTACATTTTTTACAATGTTGTAAAGCTTTTCACATATTTATTTCAAAGTATGTTTTTTTTTTTTTTTACTGTGTGGCATTTCTCAAAATGTATTTTCTTATTATATTTTCTCCTTTCTAAAAAACTTATGTAGGTTTGTGGATAGCAGGATGGTGATGCTCCACCATACCATCCTGGCAGTTCCTGATTTTACTGACTAAATGGTCTGTGAGAATCTTCATGTACCTGATTAGAGAGAGAGAGAGAGAGAGAAGGGGTATTATATGCAGAACTTGAAATGAAAGAGAAGATTAATACTTAATTCAGTCAAAATCTTTTTTTTTTTTTTTTTTTTTAGTATCATTCAGGAAAAATTTGTATTTCTGCCTTGAGGAGGGACATTTTAGCGTGGAAGTCAAGGAGATTTTCATCAGGGTTGGAGTGAGTCAGACTCAAGCAAACTTCACGCTTCATGATGCTTCTTCATGCAGATTCATGGGAAAATGGCCAATTACAGATTTTCACAGCAAAAGCATGTTTATTTAAACCTTCCTTGCCTTCCTAAAAGGGCTAAACACAAAAAAACAACCATCCAATTAGCAAAAATGTTTCTTGCAAAATCAATCCTCTGAAGATAGTTACATCTGTGACAAAATCAAAATACAAAACAAAGTTAATTCCACACTACATTAAAAACTGAAATCACAGCGTTCAGGACATGTAGCAGCAGAAATATTTACTAAAAACATTTTATGTTTTCTTAAAAATATATATTCACAACCCTGCAGTAACGTTATGATAGGGCCTATTGCAAGTACTGTAAGTATAAAATACCTATACTATTAATTTTGAATGTTTGCATTCAGAAGAGCAGAACTTATGTAAATGTGTTAACTCTAAAATTAACTACAACATGTAGATGTCCACAGATCATGTAGTGGAACCACTGACAGATAATATGATCATCCATTTTTTTAAGAGTGACACCTCTATCAAGGATTACACATAACTCAATGCTAAATGCATAGAATGGGTTTCTCTCACTCTGATATATGCACTCACAACACAGCAGACATCTATCCCCACACTCTCTGGCTCTGTTCACCTGTCCAGCACTTCTGGTCAATGATAACAACAAAACTCTCCTTCATCTTGGACTGTGGTATCCTCTTAACCTAAGCTAACTCCTAACCTTTATCTTATTGTATGTATGTAGCTTTGCTGTATTTTCTGTTATAATTCCTGGTTATGTCAGATTTGTTATCATCCTCCACATTCAGGAACACTACAGTGGATCTCCGGACCACAGGACTTGGAGCATACATTACGGGTGCTCCTCTCCTCTACACCCCTGGGTTGATCTCTGGCTCTAAAGGGTCTGCCTGGCAGACCTCCCTCCTCCATTGTGTGTCGCAGTCCCTGTCATGCTCTGTGGCTACTGCGCCAAGGCTTGTGGTGCGGCATTCCCAGTGGGTGAGGGGTGCTGGCGGTGCCTTTTGACGGCTTTTTGCCGGAGCAGCTGGCGTGTCCCTGCAGGGTAATGCTTCCTTAAAAGGGATTGCTGCTAGTCAATCATGTCTCAGAACGCCTGGTCCCCTATAGCTGGGTGGCACATGGGACTGGCCCAGGGGCCCTACATCGGCTCAGTTGGGTGCCAACTCACCTGTTGGGTTCGAGGTCTTCTTGGGCCTCATGCCTGGGCTTTGTCTCCTGGTGCTGTGGGGTGATGGGTCTATTGTGGTTGTGTTGTGTGTAGGCCACTCCGCTCTCTACATGGAGGTTTACTTGTGGTTGCTAGAGTCTCCGAGAGTAAATCTGGAGGCAGACCTTTCAGTTATCAGGCTCCTCTTCTATGGAACCATTTTCCAGTGTTGGTCCGGGGAGGCGGACTCTTTAGCAATTTTAAAGACCAGGTTTAAAACTTCTCTGTATGACAGAAGTTATAGTTAAATGGTTAAAGTCCATCTACTCTTTAGCTATGCTGCTGTAGGCCTAGGCTGCTGGGGGAAGGACTGAGCACCTCTCTCTCTCCCTCTCTCTGTCTGACAATAACCATGCTTCCAACCATGCATGTTTACTGCATTCACTAACTATGTTTCCTGAAGTTCCCAGTTCCTCTCCTCTCCCTCCCTGTCCTCATCCCACAGGTGGCCATCCCATGTTCCTTCAAAGCCTACTGCTCCCATATCTTCATGACATCCATACAGCATAATTTCAATGAACTTCATGTGGCATCATGTTCCTGCCTGCAGCTGTTTTTAATATCTCCTCCTCCTGCTCTCATTCTCTCCCTATGCTACCCCCTGTGCCTCTCTCGCTCTCGTTCTCTCCCCCCTCAACCAATCAGTCAAGGCAGATGCCCCCCCTTTCCTCCCATGAGCCTGGTTCTACCCAAGGTTTCTGGAAGGGAGTGGAAGAGTTTTTCCTTTCCACTGCCGCCGAGAGCTTGCTCATCAAGGGATCTGTCTCTTTAAATCATTTTATAAAGAGTTTGGCCTAGACTTGCTCTATGTGTAAAGTGCCTTGATTTAACCTTGATTTGGCGCTATACAAATTAAATCTGATTTGATTTGATTTTGATTTGTTCCCTGACTGCTCCGATGTTGGCTAGGGTGCAATGGCTCACTGCTTCCTCTCTCCCCTATTGGGGGTGGTGGGGACTGCTCCTGGTGCATGGACGATTTCCCTGTGCCACGGTCTCCCCAGTTTGTGTCCTTTTGGGAGCGCAGGCCCAGGTTTCAGTGGTGCTGGCCATTACCCGCCCTAAACACTGGGGGCTGTGGCCCGTGGTGGCTCTCTGGGGTTGGTGCCTCTTGTGCTCCCGCTACCAGGATGGCAAGCCTGGGCGGCCTGAGCCCCTGACCTGACTCTGGGTCCTAGTGATGGTCTCACTCATATTTAGGGAATGACCACATGCATGTGAGGTTTCACTTGCCAGCTCATATTTGGTCACATCATGAAGAACTGATGAACCCTGGATAAAACGGTCTGAGGTGTTCTTTAATTCCATCACAATGTACCTGATCTTTGACTTGGCTCCCCTTTTGGGACACCTTCACGTACCTGGACTCCCATCTCTCCATAGAGCTACACAGAAACACTCTGGACTCTCTTAATCCAGTTCCTATCAGCTCCACCTGCTTCCCTTCCCTTGTCCATCCTTCCACACCTTCTCTGTCCTTTGTTCCCCCCATGTTCACTGAGGTGTAATACTACCTTCCCTCACACACAAAAGTCATTCCACTCAATAAAGATCCACAAACTAGCTTCCAGGAAGGGCTGCTGATGGTCACACATGCACTGAAATAACAAAAGATTTTGCTGGAAGACTATAAGTGCATCAATCTCATGAAAAGTTGACACACCCTGTGGTGTTAAACTATGAGGATGATTGCAGACAAAAAAAGAAACTGTGTCATCAGTAATGTGAAAAAAGCGATGTAGCAGATAATATACCCAGTGAGGTTATAGCTTTAATTTACAGCCACTCCACAGCAGTGTCACTTACAAGAGGGAAAAACACATACACACTCTTCCTTCACACTTCACTAACGAAACGTGTCACAAGGACCCTGCATAGACACACTAAGAAATTAAAAATTAGTTCAGTGGAAGCATTGCACTTTCATTTGTGAGGTTTTTTCTCATGTTTTAAGCTATAAGATGAAAGGGCTGGTAGCTGTCTATTTGAATGACACGCTGTGTTATCAGCCACCACAGAGTCTGTATTAATTAGCAAACAAGCACCTAAACATACTTGGGATCTGAGGGTTAAATCAAAATGCTGACAACGAGCAGATTAGAGAATTGGCCCAGAAAGCTTAAATCACAGGGTTCAGTTCAGTAGTGGGTGTTTCTATAAATACTCACATCATCTTCACAGAAAAATATCCATGGGTGATTCAGTCGCAGCACAAATTCATGATTTCTTGTCGTGTCTGGTTGGTTGTAATGGACCTCACACCTACGTTTTTAGACATCTGTCCCAAAGCACTCATCACTCAGTGGACAATGTCTTTCAGGGAAACTTGTTTAATGAGGTATACATGTTTTCTATTCTATTTATTTCTTTCTTTTTTGTGGATCAAATGTATGCATACATAAGGAAAAAATAGATAAAAGAATTGGTGATGCATAAAATTTTAAATTAAAAGTAAATGTAACAGACACACTGTGTGCATTGTTAAATCAGGATCCTGTGTTGACATACCTGACTTTTTGCAAAAATGTCTGAAAAACTTCATATTATTATTGTTTGACCAAGTGCATTGTTACCACTTTATGTAATATGTTGGATGAATGTGGCCAAAAAAATCCATACCAGATGATTTTGTAACAGAGTATCAAATAAGTAAGTTGAACAATTAAGTATGTGGCCAGAATATGTGGATTCAGGTCTTTCAAACAGCAAATCAAATAGTTAAAGTGCAGCAAAAAAAAAAAAAAATAATAAAAAAAAATAAATAATTACAAATTTTGCTCCATGCATGTACCTAGCAGGCCCTTGAATTCTGCTGACATGAACCTTTTGAGTGCTCCATACACCAGGCTCAAAATGGAAGGGATCAGCGTTTTGAAGTCCATTGGTTGAACATTTTCCCCCAGGACTTGAGAGTTGCACCTGTCAGTGTCATTTTCAAGAGATAGCTAAAAATATGTCTCTTCAGGTGGGCTCTTGTCCCACTAGCACCATAGCAATGTAAACCTTTTGTTTGTGACCTGGCTCCTCTCGATGCAAAGGTGCAGCGGCTCTACTCTGAGCTCCTCTCAGATGAAAGTTTCTCAACCACACTTCTGAGGAAGCTCATTTAGGCCGCTTGTACTCACGATCTTGTTCTTTCAGTCATGATCCAGTTCTCATGACTATAGGTGAGGTTAGGAACCAAGATTGACCTGAAAATCGAGAGCTTCACCTTACAGCTCAGCTCTCTTTTCGTTACAGCGGTGCAATACAGTGACTGCAGTACCACTCCAGCTGCTCCGACGCTGTGATTCTCCCACAATTCTTTTAGCTTTACTTTTTTGTGGTATTTTTACAGTGGTATTCTGTTTTTTTATCTAATGTTCCTATCTTGGCTAAAGCACTTTTATTTTCTGGTCTTGGTTTGCTTGGTTTGATCCTAAACCAAAACCATTGGCATCTCAACAAAACATAAATTTTATTGCATTGGAATTTAAAGGTTGTGTGTAACATCCTTTCAAAACATTTTTCATTGGAAATAGATTCAAACCAACCAGGGTACACATTCCTTTAACACCATGGTGGTCTCAGTCTATACACCTCCCCCTTGTTGCCTGACTTTTTGTGTGTCAGTGTGTGCGCTCCTTGAGATCCCTGTTCCCCGTGTCTTTATCTGAAGTGACCCTCATACTGAATTCCTGATTGGATTATTTCCTCCATGAAAGCACAGAGTTTGAATTATTAGGCATGACAGAGTCATACCTCAAGGCTGTTTTTGCATCAGCTCACCCAATAGAACTCCTTTCGCCTGATGTGAACGCTTAGCAAGGTGCATGCAATGGCTGGTTTCCCTCCTCCTTGCTCCTTGCCCCTCCCCCAATCTCTTCTTCAATCTTCTCCATCCTAACATTAAATGGAACTTGAAAATAGTCTTTTTAACATCAGGGAATCATGACCATACTCAACGTGAGACTAATGTCTGAAACATAACAGCAAACGGCGTATCTCTTTGCTGAGTGATAGTCGCTGTCAGCTTCTGGCTTGTCAGGATGAACTATGCCTTCTCACAGTTGTCTTCATTTGCATCAAGAAAAGTCTGACTGATAACTCTTTAGAAGGCCATGGCAACTGATGAGGCCAACTGTGCCGTGTCCTCAACAGGTAGCTGGGGTCTACCAAACACTAAGGTGAGGGGGCACATGTGACTCCTTCAGATAAGAATTGCTGACTTTCAAGCATGCTTGCAGTAGTATTTCATCACAGTTGTCTTCATTTGCATCAAGAAAAGTCTGACTGATAACTCTTTAAAAGGCCTCTTTAAAAGGCCATGGCAACTGATGAGGCCAGCTGTGTCGTGTGCTCAACAGGTAGCTGGGGTCTACCAAACACTAAGGTGAGGGGGCACACGTGACTCCTTCAGATAAGAATTACTGACTTTCAAGCGTGCTTGCAGTAGTATTTCATCATTTTCACTCTCATAACACTTAAACTTTACAGGCAAAGAAAACAGGTCAATTTAAACAAACCTGATGATGTTGTGCGCTTGTTTATTTAATCTATTCATAAGGACCTTTCCATTTCAAATAGTCTTTCTAATGATAAATGAGACACAGTTGACCCAGAGGCCTTCTTCTCCTAATTTTTCCTTATTTCATAAGTAAAAATAAGAAGTCATGGGTTGATCAAATTGACTATCGATAGATTTTCTGATCTGATCATTTTTTGACCAAGAAGGTCAAAAAAGTTCACATCAAACCATCATGGAGAAAAATCACTCTATATACAGTACTAGTGAAAAGTTGAGACACACTTTCCTATTTATTTGAATTAGAAGGTGTGTCCAAACATTTGATAGGTTATATGCATACTCTATTGACTTTATTCTGAGTAACATGAAGTTAGCACTACCATAGTTAGTGTGGGCTACATTAACAATTGGGAGACTTTCTGGGGGAGACCTGGTCTGATTAGGAATGATGGCATCCATCCCACCGTGGAAGGGAGCCAGTCTCATATCTAGGAGTCTGATTGAATTTACTAGAAAGCTACAACTGTGACAGAGCAGCAGTTTAACACTCTTCTCAGGGCATCGCTCATCACGCAGTTTAGTTTACCATGGCGTTCCACAGTGTTCTGAACCAATTCTTTTCACCCTATATATGCTACCGTAAGGCAATATTATCCAGAAACACAGCAACAATTTTCACTGTTATGCAGATGATACTCAGTTATACTTGTCAATGAAGCCGACTGAAGTCAAGAAAGTGGAGGTACTTGGTTTTTCTTGATACCAATCTTCACTAAAGACTAGTTAAATTTGATACAAGGATGCTGTTTGGTCTTTTTTTTTTTTTTTTTTGTACACACTTTGATTTCGATTAGCACATTTAGTGGTGCCAGGCTTCAATCATTATTGACATCTATACTTTTTACATTGTTGCCAAATGTTTAGGTCTTGGAGGGATATGTTGGGTCTCTGTAAAGAGTTCCATAAAGAGTTTGTTTTTGACCTTTGATGACTTTTGTTATGATTTGGTGTTCTGTAAGTAAACTATAGATCATTTCTAAAGTCCCATTAATAGTTTTACCTGAGAATGACAGTTGACTGTTCCAAAACATTTTTTTAACATCTATAAGAATAAGACTGAGGTCATAATATGTGGTCCAACGAACTCTGTAAATGTGCATCACAATAACTTTCTATTCTCCAAAAACATAAAGCAAACTCTCAGAAGGATGAAGTCTGCATCAAAATACCTGTCTCCTAAGCATTTTTCATACTTTTTCTGGAAAGCTCTTTGTAACACTCTCAAAGCTATGCTGCTTGTCTGTCCATTCAAATTGAGACAGCTGTTCGATGTAACTCTCTTGTCAACGGGGATGCCAGGTTAGGCTGTCAGTCACTGCCTTAGAATTAGCCTTGAAATTATGCTTTGTGTGTCAGGCAGGGACTCAAGGCAGGACTCAGACACAGAGATCTTGCAAATAACAGACTTCATTGGTAACACCAGTGACCTCCAAATATCGTGACAAAACAATGGCTATGGGCTAACACAAAACAGTCCATGCGGAGGAAATCCAGACCTAATAAAAATAAACGAAAATAAACAACTCACACCACAAAGCGGAGGTTCTAAGGTAATCTATGAAATATATTGCTCAAAATAAAAATCACTCATAAAGAGGAAAACTATTGGCTATAAACTTTAGCTGAAAAAGGATCTAAACTGAGGTACATAAATTACAAACAAAAAAAAACACTCTTCTCGATAAGGGTTCAGGTGCAGGTCAACAAAGACTATTTAACCACCTGGAGGGAAATGGGGAACAGGTGGAGACAATCCCTTAACCTAACGCTAATCAGGGCAGATGTACAGGAGACACATGAGGAAGGGCAAGTGCTCTGAAATGAGAGGAGAGTTAGAACTTTCAAAATAAAATAGGCAATGATGGGACAAAACAAAACCAGGACAAGACAACCTCAACACGGTGTGACATTGAGTAGTTGATTGTTGTATGTATTTATTATAATATGTATTATCATGCATATTATAAATCCCTGATGATAATTCTTTGTGCTGTTTCCTAATACCAAGAAAGTAACGTGAACCCTGCCTTCGCCCGGGATGCCAACTGAGAAACCTCTTTGACCCTGACAGATAGGAAGTTGAAATGAAATTGAAATAGTATTTATCATCATGAACAGAGAGGGCAACACGGGGACTTTCTGCAGGACTTTTATTACGAACTGAACTGCAGATCAATTTGAAATTATATATTATTAAATTGTGCAACAGCTTTAAATATGGAATGCACAAAGTGAACTATATTCTTGGTGTACATTCTGCTCCATTTTCCTCTTCCCTTCTCTCTAATAGGTAGGTAGCAATCAGCACAGCACACAGCTAAATGAGGCTGTTCAGGCCTGTCTACTCCCTTTAACTGCACAAAGAACACTTTTAGAGGACCGCATGCATGTGTGTGTGAGTGTGTGTCTGTGTATGCATGAGAGGGAAGGAGGTAGGTCTTGACACCCAGTAAAGATCCTTTTAACATTCTTTGCTGCCACTACCCTTGTTTTTAAAGGCTGCCTACTCTTGGCCTTAAATGATCCTCATTACAAAACTGTTTCTTAACAAGTTGTCCTGCCTGGGTCTGCCACTGCCTGGCTGAGTTTAATGGTTTGCTTCTTCCACTCTGTCCCGCTTCTGTAATTGAGGCAGAGGGTGTTAAACATCTCCCCTGGAGGCCAGGCTTGTGTGAGTGCCCTCTAAACAAAGAGATTAATCTGAGTTTTACAGCAGCACATGGCTGGGACCTGCTTATCAGGGACACACCAATGAGCAGAGAGGTAAGACTGGAGAAGTTGTCTTTGGTCCTCAGGACAGCCAAGGGCAGAGGTTACAGTACATTATCTGGGACTTAGCAGCTGTACATTTTGATAAAAAGAGTATTTAATGTAGTATATCAGACAAATCAACCTACTTATAACAGTTTAAAAATTCCTTTCTCAGATTAAAAAAATCTTCCTCGTCCTGCTTACACGACCTAGTTATGACTGTTCCACAAGTTTAACCAGAATATGGTCAAATGGTATGAATCACATATCCTTTCCACTCCCTTGTGGATAGAATTGTGTGTTGCCTAGCGATAACTTCTAACATACATCAAGTCCAAGTTGAGTTTAATGACTATGAAACTGGGGGGGATGATGTGAAAATTTGGATTTGGTTAAATGGTGTCATGCCATTTAATTTGGCTTTAGTTATTGGAGATGCATAACCTACAAAGGATATAGTATACCCAAAGTCTGTGTCTCTCCCAGTTCCACTCATCTCTCTCCCTGTTCTCATCTTGCAGGTGGTGAATCATCGCCATCCCATGTTCAAGCAATGCCTGCTGCTCCCTTATCTTCATGAACTCCATACAGCATAATTTCTATGAACTTCATGCAGCATCATGTTCCTGTCTACACTTGTTTTGAATATCCCCTCCTCCTGCTCTCATTCCCTCCCTACTCTACCCAACTTTGCCATCCCCCGTGCCCCTCTCTCTTGCTCTCTAAACCCAATCGGTCGAGGCAGATGGCCACCTCCCAAACCTGGTTCTGCCCGAGGTTTCTGCCTCTTAAAGTAAGTTTTTCCTTGCCACTGTCACCAAGTGCTTGCTCATTGAATGATCTGTTGGGTCTCTTTAAATAATTTTATAAACTGTTTGGTCTAGAACTGCTCTATATGTAAAGTGCCCTGATGTAACTAAAATGAACATGGCATTATAGTGAATGAGAAAGAGAGGGAAGGCATAACCCATCCCCTATAGGGTTGGACGAAATAAAGGGGTATTATATATATAAATACAACAGAGGTTAATGAAACATCACAGGTTATATTCTTATTTATTGTGATCAGCAATTATATTCTAGCCTCCATTGAGGACCATTTGGAGGTTTTTGTCCATCAAACTGTATGTCAAACTTGACAGTGGTGACAAAAACCTACTCTTTCACATGATGTGCACGAGTTTTTCTTATTATCCATTTTGTTTCCCCTTTGTTGCTAGCTACTGCAGACCTCTTCTAAAAAGTATACATGTATGTGATATGTATGTGAATACCTGATTTTATTGCTTTTTATAAATATTTGACAGTGGTGATGAATATGTGGGGGACATTTTGAGCAAAAACAAAGTAATAGTCAATATTGTTCAGAACTCACTGTTTGTAGTTTTTAATACATATTACAGTTTACTCTTTCATGTGGTAAAGATATTAGTCAATTTAACTATTAATTTTAGTTTTTTTTAATCAAGTTGAAATTACTATCTCCTGTCCGAGGACAACTGATTTTGTAGCCAATGGGCCAGCATGTAATAATTAAATTAATAAAAATTAAAAATAAGCTTATAAAATTACCTTACATATGTGCAAAGGACTCCCTGATTATAACCTTCATTCTTTTTATTCATGAAAATGTTATTAATTTCCAAGATAATTGGTATGGTATTAATAGTCTGTCAACACTTGAATTAGGACTTAGGACTTAGGACTGAGGTTTGTCCCAGCTAGTTAATGGGAAAGCACGGCCAAATTAAAAAAAATAAAAAATAAAAAATCCAGATAAATCTTCTGTTCTTCATTTATTTTTAACTAATTCCCCTCATAAATATTCTGATGTTGGAATTTTCACTAAGGATTTAAGTGACCGACGATCTTAACTCCCAGAATCAAAGCCACAGATTCTCCTAAAACAAGATTACAAACATTTCTGTGAGCAACCTTTTTGCCATGACTTATGGATCTCTGAGCAAGAGTGGAATCTTGCTCATTAATAATGTGGAGCTAGCTAGAGTAAAAGGTAGAAACAACATGTATAAATTAATATTTATCTCTCTCTCTCTCTCTCTCTCTCTTTATATATATATATATATATATATATATATATATGTATGCTTAAAGATCATATCCTACTGTGCTATGGCTGTGAAGGTGGTGAAAGTGGTGAACCTAATAGGCTGAATTTGCACATGTGCAAAAGCGTGCACCTGAGACATTATGACTGGAGTCATTATGTTTGTGAGAAGTGCATGGTAGTGTGGGTTGGACCTGGTATGTGTGTGTGTGCCCTGTGTCTGTGCTCTATCCCCTATGTAAATAGGTGTGTTCCATAGCCGGTAGCCGATTGGTGGATGAGTTCCAGCCTGGCCTGTGATAAGCTGACGACCAGAGCCACCTGATATAAGAGGAGGCAAGGTGGCGGATGTAACAAGGCAGCTGGCATTTGCGCATCTTCCCTCTCTCCCAACCGGACACACTAGATTGCTTGCCTTTTTTCTCTTGTTTTAGGTAGGGAGGTAAGTCCTCTGTCTTTTGTTTGAGTAGTCTTGGATAGGGAAGCCTTTTGTTTTATAGTTAGGAATCCTTTATTTGTTATTTTGGCCTTGGTTCACTCTGAAGCCAAGCGCTTCCCTTAAGTTTATCTTTGTATATGTATTGTGCCTAGAGCACTACAGTAGTTGTTTTATCAGTGGCTTCTTGGGCCTAGGGGAAGATGGGGCCTTATCATGTTGTGCTCTAGGCATCCCTAGACTAACATGATTAGGGGGCTCGTCCATCTTCTTGTTGCGCTTTGTTTCTCTGTAAGTTTGTTTTTTTTTTTTTTTTTTTTTTTTTTTTTTTTTTTCCTCTCTTCTTCTGGTTGGCAGGTTTTTGTGTGTGAGGGGAAATTATGGAGTTTGCGCTGGATGATTTTGTAACTAGTCCGTCTTTAGTTAAGATTGGCCAGAATCAACAGGTCTGCTTTTTTGCACTTATCAATTTTTACCATGTGCAGGTGTCCCATAGTGCAACAAAAATGGAACTCAAACAGTTGCTGTGTGCTAAGTTGGTGGAGCAGGGCGTCCTGCCTAACCCAGTTGCTGGTGCGGCTGACGCTGTTATAGCGGGTGATACGGAGGGTGACGCACCGGGTGCAGAGCTGAAAGCAGCGGAAGCTGCCACCCTGAGTTGGCCCAAAGAGTTCTGGTCACTTCTCCTCCAGTGCAAACTAGTGGGTAAAGCCCAGGAGGTCTGTGCTGCAGGCTTATGAGCTGGTCCCCGAGGCATACCGCCAAAAATTTTGAAATAGTAAGAAAACTGCTAACCAGACATACATACAGTTTGTGCGTGACAAGAGTGTTTTGTTTGATAAATGGTGCCATACGTGTAAACGGTGGCGGACATGAGAGAGCTCATTTTGCTTGAGGAATTTGAAGAGTGTTTGCGGAAACGAATTGTAGCTTATCTGAACGAACAGAAAGCAGCATCTGTAACCAAAGCAGCCGTGTTGGCTGACGAGTTCATTTTGACTCTCAAAAGTGTTTTTTTTTTTTGTTTTTTTTTTGTTTTTTTTTTTTTTTTTCTATGCCAGCACCTCGTGCCCTGCCCGAGCGTTGAAACAGATCTCCAAATCTGATGTGTAATAGCACTTTACCAGCTGCGGGTGAGAGCCACGAGTGTTTTTATTGCCCCGAGCCAGGTCATTTGACCGCTGCCTGTCTGGCTCTTAAGAAAAAAGGGCAACACAAAAGTGGTAAACCTCTCACAGTTGTGGGTTTTATCAACACCGCATCCCCGCCTGAAAAGTGCATAAATCCTTTACGGAACAAGAGGTGAACGCAGAGGTTGACCCACGTTTCAGACCGTTTGTGTCTCACGGGTTTGTGTCATTAACCAGCAAGGAATTGGATAAAGTACCGGTGACAATCCTGCGAGATACTGCCGCCTACCATTCGTTTATGCTGGCTAGCTTTCAGATGTAACTTCTTGCGGTTCAGATTTGCTAGTGTGGGGAATTAAAATGAGTGAACTGGACGCCCCACTGCATATGATCCATTTGCATTACCCGCTTGTGTCGGGACGGGTGAAAGTTGCCGCTCCCACGGTTCCCGATTCGTGGCATTTTGTTTATTTTGGGGTATGATTTGGCAGGAGGAAACGTGTTTCCTCTGCCTGAAGGTGTGAGGCATCCCACTTTGGCTGCGTCTGCTTCCTGCCTCATCTGTCTCTTCGGGTGTGTCTGTGTCAAATTTGTTTCCTGGGTGTGCAATTACGCGTGCACAGACTCGAAAATTGAGTGACGTTGATTTGTCTGAGTCATTTATGACTACTGTAGACGAGGGGGAGCCCTCCTTTTCATTGTCCCCTGCTGCTAAGTTTGAAAAAGTACCAAGAGGTTCTATTGAGTCTGATCTCTATCCTGCTGACACAGACCTGAGTTTGAATGTAACACGGGAAATGTTGATTAATTCTCAGAAAAATTATCCCACTCTAACTTACTCTGTCCTCTGTTGTAGCCGCCGAGGAAGACAACAAACCTGTGTTTTTCCTAGACAACGGTGTCTTGATGAGACAGTGGAGCCCTGAATCCAGCAAGATACGTGTTGTAAATCAAGTGGTTGTACCAAAAGACTACCGAGCACAAATATTAAGTCTGGCACATGACTCCAGTTTAGCTGGCCATCTTGGAGTAAAAAAGACATACCATTGTGCGTTGCGTAATTTCTTTTGGCCAGGAGTAAAAACTGACGTAGCACACTATTGCCGCATTTGTCATACCTGTCAAGTTGTGGGAAAACCCAACCAACCTGTTCCTCCGGCCCCCTTGCACCCAATTCCGGTGCTTGGGGAGCTGTTTGAATGGGTGTTAGTAGATTGTGTGGGTCCATTACCTAAAACCAAATCCAGACATCAGTATATATTGACAGCGCTGCTACAAGGTACCCTGAGGACATTCCCCTGTGCATTCTAAAAGCAAAACCAGTTGTGAAAGCTCTCACAAACTTTTTTTTTTTTTTACTTTTGGCTTGCCTAAAATCATTCAAAGTGATCAAGGTACCAATTTCGTGTCCAAACTGTTTGCTCAGGTCATGAAAGAGCTGAAAGTTAAACATATAAAATCAAGGCCACATCATCCAGAGTCTCAAGGTGTGCTGGAGAGGTTCCACCAGATGTTAAAATCCATGGTGCACAAATTCTGTTTTGAGTCCAACAGAGAATGGGATGAGGGCCTCCCTCTTCTCCTATTCGCAGTGCGTGAAACTCCTCAAGAGTCCTTAGGTTTCAGTCCTTGTGCTCTGGTCTTCGGCCATACGGTGGGTGGTCCACTTCGGCTCCTTAAAGAAAAGCGGCTGTCAGAGTTGCCTAAACCGGAGCATAATGTGCTGGACTATGTCAGTTCCCTTTGTGAGCCTCTCAACCAGGTGGGTAAATTAGCCCGTGAAAATTTAGCTCAAAGCCAAAATGAAGTGTCGACATGATAAAAAAGTCTATTCTCCGTGTGTTTCAGTCAGGTGAAAAAGTTTTGGTGCTGCTTCCGTTACCTGGATCCGGTTTTCAGGTCCATACACGGTGAAAAAAAATTTTTGTGACACAGACTATGTGGTTCAAACCCCAGATCAGAAAAGGAAATCCAGAGTGTGCCATATTAACATGATGAAACGTTATTTTTCCAGAGCGTATGATCTTTCGCCACCTCCTGCTGCACCTATGATGTCTGCCACTGTCAAATCAGATTCAAATCAAATAAGATTTATTTGTATAGCGCCAAATCATAACAAAGTTATATCAAGGCACTTTACATATAGAGCAGGTCTAGACCAAACTCTTTATAAAACTATTTAAAGAGACCCAACAGATCCCCCAATGAGCAAGCACTTGGCGACAGTGGCAAGGAAAAACATCCTTTAAAAGGCAGAAACCTGGAGCAGAACCAGGCTCGGGGGGTGCCCATCTGCCTCGACCGGTTGGGTTGAGAGTGGGAGAGAGAGAGAGAAAGAGGGAGAGAGTGAGAGAGATAGGCATTGGGGGAGGGTTTAGGCAGGAACACGTTGCTGCATGAAGTTCATGGAGTTGAGCTGTAGTACAGAATTCATGGTCCCAAGATATGGGACCAGCAGGTATTGCAGGAACATGGGATGGCGATGAGTCACCACCTGCAGGATGAGGACAGGGAGAGAGAGGAGAGGAACTGGGAGAGACAGAGATTTTGGCAGAACATGGTTAGCAAATGCAGTATAAATGCTTAGAACTGGGTGAAACTGTGTTTTTTAAGGATGGCGCATGCAAGGGGGGAGGAAGGGAGAGCGAGCGAGAGAGAGGGAGGGTGACAGGGAGAGACGGACAGAGAGAGAGAGAGATTATATCTCAGTCCTTCCCCCAGTAGCCTATAGCAGCATAGCTGAAGAGTAGAGGACTTTAACTTTTTAACTATAAGCTCTGTCATACAGGAAAGTTTTAAGCCTGGTCTTGAAAATTGCTAAAGAGTCCGCCCCCCGGACCGATACTGGAAGTTGGTTCCATAGAAGAGGAGCCTGATAACTGAAAGATCCACCTCCAGATTTACTCTTGGAGACTCTAGGAACCACAAGTAAACCTCCATCTAGAGAGCAGAGTGGCCTACTAGGACAGTAAGGAACGCTCTGCAATATGATGGAGTTTGGAGCTTTATATGGAAAAAAAAGGATTTTGAATTCTACTTTATATTTTACTGGCAGCCAATGAAGAGCAGCTAACACAGGAGTAATATGATCTCTTTTCCTAGTTCCTGTTAATATTCGTGCAACAGCGTTCTGAATTAATTGAAGGCCTTTTAGAGATTTGTTTGGACATCCAGATAGTAATGAGTTACAGTAGTCCATCCTAGAAGTTACAAATGCATGGACTAGTTTTTCTGCATCATCCTGAGAAAGGATGTTTCTGATTGTCCTAATGTTTCTCAGGTGGAAGAAAGCTGCCCCACTAACTTGTTTTATGTGAGGGACAAAGGATATGTCCTGGTCAAAAATTACTCCAAGGTTTCTTACAGTGGAGCTGGAAGCCAAAGTAATGCCGTCCAGACTGATGAGATGATTAGATAGTATTTTTCTGAGGTGCTTAGGGCCGAGTACAATAACTTCTGTTTTGTCAGAGTTGAGAAGTAAAAGATTTTCAGTCATCCATACTTTTATGTCTTCAAGACATGTCTGCAGTCTGACTATCTGAGTGACTTCATGTGGCTTCATTGATAGGTACAGCTGAGTGTCGTCTGCATAGCAGTGGAAGTTGATGCTGTGTTTCCTGATAATGTTGCCTAGAGGAAGCAGATAAAGCATAAAGAGTCCAGGTACCAAACCCTGCGCAACTCCATGACTGACTACAGTACATGAAAGGAGCTGTTGTGAACATGAACTGATGTCTATCTAATAAGTAGGATTTGAACCACCTTAGTGCAGTTCCTTTAATTCCAATTTCATGTTCCAGTCTCTGTAGAAAAATATTATGATCTATGGTGTCCAATGCAGCACTAAGATCTAGAAGGAGAAGTATGGAGGCTGATCCATTGTCTGAGGCCATTAGAATGTCATTGGAGACTTTAACCAGCACTGTTTCTGTGCTATGATGGACTCTAAATCCTGATTGAAACTGTTCACACAAACTGTTCCCATCCAGATGGTCGTGTAGTTGTTTTGCTTCAGCTTTCCAATGATTTTAGAAATAAATGGAAGGTTCAATATGGGTCTATAGTTTGCCAAAACATCTGGATCAATATTAGACTTTTTTAGCTGGGGTTTGATGACCGCGGTCTTAAGTGCCTGAGGTATATAACCCAGAAATAAAGTCAGATTAATCAAATCTAGAATGAACGGCTCAATTAAATAAAAGATCTCTTTAAAGAGGCTAGTTGGTACTGGGTCTAATAGACAGGTTGACGGTCTGGATGATGAAACTATAGAAGCTAGCTCTGAGAGATTTAGAGGTGAGAATGATTCCAGATGTAAAAGAGGCGTTGCAGCTGATTCAGGTGTTGCTGTATTCAGTAGAATACAGAGATTTTTATCTAATGTAGGCAAGAGCTGATAAATTCTTTCTCTAATCGTGAGAATTTTATCTGTAAAAAAGTTACTAAAATCATCACTGCTTAGAGCTAAGGGAATCACTGCTTCAGCTGAGCTATGGCTCTCTGTCAGCCTGGCTACAGTGCTGAAGAGAAACCTGGGGTTGTTCTTGTTTTCTTCTGAGTGCTGAGTAATTTTTTCTCCTAGCGCAGCTGAGAGCTTTTTTATATGTTTTTCGGCTATCTTTCCAGGCTCTGTGAGACTCTTCTGACTTACTGGAACGGCAAGGAGACACCCTCCTTAGTTTGAATACTTTCTTTTTGAGAAGGGCGACATTGTCGAGATTTGAACACAGTGTGGCTGTAGAGCTAGTCACAAGGTCATCAACCTGCGTATGGGAGAAATCCTCATTTGAATTTAGATATGGCATTGTTGGGAATGATGACTGAATGTTCTCTTTAAATTTAGCCACAGCAGATTCAGATAAACATCATCTATAACTGAATTTATTCCTCAATGCTATGCAGCCCATTAAAGTAAACTCCAATGTAATAAGGTAATGGTCAGTCAGGAGAGAGTTTTGGGGAAGAATTGTTAGCTTGTCAATTTCAATGCCATATGTTAGAACAAGATCAAGAATATGATTGTAGAAGTGAGTGGGTTCATTCACATGCTGGGAAAAGCCAATTGAGTCTAGTTGGGAAAGAAACCCAGAACTAAGGCTGTCGCTTTCTACATCACCATGTATATTGAAATCGGGATAATGACTTTATCTGTGCTGAGTACTAACTCTGACATAAACTCAAAAAACTGATAGGAATTCTGAGTACGGACCAGGTGGACACTATACTGTAACTAACAGAACTGGTTTTTCACCTTTCCAGTCCGAGTGGGAGAGACTAAGAGTGAGGCTTTCAAAAGACCTGCAGCCAGATTTTGGTTGAGGGTTGATTAATAGGCTTGACTGAAATATTGCAGCCACCCCACCTCCTCGACCTGTGGTATGAGGGATATGAAAATTAACACAAGTTGGGGGTGTAGCTTCATTAATGCTAACATACTCATCTTGTTGCAGCCACATTACAGTTATACAAAATAAATTAATACGATGATCAACTATGAGATCATTTACTAGTAGACATTTTGATGATAATGATCGGCTGTTCAACAGTCCACATTTGATCGCAGTCTTATTTGAGACTGACTTTGTGGCTGTTTTAATTTCAGTTAGGTTATTGTTTTTAGCTCCTCTTTTGTTTAGTTTGAGTTTATTAACTTTTCTAAATTTAGGTGGTCGGGGAACAGACACAGTTTCTATAGACCTAAACATAGACAGAGACTCTATTCTATTCTCAACAGGTGACCACTCTGACTGAGGCGTAGAGGAGCGTGTTAAACTGCCTCCTGGTCTCGACTTAGGATTGTCAGGGTGTCCATCATTACAGCTGGCTGGGAAATGAGTGAATGTCAGAGCCACATTAATTTATGATCTCCTTCCTATACTTCCCAAAGCACTCATTATCAGCATGGTAACAGTGTTTGCGTGCATGTGCCTCTGAGCATTAGCAGAAAGTGTCTTCTTGGTATGCTGAGTATGTTTAATACCATAAAAGACAAGGACATGCAGGCTGAAGGAATGTGTTCAAACGCTGAAACATCATCCATAGAGTGTTTCTTGCACCGTAAAGCTTCACTAATTATTTCTCTTAGATACAGTGGGTCATCTGACTATGTATAAAGTGCTATATCTCATACTTTTTTTTTTGTCAAAAATTACATTCTACTACCTTCACCGAATGTAAAGAGGATTACCCAAAAGTTTTTAGATTAAAATGTGATAAATAAGGTTATTTACTATTTTGTTTTTATTGCCTTAAAATGTAATTTTATCAAACAGCATTAATAAAGTTGTTCATATGCCCTGTGAAAAAAAAAAAAAAAGAACAACTCTTTATGTCCTTTTACAACATAGAATCTATTGAATGACACCTAAATCAATATTTTTTTTTCTACCTATTAATACTCAATCCTCTGCTATTAACTGACTCAGGGTCACTTTAAGTACTCACCTAAAATCTCAGGTTCACTTCACTTTAAAAGGGTTAGACAACTCACCACAGTAAACGATGTACACAGTTTCTAATATCAATTTAAGAAAATTAAAGTGAACAAAGTTAAGACAGAAATCAAAATGTAAAAAAAAAAAAAAAGAAAAGAATTCAAGGGGAAGCATCATGGTTAGCACACACAACAAGAAGGTCGCGGATTCGGTTCCCGGCCTGGGCCCCTTCTGTGCGGAGTTTGCATCTTCTCCCCGTGTCTGCATGGGCTTCCTGCCACCGTCCAAAGACATCATGTTTGGGTTAATTGGTGACACTAAATTGTCTGTAGGTCTGAGCGTGAGTGGTTGCTGGTCTCTGTCTGTCTCTGTGTGTTGGCCCTGCGATGGACTGGTGACCTGTCTAGGGTGACCCCGCCCTCGCCCAGTGTGAGCTGGGACTGGCTCCAGCACCCCTCATGGACCAGGAACGGAAAAGTGGTAGAAGATGGATGAATGAATGAATAATAATTCACTCTCTGTCAGTTTTATGTTTGTTCATGAACAAAAGACACTTATCTGAAACTCAGTGTGAAACGAGGCAACGAGATTCCATAAGGCAGCATGCTTCGATCAAATTCTCTTTTGCTCCAAATTATCTGCATGTCATTTTTGTTTTTTATTCAAAATATATGCTTAAATGTTTTACTTATTTATTGGACATTCACCATGCACCGCGGGTTATTTTTTAATTAAGTTCTCAGTAATTTTAAGCTTGTTCTCATCACTTCTCAAAGTGGTCTCAGGCATTGGACCTGTGTGTATATATGATACACCAAAGATAATATACATGTATATTGATTCCAAATGCTTTCAGGATATCCTTATATGTAACACATGCCTATAGGCATACACACAGTATTTAACAATTTGGATGGACTAGATATGTATGTCAATGTAATATTCCTTGTCAGGAATGACTTTATACACATTTTTTATCCATGCTTTTATTCTACACACGTGATTTTGTAGATGGGTATGGTCTCTTTTAGGATCAAAAAGTTTATATTGTCAGAGATGAGGAAAAAGTAGGGCTCCACGGGCTGAAGCAGCTATTTGCACAGGAGTCTGCTGCTGTGGGGCTGGATAAGTAGGCAGGCAGGAGTGTTAATCCAAAAGTGGACTGAATGAAAAGCTATCAAAGGTTTAGTTGCGAGAAAAGACAAGGAGCTTTTCTAACCATACAAACAGATGCAACCATCTGGCAGAGTGAAAAGAAGACCCGGGTTCAAATAGTGTGGAGTTGATGAAATTATGCCACTCAGGTGCGTAGGTAAGTTCCTCCAGCAGCAGGAGGGAAATGCCACATGCAGCACCCACATGCAGAGAGAGAGACACAAGGGAGGGGAAGATGGGAGAAAACACAAGAAAGTAGGAGGCCATGGGTGACGCCATGACAAACCAGTACTCATTAAATTGTTTCACAAGTATTCAATGATGCAAATGCTATGAGAACCACAGTCAGCTGATGTCCCATTATTGTCAAAAAAACAAAAAACAAATGAGAGAATAGTTTTTGTTAAAGTGGTGTTCATCCCTCAATGCAGAGACGATGAGAAACAATTCATAAGGGTAATGAAGCTGCTCTGGGGTGCAAGCGCTGCTCTGTTTGCTCCTGATGTTTTCCATCCCATAAAGCAGAGGCTTTGAAAACACTGCTGGAACCTTTTTGGTTTGTAAATTCATGGGTTACATTTTAATTTAAACATAAACAAAAACAGTGAGATTTGGAAACAGTGATGTATGCTGATATATGTTTTTTTTTTTTGTTTGTTTTATCAGGAGTAGGTACCAGTGGGGAAACCAGCACTGATAAAGAAGCTTTACTGACATTATCGTTTCTCAATATGCTTTTCTTCTTGTATTTGTAAATGTCATATGTCACAGCTCAAGTCACAGCTCAAGTTCCATTTCAAAGTCCACCTCTACTTGAACAGAGTCCTCGCTCCTTCAGTTTGAGTAAGAATTCAATTGGATGTGACTTAGGCCTTTAGGCACAGATTCTAGCAGGCTCAATGTCGTCCCAATTTGCAGAGAGACATTGACCATCTAGATTGTGAACATGTGTCATGAAAATGAACTTCTCTCAGTTTAAATATGACATCAATTTTGTTGCGTAATCTGAGAAGATCTTGCTAAAAATACATGTTAAACAATGATTCAGATATGCATAAAAAATAAATATACATGTAGAAAAATTAAGAGGTAGTATGCTGTATATACATCGGAAATCTTGACTGCCAAGTGTATGTGAAAATATGAATGCACTAGCTAATTGATTTATCAGAAAGAGCACCAATAACCTGAAAATGGATCACCATATTACAAACAGTGGATGTGCCAACAAACAGTAATAAGTTGCTGAGGGTAGATCTATCAGAGCAGTATGAAGTATTGTCCCTATGGTGTTTGACAGAAATGTCAAATTATAATTTTGTATGCCAGTCACTGTGAAATAGTAACTACTTCATGTAAGCAGCTTCTACCCATCATGTGTTATGCTTCAAAGACACTAAATCAATGTGAATCTGATTTTGAAACATGAAATGAAACCTTGCACTCATTACTGTCAATGAGGGCCAAATTGGATTGCTATTTTAGAAAATCCTGCTCAGAATACTGAGCTGTAAAATAATTGACTTCTTCATGAGCCAGTTTTTTTTTTTTTTTTTGGTTTTCGCTGCGCTAAAGAGGGCATGCAAATTTTTGTTGCAAAAAGAGGGTCAGTGTTATAAGGAGAGGAGTAAACAACAGAGCTGGGGAAACTTCCAGGGAGGTACACAGGTGGTCGGCTGGGCATGGTGAAAAACAGAACAGTGATTGTAGCAGGGCACTGAAGACAAAGAAGCGGAGACACAGGTTACGATAAGGTAGGAAAACAGGATCCAACGAACAAGGGTCATCTGGTTACCATGGGAGGATAATCAACAAACTGGTGACGAATGGTGGATGAGACCCAATATTTGAGCTGCAGCTGAGGTGAGTGGCAATCAATGGTGATACTGTTCAGGTGGTGGAAGAGGAAATGCAGCAGAGAAGTAGGTCAGCCAGATAGACAGGACAAAAAACCAAAACAAACAGAGAACACACAGGATCAAGAACAGATATCTTGAATTGTTCTCACTCTTACTGTTTCAGCAAGGATGAAAAGGCATTCCTTGTGTGGAGACAACTAAATATCCCAGATTGCATTTTGCAGGAAATAACAACAATGGGAGAGATTGCTTTCACACCAGGACAGTTGTTATCACTTCATTAGGTTTTGATATTTCATGCGTGACAGGGACCATCTAGATGATGAATTTGTGGTCAGGTTATCCAATCTGTTCGCAGTTAGTCCAAAGTTTTGGGTTGTCATATCAGCAGCTCGCTGTCCGGCATCGGAGATCACCAGCAGATAAACATAAGGATAAAAGATAAAATTTGAAAGATTAAAAAAAGAAAAAGGAAGATTAAAGATTAAATTTGATCTTTGGGTTGAAATATAGCATTTGTAGTTGCTGTTTAATCTGAAAGGTTGAAGTAAAAAAATATTTAAAAAAGACTTTTATTCAGAAAGCTGCTGGTGTGAAACTTGGGACCACATGTTAAAATCAAAGGAACAATGGAGCTCAGCTGACATTGCTGAATCATTGAAAAAGCCCCCCCACATACGCACACATTGTGGTCTCAATTTTTTGATAACAGTCAGATTTCAGTGCTCATTTCACACCCATCAAAGTTCCATTTTAACAGCCTTTGATATCTCACATATCCCAGTCTCCTCTATTATGAAATGGTGATTTCACTCACAGCATTAGTCTTATCTGCACTTACACACATTCGAGAAACCACTAAATAAGAACACATTTATTGTGGGGTTATTAGCCTGCATATATCAAAATATCAAAGAAGAGATTAAAGTAAAGCTCCATTACACAACAACATTTTTTATATTCACATTGAATCAAATGATTGTAATTTGGCAAAGTTGGTGGTACCACTGATCCAACTGAGAGTCAACTCTATTTTGCAGCTCTTTGCATTTCCGCTGCTTTGGTCTAATGTTCTGTGTACTTCAGTCCACACAGCCAAGGATAATAATACACCATATGTCCTCTGTTGAAAACTGCTTTCATTTTGTTTTATAATGGATCTATTAGAGACTTTTGTTAAAGGATAGATTCACCTTTTTTCAAGGAAACAGTAGACATGTTTTGGGTGTAGTAAAGATTCTGAGCACCCCGTCACCCCATACTCCCATAGCACCTCCCACAACATATCCCAGGAAGCCCGGTTGTACGCCTTCTCCAAGTCCACAAAACACATGTGGACTGGATAGACATACTCCCAGGCCCCCTCCAGGATACGTGCGAGAGTAAAGAGCTGGTCCATTGTTCCACGACCAGGATGGACTCTGCATTGCTCCTCTTCAACCTTAGGTTAGACTTTCCCAGGGAGGCTGAGGAGTGTGATGTCCCGGTTATTGGCACACATCCTCTGGTCCCCTTTATTAAACAAGGGAACCACCACCCCGGTCTGCCACTCATTTGGTACTGTTCAAGACTTCCATGCAATATTGAAAAGGCGTGTCAACCACGACAGCCCCTCAACATCCAGAGCCTTCAAAATTTCCAGACAGATCTCATCAATCCCTGGGGCTTAGCCACTGTGGAGTTGTTCAACTATTTCAGTGACCTCCTCCCGGGAGATCGACACTGATCCTCCATCATCCTCCAGCTCTGCCTCCACCCCAGAGGACGTGCAAGTTGAATTCAGGAGTTCCTCAAAGTGCTGTTTCCACCTTCCGACTACCTCCTCAGTCGAGGTCAACAGTGACCCATCCTTGCCATAAATGGCTTGGATGTTTCCCCTCCTGAGATGCTGAACAGTTTTCCAGAAACACCTTGGTGCCTCCTGAAAGTCCTTCCCCATACGTTCTCCAAACTCCTCCCACACCTGCTGCTTTGCCCCCCTCACCGCTGAGGCTGCAGCCCTTCGGGCCTGTTGGTACCTTGCAACTGCTTCAGGAGTCCCCGGGCTAACATATCCTGGAAGGCCTCCTTCTTCAATTGGATGGCTTCCCTGACTACCGGTTTCCACCACGGTGTCCAAGGGTTACCGCCCCTTGAGGTACCCAAAGCCTTGAGGCCACAGCTCCCCGCAGTAGCTTCAGCAATAGAAGTTTTGAACATGGACCACTCAAGTTCAATGTCCCCAACCTCCACAGGGATGCTACAAAAGGAGGTGGGAGATGAAGATCTGTTGGACAGAGGCCTCCTCGAGATGATCCCAGTTCACCCGCAGTACACGTTTGGGCTTGCCAAGTCTGTACTGAGTCTTCCGCTGACACCTAACCCACCACCAGGTGATGATCAGTTGACAGCTCTGCCCCTCTCTTCACCCGAGTTTCCAACACATGCAGCCTCAGATCAGATGACACAATCACCAAATCGATCATTGACCTTCAGCCTAGGGTGCTCTGGTACCAAGTACACTTATGATCATCCTTATGCCTGAACATGGTGTTCGTTATGTACAGTCTATGACTAGCACAGAGGTCCAACAACAAACCACCACTTGGGTTCAGATCAGGAAGACCATTCCTCCCAATCAGTGTCTCCATCATTGCCCACGTCCGTGTTGAAGTCCCCCAGTAGGACTATGGAGCTCCCTACCGGAGCCCCATACAGGACCCGATTCAGGGTCTCCAAGAAGGCCGAATACTCCGAACTGCTGTTTGGTGTTTGGTGCGTACCCACAAACAACAGTCAGAGTTTTCCCCCCAACAACCCTGAGGCTTAGGGAGGCAACCCTCTCGTCCACCGGGGAAAACTTGAACGTATTGGCGTGCAGCTGGGGGCTTGTGAGTATCCCCACACCCACCTGGCACCTCACCCCTTGAGCAACTCCAGAGAAGAATAGAGTCCAACTTCTTTCCAGGAGTAGGGGTCCAGAACCAAGGCTGTGCGTAGAAGTAAGCCCCACCAGATCCAACTGGTAGTGCTCCACCTCCCGCCCATGCTCCGGCTCCTTCCCCCCCACCGAGGTAACATTCCATTCCAAGAGCCAGCCTCTGCCACCCAGGTCTGGTTCATCAAGGCCACCTGCCTTCACTGCCACCCAACTATCCCATCGGTTATCCCCGCAGGCGGTGGGGACACGGGGGACACTTGCTAATGTGCAACCTCCACAGTCTTAATTAGATAAACCAGGGGTTTTCTTCCAGAGTTACAGAGCTTTTACTGTGCATTTTATTCTTTGATACTATCAGTCTGCATTTTCCTCAAAACACATGGAAAACAAAGTGGGAATTTTTTTATAAAATCACTGTGCATATGAACATAAAAGAATAAAGGCTCCATCCCTCATCTCCCAACAGCATCATCCTTTTAACATTTATGAACTCATTTCTGTCAATCATTTTTTGCTCACTTGTTCCTTGCCTGCCCATCAGACAGGGCCTCAGAACTCAGAACAGCAATTTAACAAGATAAAAGATATTTCATTGCTATTTCACTGATAGAACCACACAAGTATATGTGTTAGTACAAGATAGATTGGCATCAATCCATAGCTGCATTAATAAATAACATGAGGTAGTTGCTAAAGTGTTAAAATAAAATAAATAGGTTACTATTTAGAATGATAACATTTACATTTGTCTGTTTCAATGGGAATAAACCTTTGCAAAGTTCACTGAAAAAGTAAGTCACTGTCACGACCAGGCAAGGACTCAGGACACAGATGCAGGGTTCAATAACAGTCTTGATTTTAACTTCCAAGGAGCTCCAAGGTCGAGACCAATAAACTGGCTATAAAAATCTCTTTCTATCAAGGCTATAAAGATTGTATCAAAATAATAATCATGGTAGTGGCAAAGACTGTGGCAAGGGCTGTGGCAAAGGCTTGATTGAATGCACAGAGATGAAACACACTGGGACAAGACAATGGGAGATGCAATCTATTTAAACTCAGGTAAGGGGAACAGGTGGAAACACTTAGGGCAATCAGACTGAGACTCCTTAGGAAGGGCAAGTGACCTAGAACGAGAGGAGAGTTACTTTTCAAATTAAAACAGGAAATGACTAGACAAAAAATCCAACTAAATCTCACCGCGGTGTGACAGCCTCAGTGTGTTTTGTGTGATATGGTGAAGCTAGTGAGGCACTAATGAGAAATAGACATTTTGGGAGTGATACTTCATGTCCCAAAATATTAAAGCAACTTAGAGGCCTAAGCTAAACTAAACTTTTTTTTTTTTTTTTTTTTTGTGGTGTCAAGCTTCAAATGCAAATCAAAGCTGCATATAAACTTGAACCATAAAGATGTTACATAGAGACTTATCACAACTTAGCTTGCTTACAGTTTACTGAGTTTAATCTGTTTTCATACCAGTGCAGCGTGTACCAAGTGTGTACCTTCCTGTACATGAAACTGTAGACAATTTGTGTAAATTCACCTGATCAATCGAGCTGATTTAGAAATAAAAACATTAAATTAGTTTATTGATGAAGTTATTATTTGCTTATGTCATACTTGGTTGTTGCTACATTTTGACTTCAAACTTAATGTTAGACTCATGCTGGCTTTATGTGGGTTTCTTTGTGTGGGTATGTGCGTGTTGTGTTGTGGAACATTGGGGTGCCCCAAGGTACTGTCCTGGCATCATTCTTCTTCACCCTTTCTTCTACAGCTCTGGTTCTAGCCACCTCCAAAAGTTTTCTGATGACTTTTCCATAGTCGGATGCATCCACAATGATACTTTGTTACGTGGAGCATTCAGAACCACCTTCAACTCAACATCAGCAAGACTAAGGAAGTGGTGGTAGACTACAGGAGGAACTGGTGGAGACCTGTCCCAGTCACCATCCAGGTTGAGGAGGTGGAGATTGTTGACTTCCATGAACTTCATGCAGCAACATGTTCCTGCCTATACCCTCCCCCCAATGCCTATCTTACTCTCTCTCTCTCTCCCACTCTCAACCCAACCGGTCAAGGCAGATGGGTGCCCCCCCCCCGCGCCTGGTTCTGCTCGAGGTTTCTGCCTTTTAAAGGATGTTTTTCCTTGCCACTGTCGCCAAGTGCTTGCTCATCAGGGGATCTGTTGGGTCTCTTTAAATAATTTTATAAAGAGTTTGGTCTAGACCTGCTCTATATGTAAAGTGCCTTGATGTAACTTTGTTATGATTTGGCGCTATACAAATAAATGTGATTTGATTCGTACAAGTATCTTGGGGTCCACCTCAACAGTAAACTGGACTGGAGTTATAACACAGATGCCCTGTATAAAAAAGGACAGAGCAATATGTTCCTCCTAAGGAGACTGAGGTCATTTGGCGCCTGCAGTAGGCTTCTCAAGCCCCTCTATCAGTCTATGGTTGCCAGCATGCTCTTCTTTGCTGTAATGTTCTCATGAGGTGATGCCAAGACTGGTGATGTCAACAGGCTCAACAGGCTGGTGAGGAAAGCCAGCTGATGATGGGTTCGAAATTGGATTGTTTGGAAACAGTGGGCAGGAAGAAGGACAGACTCTGTGCAATCCTAGACAGTCCCTCTCACCCTCTGCACAACGAGCTGTGGCTGATGGGCAGCTCATTCAGCCAATGTATCATCCCACCCCGGTGTAGAATGGAATGCTTCAGACGCTCCTTTATGCCCACCGCCATCAGACTATACAGCAGCAGTTTGGAAAGCACACAGTTCTGACCTGACTGACTTCTATTTTTTCTGGTCACATTTATCTGCAACTTTTGTCACCTAGTTCTTGTTACTGTTTTTTAATCATATTGTTGTCTCTGTCCTATTTAATTTATTTAATTTTATTTCACCCATTCTATTGCCTTGTGACATTCAAATTTCCCCAATAGGGATCAATAAAGTATTATTATCTATCATATATTTTATCTTCGGATATTAACCCAAATGTATTTAGACTGGTTCTTCCCCTCCAGCTGATTGTTGCCAACCCATGTGGTAAAGTTCTTCACTCCCCACTTGGACAGATTTTTCCAGTTCACGGACTTATTTGTTTTCTGCGGACAGTTCTGATCCCAGTCTCCAGTTGACCATTTCAAAGTCCACCTGCTGCTGTCCTGCCTCACCTGCTTTCCTCTTCCCAGCCTTGGTCAAGAGGTCTTCCGCATCGCTGTCTTCCTCATTCCACTGCAACTTCCAGACCCTGGCTCCCCACATCAGTCTCGGTCTAATACCTCTCACCCCCAACCCCCTGCCTTTACATTCTGACTTCCAGCTCCTGCGTGTTTGTCTGATCTGTTGCCTGGCCCCGTGGCAATGTCCCTGAAGACTCTGGTTCAAATCTTAGTTCAAAAGTCTTAGTCTGTTCAGTTGTTGTGGAATAAATCTTTGGACTGACCTGCTGTTATTCTGCTATGTGCCCGCCGTTTGAAACACTTACCAATGAATACAATGAAAATGTCTTCCAATGTAAATTAAGTGTGTTTGTGTCCTGCGTTGTCCAGCATAGTGGTTAGTGTTGTCGCCCCGCAGTAAGAAGGTCAGTTCCTGGCCTGGGTCCTTTCTGTGTGGAGTTTGCATGTTCTCCCCATGTCTGCGTGGGTTTCCTCCGGGTACTCTGGTTTCCTCCCACCGTCCAAAGACATGTATGTATGCATGCAATTCTAAATTGACCGTAGGTGTGAGTGGTTGTTTGTCTCTGTATGTCCTTGAGTGTTGGCCCTGCGATGGACTGGCGACCTGTCCAGGGTGTACCCCACCACTCGCCTGATGTGAGCTGGGATTGGCTCCAGCAGCGATGCGGATGAAGATGAGTGAGTAAATAATTATTTGATCTGAAAATACATCATATCCTTCATGTTTTTCAAATTGAAATAATTCATATGTATCATATGGCACATATTTTATCAAATTCTTTAACAGCTGGAAACTGATTGGTAAGTAAAATCACAATGAGGTAATGGGTTAAAAAAGACATAAGAAATTAAAGACAAAGTCATAAAATGTGTGGTGACTTGTAAAAAAATTGATGAATACAGACCTAAAGCTAATTTCTTTAAAACTTTACTTGCTCAGACCATACACCCAGCAATTAACTAGTTATTACTTGGATGCAGTTGTAATTTTAAATTTTTAGTTGCACATTAAACAGGCATTTTTAGCTCACTTTCTGTTTTATTACAAAAGGCATAACTGGCTTTATTTTATCCATCTTGTGTCTCTTATTCACTGCAGAGTAAAGCAGGCCCAAGTAAGATCAGCCAATTAAAAGCAATGCCTGTTTAATCACTGCAAAATGGGCAACAAAAGGTGTTTAAAAAGTGCTGGTCCCACAGAATCCAGTCAATTAGAGGACAATCTTCCTGGGAGAACTCGCTTTCTATTTTAGGTTAATGCATCAAGTCCCTAAGCACATGTTGGCACACGCACACACGCAAACACAGCGCCTGAGTCTCCCCGACACGTACACATTATACTGTTACCAAATGCTGATGCGAGACTTTAGTTATTCATTTGGAGTATTACTAAGGAGTCAAAGGTCCCACCATTACTTTCATTATGAGACACACACAGAGAGTCTATTGCACCAGTAAGCATAGACACATGGCCAGCCATGCAGATTTAACAATATGCACATAATTACTGATTAAGTGAAGTAAGGCTCCACACTAATCTGCCGCACACTCCCCACCATACCAATGAGGCTGAGCTCCACACCTTCATCATCAGTGTTTGTGTCTATCTTTCTATTGCTGCACATCTGTTTTACCTCCTATCTTCTCCCCTCCTCTTCCCTCAATCTTGCTTCCTTCCCCTCTACAGTTTTTGGCATCGTTCTTTCTTTCACAGCAACTATAAACAGCCATTTTGCATCCACCAGATAACAACACAAAATTCAATTTCTCACCGAGTTGCCTCACTAATGGCTGAGTTAGGGGAGCGTGACGCACTGAGGTTCCTCTGCTAAGAATTACCTCTCTGCAGCTGCTCTCATCTCAGATGTTCACACCCTAGTGGAAAAATGACATCGGTCAACGTGATTGGATGTTAGCAAGCCACAATGTGGAGAATATTTTGATAGACAGAGGGGTTCTGTGGCAACAGATGCACGAAGACATTTGCTTCATATAGCATTACGAAGTGCATATAAGTATATATCTCCCGCAGGCTGTATAGTTTGGAGTACATTTCCCAGAAATGGTGTGTCCTACTTTAAAATCAGGAATATGTTGTTAACGTTTTTTTTTTTTTTTTTTCATTTCACCACGACTGTCAGTTTATGGGCTGAATCCAAACATTATAAAACACAGCAGGTAATACAGTATATAAAGCATACAGAATATTGATGGATATAATTATTTATCAAAGAGAAGAGATGTCAGGAGACAGACATTTTAGAGACATTGTCTCTCCAAAATGAATAAGAAATTAATTTGTAATGAAAAGAAATAAAACATTCCAGTATCTTGCAAAAAATCAGCAGAAACCATGGATGTGAGCCAGCACAGACATAATCTAGATTCTAGAAAATTTGGTTGGTTGAGATCTGGAGATCTACAGGGCCTTCACATCACTCTCCTCCTGTGATGCATTCGTGAGATGAGATAGAACCTTATTAATCCAAAATGAAATTACTAAACCAGGTTTACTCAGATTGTGACAAGTGACAAAATAAGACAATATAATTGTTAAGAATATAAATAGAAGTATAAAGTGTTTGAGATGTGACAATGTAAACCAACAGTGCATGATGCCACAGAAAGTATGTGTATGAGTATATGTACATAAGTTCATTGTTAAAAGAAAAAACATAAATACACAAAGAAAAGATGGTATTCGCTTGAATCTGTTGCATATTCCCAAAACTGTCACAAAATCACTGTGACAATGAATAGCTCATGCAAAACCCTTCACAGTTAAGCAGCTATCATGATGCTTCAATGTCCTCATGATTTTTTATCTTGAAGAACCTTTGGTTAAAAACGTTGGTCTTTCTTTTTGTGTTTCTTGGCACGATATAATTTAAAATCAGACTGTCAATGTAAACCAAACACGGTGCTGTTCCTGGCTCTTACATTGTGTGCTGCAGCTCTCATTTCCACAAGAGCATCTTTCGCAGGTGTTAAAAGGAGTTATTTAGAAAAATCTTCCATGAACGGAAGCTTTTTACACATTTTTTTAGAAGAATTCACATTCATACCACAAGCTGATGGAAGTGAAGAAATAAATTGTGACCTTATTTGACATTGTTTCACACAAGTTCAACCTGCTACAAATTGCTTTTAACTGAACCGAATCACTTGGCAACTGACAAGCAACATGTTAAAATAGAATGAAAAACAAACATTGTCGTTTTCTTATATATATCTATATATATATAGATATATATATATATTTTTTTTTTTTTTTGCTGTTTGTTAACTACAATAACTCATGGTCAGATAACCATACCTGCATTTTTGAAAGTAAACAATAGTTTGTGAGCATGCATATTTTCATCTCGAGTTAGTCTGATACACCCCAAAGTTGCAAAGGGATGGCTGGTATGCATTGGCTAACAGGGCTCTTATTTTTTCCCCAAAAATTAGAATATTTTGAATCAAAATATTTCAAAATGTTGTTTTTGTAATTTTGGTTGAAACTACAGCCTCAACATTAACTTCAAAATGTCAAAGGCATATATTCAAATGGGCTAATATCCTACAAGTCAAACACAGATTCAAGAATTCAGCTCATCATTATTGCATAGTATAGTATAGTAGCACAACTCCTTTATTTCTTGATCATTTAGGCAAGTGTGCAGTGGTTAAGGTTAAGTCTGGTTTAATTTAAGACTTTTTCAAAATGAGTCATAAATGTTTATCCTCTGGGAAAGTAAAACAATCATTCAGCAGTCCTTTGTTAATATAAAAATCAACATTATTAAGTATTTTGATTAAAACTTTTTCATGCCACCAAAAGTGCTGATCATAGCACCAAATGTAGATTCATTCACATAAACACATTATATTTTTGGGTGACATTTCCTAAAAACCACAATTACCAGATGTTTTAGTTTTTTAATATCAAAGTGCATCTTTGTTTCAGTCGGAGTCGAAATTTTTATTTGGATTTATTAATTTATTTATTTGAAGGATTTTGGAGGTTGCCATACGTAGTCAGAGAGTAGGAGCAAGCCTCAGGCTTTGATCAAGTGTTATTACAGAATAAAAAAAGAACAAAGTTTCTCATGGGATTCCAGTTATGTAATTTTTTTTTTATGAAATTGTAAAAAATACTTCAGTGCTTCTTGTCCTTTAAGGTAATATAAAATCTATCACAGTAATTACAAAGGCACTGATTTCCAGTAGCAAAGCAATGCTATGTGTGCTTACTTTGCATACCTATATGAATGTGGAAGATCTATGCTACTCCTAATCTCCTTCTCAGAGTCTCTGTTACGTGACCAATACTTACGACTGATCAAAGTGGTGTTCTCTAAAAACAAAGACATCAACGCAGTATGGCAAGAAATGGCAGAGCAGATTAATGTTGAGAGTGATGAATGTTTTTCTATCGATTAATGTTCTCTCCCTATTACTGATTCATTTAATCAATTAATGGAATCTATTGCCTGTGACAGCAACGTCAGCGGACGGTGAGAGAGAATCACAACAAAGTGGGAGTATCAGATTAATTAACCAAAGGAAGTGTTTTGATTTGTGGAGTTTGATTAATTGAAATATTTTTTGATGAGTTAGAGTCACTGATTGCCGAATGACAATTGCTTAAGAATATATGGTTTTCTGAGGACTATGGAATTTTATTTGTTGCTGTTGTTGTTTTTTTTTCTTTTAACTTTTTTTTTTTTGAAGTGTTTATCATCTGTATGAGACAATTTCTTTAACTTAGTCTAACGATAATTTGAGGAAGACTGTAGTCTTTAAAATTAGCTAAGACTTAGGCCTTCCTTCAAATATGTACAACATGTTTGTCTGTGCAGTCATGAGGGTAGGGAGGGTAGACGGCGCCCTAGTGTTTATGATTCTGTCTGACATGGTCTATTCATCATTCAGATGAAACCCAGAAAGCTCCTCTCTGTGTGCCAACACTCTACACTGCTCAGTTCTCTTCCTCAGTGCTAACTTAGACTGATAGATTTAGTCAACAGCCTAATGGATTTTTATGAAAAATTGCATCTGGTGCAGTCAATCTTATTGACTTCCAACATGATAGATGTGGTGGAGTTTGCTCCATTATTCAAAATTTGCTGTCAAATTAAACAAAACTGGTAATCTGAAAATTATAATCCTGAAATAAAATCTATTGGAAAAAAAATATTAAACATATAAATATGCCTAAATACGTATAGTTCAAGTCACTCCGATTATATTTGTGTATTAATTGACTAAAAATAATGTTATAATGTAAAAAGGAGCCTCATAATAGCATTAGAGAACATATACCCTGTTAGTGCAGCTCCTCTCAGCTATATATTTTTTTAATATGAAATGCAATTTAAAACTAATGAACCTGGTTTCCAACAACAGCAGGCATTCTCTGTTCTGCAATATTCCTGCTCAGCCCAGACAGGAGACTAAGTTAGTGACCTGCTGGTGAACATAGATGAAGATGTAACAGGTAAAGAGCCACATGAGAGCGGAGCCAAAAGCAGAGCTGAAGAGAATTAATATTGGACTTAGATTCATCTTGGGGGGTGCAAAGAGGAAGCCCTGTGATTGACTGACTGAGCGTTCTGTCATCATAGTTCTACCACTGGTCACTGGAATACCTTGTGACAGGTTACAATTTCAAAATACATGGTAGAATAGACATACCTGGTCCTGTATGAACCACAAGCCATTAAAGAAGCCGAAAAGGAGTACATTGCTTTCTCCACCATCAAACTTGCAAATTGAAAAGAAGCAGACTAATGATTCCTGATAGACAAACAGATAAGTTTTTATCAGCTCACTGAGGTATATACAACCATAAGTCAAATGGTCACCTCCAGTAGAAGACGACCAGTATTGCACTGAATAATGAAATTTCCATCTTGTAAGAATAAGACTCTGAATTGGCATACTTATATAGGAAAAACAACTAAAGGACCTCACAAAAGGACTGTGATTAACACTAAAAATTAATCCTGGATTTACACATACGCACACGCTACTCTCAGCTCCTCTCTCATGCTTTGTCCAATCACCTGCATCTTATCATTCACAGACAAAGCTCTAAGTAAACATATAAAATGTATCTGACTGTTTTTTATTTATTTATTTTTTTTATTTTTCATACGTTACAGAATAACACCTATGTGTTTGTGTGGAATAAGTCAACCCCAGAGTATATCTTCTAGAGGCAAAAGTCTTCTTACGTGACCACAATGACATGTGCCAGCCCCTGTGGGATAAAACTTGTGTGAGAAGCTGTGATTCAGTGGAGTTTTTGCTCTCGGTGTCTCCTTCATCATTGTTGACTTACAGTTCCTTGGCTTCTTCTTCTACCATATGTTTCCAATAGCATTTCTCAATTTACAGATGTAGTTTTTTTTGTATTTTGCGTATTTGACAAACTTTTAAAAATAATGTTTTTGTGTTTGTTTTGAGTTTGGTCTGGTTTGTGTTGTCACTTCCTGTTTTATTTTGAAGTCCTGGTTCTATCGTGTTCCCAGTTGTTTTACTTCCTAGTTGTTCCCGCCTTTGATTGCCTTCCCTGCCCTAATGTAGTTCACCTGTGTCTTGTCCCTGTAGATGTCGTCTCTCTGTGTCTCTGGTTTGTTGTTCTTGTTTGGTCTGCCTGCCTGCATTTCTGTTGTCCCTTATCACATGATGTCTCTTTGCCTGTGTCTTTCGGCTTGTCTTCCTGTCGTCCCTCCATCTCAGTTCTTTTGTAGTTTTTGGTTTTCGTCATCGTCAGTGTCTCTGTTATTTTCTAGTTTGGGTTTTTTTATTACTAATATTATAACTATTTATTTCACCTCAACCAGGTTTCTCTTGGCTCCTGCATTTGGGTCCTCATTCCCACACCACCACTCTCAACAACAACACCCCCATTTTTACCTTCTGTGGACAGCCACGGGCAGACAGGAAAGTCATGGGGGCAGATTGGGGAACATGCAGCATGGCACAGGGCATGAAAAAGTGAAAAAGGACAAAGCCATTTGGCCAACACTTGTCTTTTTTAAAGATAAGTCTAAAGTTTAGTACTGTCCTCAGAGTGGTATCTTACATCAATCACCAGGAAGCAGAGAACAAACAGGCCATATCATTGAAGCTACCTCCCCTATCCCCCCTCAACAAACCTAAAAGGCAAATCAGCTTCAGGAACCTAAAAATCAACCCAGACACCCTGGCCATGGATCTCCAGTATCTCCTGGACCTCCATGCCCCTGCCAAAACCAGAACGGTGACCTTCACACACTCTGTCCCCGGTACACTGCCGAGCTATGGAAAATGAAGAGAGTGGGACATGTCCTGGAACAGCGTTTCATGGACTCAGGACTCACCGTTGAAGCCCTCCACCTGTGCCCTGGACCCCCTTCCCTTAGCCCTGATTAAAACCCGCTCCTCTGCCATAAGTCCTATGATCACAAAAATCATAAACCACTCCTTCCAGGCTGGCCATGTCTCCACTGCCCTGAAAACTGTCCAAGCATGTGACTCATCGCAATGTTCCTGCAACACATGCTGCTCTCATATCTTGATGAATTCCATCCACAGCATCATTTCTATGAACTTCATGCAGCATTTTTATGGACAAGATTTCTAGGCACAGTCGAGAAGGAGAGGGGTTGCAGGTCGGGGGCCTCAGGTTCACATCTCTGGTTTTTGTGGATGATGTGGTGCTGCTGGCACCATTGGTATGTGACCTTCAGCTCTCACGAGACAGGTTCGCAGCTGAGTGTGAAGTGGCTGGAATGAGGATCTCCACCTCCAAATCAGAGGCCATGGTTCTCAGCAGGAAACCGATGGACTGTCTACTCTGGGTTGAGAATGAGTCTTTTCCCCAAGTGAAGGAGTTCAAGTACCTAGGGGTCATGTTCACGAGTGGGGGGACGATGGATTGTGAGACTGACAGGAGAATCGGAGCAGCTGGAGCGGTACTGCAGTTGCTGTATCGCAACACTGTGAAGAAAAGAGAGCTCAGCCAGAAAGTGAAGCTTTCGATCTTCAGGTCAATCTTCGTTTCCTACGTTCACCTATGGTCTTGAGAACTGTATCGTGACCAAAAGAACAAGATCTTTTTTATAATCTTTTTGTTTTTGCAAAAGACCTGGAGAAAATATGTCAATTGATTTTACCTTGGCATCATTATGGCCCACTACAGTCCAACCAATAAGAAGCATTGCCCAACTGCATTTGCCTTTAATTTCTGACTAATCTGCACTCTCAACCTGGACTACACAAAAGACGGTCAATGGTGATCCTGAACCTTGGAAACCCCGCGCTCAGCTCCAGTTCAGACTCCTGCTGAAGTTGCTTGCTATGAAACAGCTTTAGTGAAAAAAAGCTGTGGTCTTGCTGGATTTTCATATGTGCCTGAGATGTAATACCCTGAGCATGTACTTATGGTTAGAGTTGATCACATTGGTCAATGGAGGTCAATATGCACTCATTCAAGCTATTTTAAATTTAATAATTTTGAGTTAAATTGGCCATAGATTAAAATAAATGAAGTAAAGCTCTGCTTTACTTGCTGATATATGAATTTATCATTGTATTAACTGCTGTGATACTGAGGATACTGAGTGATACAACTGCATTGATAAATATAACATATGTGAATGAAGGATAATATAAACTAACTGACAGAAAAGTTGGGGAGAGAGCCCTGAGCGAAGACCAAAGCAGGAAGGACCAGATGTTATTGGCATGCATTCCACAAGATGATCCACAGAACTTCTCTACAAACATAAATTTAAAAACATATAAAGCGGGTAAAATAAGTATTGCATGTCACCATTTTTCCCAGTAAATATATTTCTAAAGGTGCTACTGACATGAAATTTTCACAAGATGTCGTAACAACCCATGCAACCCACACATGCAAGGAAATCAAACCTTAGATGTGCATAAATTAAGTTGTGAGGAATTAAATGGAATGTCACAGGGATAAAGGATTAAGTATAGCACACTTAAATTTAATTAGTACCTAGTACAAAAGCCGTTAATAACAGCTTCAAGTTGCCTCTTGTATGGAGAAACTAGTTGCATGCATCGGTCAGGTGTGATTTTGGCCCATTCTTCCACACAAACAGTCTTCAAATCTTGAAGGTCCTGTGGGCCTCTTCTATGAACTCTAATGTTTAGTTCTTTCCATAGATTTTCTATTGGATTCAAGTCAGGTCATTGGCTGGGCCATTCTAGCAGCTTTATTTTCTTTTTCTGAAACCAAGTTAGAGTTTCCTTGGCTGTGTGTTTGGGATCATTGGCTTGTTGAAATGTCCACCCTCATTTCATCTTCATCATCCTGATAGATGGCAGCAAATTTTTATCAAGAATGTCTCCATTCATCTTTCCTTCAATTAGATGAAGTTTGCCAGTGCCGTATGCTGAAAAACAGATACACACCATGATGTTCCCACCTCCAAACTTCACTGTTGGTTTGGTGTTTTTGGGGTGTATTACATGGTGTGTATTATGGCACCCAAGAGTAAAATTTTGGTCTCATCTGACCAGACTATATTCTCCCAGTATTTCAGAGAGACAACTTGGACAACTCTTCTGATTATTCTTTTGACACCTCTGTCAGAAATCTTGTGAGGAGCACCTGGTCACGGCTGGTTTATGGTGAAATGATGTTTATGGCCCCAACAGTGCTCACTGGAACATTCAGAATTTTATAAATCCTTCTGTAACCAATGCCATCAGAATGTTCTGCAAAAATAAGGTTGTGAAGGTCTTAAGCGAGTTCTTTGCTTTTACCCATCATGAGATGTTTCTTGTGTGACACTTTGACAATGAGACACCTTTTTATAGGTCATCAGTTACTGTAGGACTGAACCAGCTAATATTTGCACTGACAAGGAACAGGATTGCTCTCTGATTACTGATAGATTTCAACTGGTGTCGACTTTTGGTGCCTTTTTGCACCTCCATTTCTTCATGTGTTCAATACTTTTTCCCTGTCTCATACCATTTTATCATACACAATTTATACACATCTGAGGTTTGATTTCCTTGCATGTGTGGGTTGCATTGGTTGTTACCAACAACTGGTGAAAATTTTTATGTAAGTAGCACCTTCATTGTTTAATTCAGCTTTGTAAATACCGAGATCCACTCCTGAACCCATTCTCAAAGGTGGCTCAGGGTATTTCCTAAGAAGGAAACCTTCACTTTTATCAATCCAGACTCCAGACTGACTATTAAATGCCCATATCTTAATAAATGACAAGTGACAACTAAAATGATAGTGACTGAAGTAATTACAGAAAAGAACCTGAAATTAAAGGGTCAAACTGCAGAAATCCTGAACTTATTGACTCTTTATTCAAGGCCGCATCCAGAGAACATTGAAAGACTGCCACCAATTAAAATCAAGTTTTAACCTCGTTAACACTCATGATTTTTTGCAGTTACAAACAAAAACATAATCACATAATATGTGCTAACTATGCTAACTGTTCTGATACCTCTATAAGTCACATATTTTCTGAGACTTCTCATCTGCCTGGGACTGATTGAGGGTCAATCAGTTTGAGAAATCTCAGATGTTTCCTCTGCAAATCATAATACCACACACTCCTATTTCACCTCTTTGATCTACAATAAGCAGCTGTGCTGGGTGGGAGATAAGATCTGATCCAGATTTCTCAATGAGGAAGCAAGCAAAGATGTGCTTACAATCACACTTTTTATTTATTTTTTTTTCTACTTCTTATGAGAATACCTCATTGAAAATCAGAGCAAAGATAAAAAGTTTTCTCAGATTTTCTTGCAATGCTCAGGGGGAGCAGAAGTCTCTATCTACAGCACCGGATTCTGGCCATAGCAGAAACAACACTGGTGAGCCAGTGAGCACCCAGCCATTAAATAGCCATGATGGGTCACTGGGCTGCTGCCAAAACAAACCACACAGAAAATGACCAGAATGCAGCTGGAGGTGAGGAAGTGCAGTGAAGAGATAGCGTGAGGACAGGGCTTAAGCTGGCTGGGGTTGTGGGGGCTTGTAACAGTGGAAATATGACACTCAGTCTTGGCCAGGGGCCAGGGCAGAAATACTAGAAGAGAAAGCAGAACAGGACTACTGACCGCATGATGGGGTAATGGGCTCTTGGGTGTGGTATGTCAAGTTAACTGTTACACAAACATGTTGGATCAACCAATGCACGCATCAAACATGCGTGGCTTCAAGTAGGGAGAGTAAAACATACTTTTTTTTAAGCAGTGGATAAAGACATGGCAGTATCCGCTGCTGACATTTGTGGGTCCAGTGCTTCATGGCTGGCAGCCAGGGGGCAACACTGCAGCTTGTTAGGAGACTGTGGAGGATGGCAGCCAAAAGACTGCCTGTGTTTGCCAACAAAAAATTTGAGAGAGGTTAGGACCCAGGGAGGGTTCATTACTGTGGCCATCACTCTGCCTCCATCAGAGCCAACAGGGCCGCAGGAAGAGGCAAAGCCAAGAAACATTGCTGATATTACACATAGTTGTTCGGTCAAGGTTACTGCAATGCATGGAGAAGTTGAGCAGGGCTACAGAGGGAAAAGACTAGCATCTATCACTGCTGTGAGATCCCACAGTCCTACACATAGAAATTGGGACTATCTGCACAAATCCTGTTCGACAGGTTTAACATCCATAACATTTTTACTGGCCCAGTCATTTTCTGAACTGATTTATCAAAACTGAGATAAGGTCCCACTTCTTGAAGCCGTTGAAATATGTAACCCATATCCAGGATACTCCAAAAACAGATTAAAGCCAGGAGCCCTATTGAGCATGCAAAGGCATGATATAACACTTCTTTTAAATGCATTGACACCAACATATGATTGCTACTGGCTAAAAATCTACACAGACCTATGTCTGGTGCCACAGCCATGCTGTTTGAAACAGCTGACTTTAGTGTTATAAGTGTCTTATTAATTGTTTGAATACAGCAGATTATGACATGTTCACTGTTACGCCTATCAGTCTTGTGAATGTTAACTCCAGCTGATATGTGATAGGCATAACCATCTGATTGTGTTCGCTGTTCATACCTTGAATATAATCAGACTGTTTTTTTTTTTGTTTGTTTGTTTGTTGTTTGTTTAGTTTTTTCTTTTAGTTTTTTTTTTTTTTTTAATCCACATGACACTCAGTCTTGGCCGGGGGAACTCACAGACATCAGATGCAGACACCAACTGCATTTTGAAATTTCCTAATTTTAGAGGCAAAGCCATTTTGCCTTCCGAGTTACAAAATGTTTTATGGCAAAAATGCCATTAATTTATTTAATACCCTCAAATAAATAACCAAAAAAGACCAAATAAAAAACCCAACTTTAATTATGTCATTTTTAAAAAAGACATTTTAAAGATTGTTTGAATCATGGATCAGGTTTTCAGATTGTATAATAATGTATATAATGTATATGTATAATAGTGCTGTTAGGGAAGGACAGGAGAGCAGATCTTATCTGTTATAGCTAAAAATAGGCCATACAGGGCTATACTGTTACAGTGAATATCACCTATCATTTGATTTCAGAACTGTATTCTGTTCAGTTCTATACTATAAGTGAAGAGACTCTGCATTCATTGTAATTTACTCTCCTCATGGGTGTGGATTTGTGTAACTGATCATGCATGGAATTTGTCAGTGGAGAGGGGAAGGGAAAAGAGTGATAGGGTGATGAATCTGGCAAGTTATATATTTTCATTATAGAATCGTGTATGTGCATAAAAAACACAAGGACTGATGCAGTGCTGCTTTGACAGTAGAACTGGCACAATGGCCAAAATTTTATTCAGAGCATAATAACCAGATGAAGGAGCAACAGCATGGAAGTAACCACACTGAAAAAGTACAGATTTCTGTGGTCAAATCAAATCAAACCAAATTTATTTATACAAATCAAAATCAAGGCACTTTAGGCAGAGGGATGGGACAAAATGCACAGCCTTGGAGAAACGGTCCACAATAGAGAGTATTGTGGTGTTACCTTCAGATGGGAGAAGGCCTGTAACAAAATCCATTGTGATGCTGGACCAAGGTCATCAGGGAATGGGTAGAGGGTTGAGCAGCCCAGTAGGTGGTTGGTGGGAAGCCTTACTGCAGGCACCAGCAGAGCAGACAGCCACAAAATGGCATGTATCACAAGAGATGGAGGGCCACCAGAACTGCTGATGTAGGAGCTCTAGAGTCCAAGTGGCTCCAGGGGGACAAGCCAGACTGGATGAATGTCCCCACTGTAGCACATGTGGCCTCAGGGGTTTAAGAACAAAGAGACCTGGGCCTGGATCATCCCGTAGTGCCCCTATAACCAACTGCTCAATCTCCTATTGGGCAGCTCTTAGGAAGCAAGTAGGAGGCAGGATGATCTCTGGCATGGTGCTGGCTGGCTGGGGATCTGCTTGACAAGAGAGGGAATCAGGCTTACCATTATGTGAACCGGGTCTGTAAGACAGGGTGAAGTTAAAGCGGTCCAAGAAGAGAGCCAACCTGGCCTGCCAAGAGAAGAGTGTCTTGGCTTTTTGCAGGCATGCCAGGTACTTGCGATCTGTCCAGTGAACGGTATTTCCGCTGCTTCCAACCAGTGTCTCCAGTCCTTCAAGGCCAGCACCACTGAGAGTTGTTTCCCAATATCATAGCTACATTCTGCAGGAGACAGACAGCGAGAGAAGAAAGCACAGTGATACAATTTATTCTTGGATCATCTTGTGGAAGATCCTGAGAGGTCCTGAGAGAGAACAGCTACGACCCCTGTGTCGGAGGTGTCAACTTCCGCAGTTAATTGTTTGGAAGGGTCAGAGTGAACTAGAAAAGGAGCAGAGGAAAACAAAATCTTCAACCCAAGAAAAAGCCTGATTGGCTTCCCGGGACTTGGGAAAAGATTGGGAGGTTGAAGTGAGCTGGGTGATAGGGGTTACTACCGTACTGAAATCCTGTATGAAGTGCCGGTAGAAGTTAGCAAAACCTGGGAACCTCTGGAGCTGCTTCCGGTTCTCTGGGACTGGTCACTCCCCCATAGCTTAGACCTTGGCAGGGTAGGAGTGGATCTCTCCCTTTTCAATGATGAGCCCCCAAAAGGACACAGATTGTACATGGAAATTGCACTTCTCAGCTTTTATAAACAGGCTGTTCTCTAGGAGCCTCCAGACGACAATCCTGACAAGTTTGCATGTTCTTCCCATGCCTATGTGGGTTTCCTCCAGCCACTCCAATTTCCCCCCACTGTCCAAAGACATGCATGTCTAGGTTGAATGGTGACTCTAAATTGTCCATAGGTCTGAGTGTGGTTGTGCGTCTCTGTATGTTGGCCATGTGATCAACTGTGAGTGAGCGACCCAGAAACATAAAAGCGGTAGAAGATGGATGGATGTTGTTTAGTCCTCTATAGCTGATACAGGACCGTAAGGTTTTGATCTTCTTGTCAATGAAGAAAAACCCTGCACCCACTGGAGAGGACGAGGGCCAGATGATCCCGGCAGCCACTGAATGTCTCCATTGAGTCCTTCTCTGGCCAGGAAAGGTTGTAGAGAGGGCTGGACAGGAGTGGCGCCCCCGGTAAAAGATCTATAGTACATGATATGGGCAGGCAGCAGAGAGATGGCCCAGTGCTTATTGAACACCTCAACTTGGTCGTGATAAACCTCTGGAATGCCTTAAGTTCAGGAAGAACCGGGGGAGAGACTGCAGGAGGCCCTTGGGGAGATAGAGCAGCCAGCAGGCAGTCGGAATGACAGGCAATTTTCCAACTAATATCAGTACCTTTGACCCAGTTAATGTGAGGGTTGTGGAGCTTGAGCCAAGGGAGTCCAAGAATGAGGGGAGTGTGAGGGGAGTTGATGACCAACAACTGAAGTTCCCGATGGTTGCCTGAGATGAGAAGCGGGATAGGGACTATTCGGTGAGTGAGCTAAAAGTCTGACATCCAACATGTTAACTCTCTGGGGTTCAAGGAGTGGGATGACTGTGATGGCATTCTGATCCACTAGGTGTGATGCCATGGAGCTCTCATCAGCACCACAGTCTATCAAAGACTTCACCGGGATGGATACTGGTTCCATACAACTGTTGTGGGTAAGCAGGGAAGATGGAGTGCACAGAGATATGGCCCGCCTGAGTCACCCCAAACTCAGGTGGGCTGAGGCTTTTGGGAGACTGGGGCAATTTAGATGGATATGATCCGGCAGACCACTGTACAGGCACAGCCTCGCCCACATCCTCCTCTCACGGTTCGCAGGTGTCAGCTGGGCAAGTTATAGCTTTGCAAGAATTTTAATAAGAAATTAAGTGAGGGCAATGAGGTGATGGTGGGTGGGTCCTGGAGGAGAGTTCCAAGGAAAGGGGAAGCAGCTGTGGTCCAAAAGGGGAGGTAGTGCACAAGAAGCAGGATCAGATGAGCAGGAACTGGGCAGCAGCACTGGGAACAGGCAAAACAGTGAACAGGAGAGAGCAGTTAGACACAACAGTTTCATGGAGAACTTCACATTGAACTTCAGCAGTTGCCTTGGGTGGAATGTACACAAGTATTCAAAAGATTTTGTATCTATATATACACTCTACATCTTCTTTACCCCTCATTTAAGGCTAAGGTAACACCATACTTATTACATTATCTTTTAACAAATGATGCCTTTTTTATTTTTTGTTTTTTCCAATTCAATAGCACAGCCAATAGAGTGACAGGAAATAGTGGAGAGAGATGGAGGAATGACACACGGCAAACAACACTGACTGAAATGGAGACAGTGCCCACCACAAGGGCCTTGAAGCCTCCCATTTACTGGGCACACACTCTACCCATTCTGCCACCAGCACCTCTTGTCAAAATTATATCTCATCATTCATCTTCAACATACAGCACATTATGTTCATCAAAATATAATAATAATAATAATATTATTATTAATAATATAGGAATCTGCCCATCAGGGCTGACAGTGGTCTGCAGTGGCAGCTGCAGTGGCAGCTGTAGGAGTGCTGTCCTACTCTGGAGAGGCAGTCTCCTCTGTAGTCAGCACAGATGAATTAAGCACAGTCTGGCACAGAAGAAAAGGCTGCTGATTGGAGTCTCCTCTGTCTCTTCTCAGTCTCCAAATGCTGCGGTACATGGCAGATTTTCCCCCTGTTGATCGACACTCGCTTCATGTTGTGCTTGAAAACATCCTTCGAGCCAGGCTTCATGAATGGCCTTGAAGCCTGGAACCTGCTGGCAGCTCACCTTGTGGGGGAGCTGACAGGGGCTCATTCTGCAAACTTGACCAAGCCATCTGAGGCAGTGCTTCCTCAGCATGACAGACATATTGAGAAGTGAGGCCATTCCAGAACTGTTATCTATATTATCATATTCACTGCATACAGTATAGTTGTGCACACACATTCATGCTTGTATATTTTTCTATCTATACACGGACACACACACACATTGAAAAAAATTATATGTGCATATATTAACACATTTTTTTTTCACAGTTCTGAAGCAAATAACTAGGAATGGGCAAAATTTCCTTCCTATGAGAAATTATAGAAAAGGATAGAATAATGAAAATAATGGAGTTGTTGGAATGTAGTCAGATTGTGTTGGAGTCCATTAAAAAATGTACTTCTCACTTTATTTCTGACATTTTCCAAAGAGCTCCATTAATTCATTGATCTTCTACTGTTTGTTTCCGGGTTGAAGGAGTTGCTGGAGCCAGTCCCAGTTCACACTGGGCGAGGGTGGGGTACATGCTGGACAGGTTGCCAGTCCATCACAGGGCCAACACACAGAGACAGACAGAGACCAACAACAACTCACACTCAGACCTACGGACAATTTAGAGTCACCAATTAACCCGAACGTGGGAGGAAACCCATGCAAGCTTACGGAGAACATGCACAACTGGAATCAAACCCACCACTTTAGGGTGTGGCTAGTTTCCCAACACAGTTTGTAATGAACTGAACAATTCCACCGTTTCAAATGTGTAACCTAACAACATTTTTATGTACAGCTCTGACTGGGCTTATTGAGTGCTCCCTGTACTGCTTTCTCTTGCTCCCTTGCTCTCTCACTTTTCCACTCACATACGCCTACACTTATACACAAGCACATTGATAACAGACCCGTTTGTCTGGTTGGCTAAAAACAAGACTGAATCCCTCTTTATTTTCATTTCAAGCGTTGAAATGAAATCTGATGAAAAGTGGTCATTTGAAATGCACACAGAGACGCATGTCATGTAGGCATGAGGAGAGAGATGTTGACAGACGACCACTTGTGATTGGATCAATGCAGAGACAGGTTAGTGCCAGGTCAGACCAGAGCCTTAGTGAATGAGATAGGAGGCCTTTAATTAACTTTAGTAACAAACAATAACAAAACAAACTTAACAATAAAAAAGGACAGAGGTATATCCCGAGAAAACAAATAGATGTGAAGACACACTGATTAGAGGAGGACATAAATCATATTTTGTCTTGCTGTTTTGCTTATTTAGTATCAAAAGTTAAGAAATATTAATATTTACATTTGCATACTTTAAATTATATGGGACTGATATGCAGTAAATGGCCTGTTTGGCTTGAAGTAGAATCTGTGACGACCTGTTTTGGAGTTACTAAGTTGCCCTTTACGGAATGTGTTGTTACATTCCCAATATGAATATTTAGTCATTTTTTATGTGCTGCTGCTTCTTTAGTCCTCAGTACTGAACTCTGAGTGTTGCCAGTGCATCTCTGGCCAATCGGGGCACACCACTTACCTGATCAGCTGCAGCTGGAGTATAAAAGCTATGGCGCTGCACCCCATTCTCTCTGCCATCTGATGTTGACTGTTGCATCATTTTGTATGACCTTCGTGTGTAAGATTCATTCTGGCCTAGAAGCCAAGTGGGGCGGGCTGCCATTTTGTTTCCATTCTATTTTCTCCTGTTAATGTGAAGGGTAGGAGGCTTTAGCTTTGTAAACCTTTTCTTTTTATCAGATCAACAGGCAGCTGTGGTTTCCCACACAGGGACAGTTTTGTTTATTGTTTTGGCCTGGGTTCCCCCTGATGCTGTAATGTTTCAGAATCTGGCAATAGAAATAAGAACCAGTAATCCTTTGTCTCCTTAAATTCCTCATTTGTTGCTGTGTTACTCCCTTGTTCCCCTAGACGTACCTGTGGCAGGTTGCTGCTGGAGTTGACTGGCGATCCAATTCCATTAAAGGTGCTTAAACAGTGTTGGACTGCACCATTTATCTTCAGCATCAAGGGACGAGGTAGTGTTAAGTTATCTATCATATTCTTTGTGACTGACATGTTTTGTGATTGTTGAAAAAGCCATATATCTCCTTGCGGAGCTGATTGGCCTAATCAGCTGCTGTCTACATTTACCAGCCATATGACCACCTGCTGAATATTGTTGAGGTTCCCCTTTTGTTGGCAAAACCAGCCCAGACTGATTGAGGTCTTGACTCCACTCGACCTCTGAAGGCAAGCTGTGGCATCTGAATCAAGTCTGGGAAAGTTCTGAATACACCAGACTTGTTTGTCTATCATCCATCCATTCGTCCATCTTCAAACGCTTATCTGAAGTCCCAGGGTCTCCTCTTTTTGGACATGCCAGGAGCAACTCACTAGGGTGACGACCTTGTGGCATCCATATCAGATGCCCAAACCAACTCAACTAGCTCCTTTCCATGCAAAGGAGCAGAAGCTCAACTGAGTGTCTCCCAGATGACTGCGCTTCTCACCCTATCTCTAAGGGAAACCCCAGCCACTGAGTGGAGAAAACACATTTCGGCCGCTTGTAATCGTTTTCTTGTTCTTGCGGTCATGACTCATCATCATAGGTGAGGGTAGGAGCAGAGTTTGAGAGCTTTGCCTTCTGTGTCAGCTCCCTTTTTGTGACAACAGTGTGGTACAGTGAATGCAGCACTGCACCAGCTGTCCTGGATCTCCTGTCAATCTGACACTCCATAGTTCCCTCATTCATGAAGAAGACCCCCGAGATACTTGAACCCTTTCACCTGAGGCCTCATATTTAGAGGTGCTGATCCTCATCCATGCCGCTTGACACTCAGCTATGAACAAATCCAGTGAGCGCTGTAGAGCTAAGGCCGATGGTGCCAAAAGGACCACATCATCTGCTACCAAACTGCAACCCCTGCTAATTATGGCCCTCGAAATCCTGACCAGGAATATCACAAATTTCGGAGACAAGGCAGAAGTCTGCCACTCCTTTGGCACCGTCACCAACTTCCACACAATGTTTAAAAGGTGATGGACAATCATCCAGAAATGTCTTTGGGCGATTCAAAAGTCCTTCTTGATAGTCTCACCACATCCACTGCTTTTCCTCTGCCACTGCCCTTTTGGGCCCATCTGTAGCTCATAACTGCCTCAGGGATCCCCAAAGGGACTACTTCTTCAGCCAGAGGGATTCCCTGGCCACAAGTGTCCACCATGGTGTCAGAGGGTTACCGCCCCTTGAGGCAGCCAAGACCTTAAGACCACAAGATGCCCCTGCTTCTTCAAAAACTTTGAACATCGACCAATCAGGTTCGATACCCCCAGCCTCAACAGGAATGCAGGCAACACTCTTTTTGGATTTGGGAGCTGAAGGGTTCTCGGACGGGGCCTCCCCCAGATGTTCCCTGTTTACCTGCATTTGGGCTTGCCAGGTCTGTCCAGGGGTTTCCCCTGCCGCCTGACCCAACTCACCACCAGATGGTGATCACTTGACAACTCTTGCCCCTCTCTTCACTTCTCTTCAAGTGTCCAAATCAGATGATGCAATTACAAAATCGATCATTGACCTTCAACCAAGGGTGCTTTGCTAGCAAGGGCTATCAAGTAGATTTATGAGTATCATTGTGTTCAAACATGGTGTTCATTATAGACAAACAAACTGTGTCGAGGTCTTATAAGAGAACACCACTCAGGTTCTGGTTCGGGAGGCCATTCCTCTCAATCATGCCCCTCCAGGTATTTCCGTCATTGGTGACATGTGCATTGCCGTATCCCAGCAGTACGGTGGAGTCCCCGTGATTTATTTAAATAGCGCCATATCATATCAAAGTGACATCTAGGGACTTTAAATCATTTTATTGAGAGTTTGGTCTAGACCTGCTCTATATGTAAAGAGACCCAACAGATCCCCCCATGAGCAAGCACTTGGCGACAGTGGCAAGGAAACACTTCCTTTAAGAGGCAGAAACAGGCTCGGGGGGGGCTGGGATCGAGTAGGAGAGAATGAGAGCAGGAGGAGGGGCTACTCAACAAAATAAGGTCAATTCCCCCTTGAGGGTGGGCGTGGATAGAGAGGGAGGTGCTCAATCCTTCCCCCAGCAGTCTAGGCCTATAGCAGCAAAGCTGAGTAAATGAACTTGAACTTTTAACTATAAGCTCTCTCATACAGAAATGTTTTAAGCCTGGTCTCGAGGGTTAGGGTTAGAAAATTGATACTGGAAGTTGGTTCCATAACTGAAAGAGCTGCCTCCTGATTTACTCTTGGAGATTCTAGCAACCACAAGTAAACCTCCATCGAGAGAGAGAAGTGGCCTATGTGGAGGTAAGTCCCACCAGATCCAACCGGTAATGCTGCATCTTCCACATGCCACGTCCCAGATTCACCCTTCATTGCCCATGTCTGGACTGCTGAGGCTCCTTACTATCACCGCCACCCATGTGGCAGTGCACCCAACCACAGCGTTTTGTTGCGCAGATGGTGTGCCCATGAGAAGTGGGAGGATGAATGTCTATGTCAGTCCTTTGGGGCATGCCCAAATGGAACCAATGAAACCGATTTGCTTTGGAAGACCCTATCAGGAGCACATGGCTCCCGACCACACAGTTCCCGGGTTTATTGGGGTACACAAACAGCGGTTTGGTGATGGTTCTTGGAGAGGTCCATCATATCCCTCAGATTCTAGATTGGACATCTTCATGTCTAATACGTGCTTCCTAATATATTAGGAAGCCCACTACTGCCACAGGTGACATGGTAACCACATAGTTAATGATATTCAATTCATCAGTCAGTGATCATAATGTTTTGGCTGGTTGGTGTATAGTTTCCTTTTCATTTCGGGCAGCAAGGTCAGATTGTGCTGGAAAGATCACCTCTGTTCATGTTTGAGTATAGTACTTTTGCAAGAAGTCTAGTTCTGTGACCTCTTTTATGAGCCCAGAATTATCATTGCAGAAGAATTCATGATATTCCATTTTGCCTTTGGAAATACATTATTTTTCGAATCAAATCATATCTGTATCTCTAAGGCTCAGACACTAAGTCCCAATGACTCATTCCCCTTGACTCTGATAACATTAATTTGGTAAATTCTGAAAAAAATAAATATAAAAACATACACAAATACAACAACAACATTTTGAAGATGGTTGCTTTAGAAAGATAAATGAGGCAATTGTAAAAGAGTTAGACAAAATCTACCTCACTGTATCAAACACCAGCAGCTCAAAACCCGGCATATTTCTCTCATAGGTAATAGATAATACCGGATGTCGTTTAAGTCTTTAAACATGATTGTTAAATTAACATCATGTCAACCAGGTCAAGTTTAAAGGCAGGAGAGTGACTTTTACAGCCTGTGAATACACTTTTTTTCCTAGCTGTGTAATTGATGACAGCACCCAGGACATTACATGGACAGACCTGAAGCCAGAAGGGGGCACGTCTACACAGCTGTCACTGCTGGTTTGATCATCAGACATGGTGTGTGCAGTGCTGAGTCACAAGTAGCAACTCCATCAGTGACCTAAGCTAACAACAGCTTTTTATATTTCAAACACACTCAAGAGCCAAGGAGACCTTCATTCTTGTACTGCGGAATGGGCATCAGACCACTGAGTTGTCCCGGAGAGCCAGGGCAACAGAGTTAATGTGGCTTGATTCAGTAGAACAGAGGCCAACGTGTGTCTGCGCCTGCCCCTGTGTGTGCTCTGTCAGGCACAAGTCACCCCAGTGATGGCTTGTTTGCAATCTGTGCATCCATACGGCAGGGAGATAGAAACAGAAAGTTGCCCTCCACCAACTGCAGACATACCCAACATTCAAGCTGTCTGTCTGACCCAGCCAAGAGGAAGGCAGAGATTCAGGGGTTAATTCATCTGTTCAAACAGAAAACAAAAAATAGATAAACTCATAAGTATGTTTTGTTGAAGATGACAAATACCAAATCGGCTGTTGTATTGTTAAGGTCAAGGCAGATGTAGCAGTGGAAAGAAGTGCATCCCCTTCACCATGTATTTCATTATTGTTTTAGTCAGATTCTCTCACTGCATAATTTTTGATGAAGCTTGACGAAGCCTCAATATTATTGGAATCTTCAAAAAGAATGTCACTGATAAGACTCTTTCTCCCCTTTCTACAAACATAAGTCTATTATTTCATTTATTTATTTTTTTAATTAAATGTTTTATTTGACTCTCACTCACTCATCTTCTACCGCTTATCTTTTTCTGGGTTGCGGGAGATGCTGGAGCCAATCCCAGCTCACATTGGGTGAGCTGGACCGGTTCCCAGGCCATGGCCGGGCCAACAGATAGAGACAGACAAACAAACACACACCCTAAAGACCTACGGACAATTTAGAGTTACCAATTAACCTATTTGACTTAATTAATTATTTAGTTTTCATTACAGAAACCTATTCAGATGCAAACAGGACACCAGCTGAAAAATAGCTTCTTATTAGAGTTGTATTCCTCCACAAGATGTTGGTGTTGTTTATTTTTTTTGTTTGTTTTGTTTTCTTTATAATTTTATTTCACACACTTTGCCTTTTTATTTTGTGTTGGAATTTTTGGGTTTATAATAATATTAACACACACACACACACGTATATTGGTAAATGATGGTGAAAATATGGACAATATATTAAAGCGAGATGATGGGAATTAATGAAATGTATGTGAACATGCATGAAGGGGACTATGGAGATCTGCGGGTGCCTCTCTCCGAGCACCAGGGAAATGGACTTTGATTTTTTGACGTGAAAACTACACTTTCACCTAAGTTTGTTTATAAATACCTCGGTGTGTATTGGAAGGTGAAGTGGACTGGCCCCTGAACACTCATGTTCTCCCAGAGGGAACAGAGCTTTGTCTTCTGGAAGCCCAGATCCTTTGAGGTTTGCCATTTATTCGTCATCGGGGGTCAGTGTCCTTCGATGGACTGCAGTCTGCTAGGGGCAGTAGCATGTCAGACAAGAACACAAGGTGACCGGAAAAACTGGTGAAGAATATTGATTCAGGAATTCAACCTATTTTGAAGATAGATTTATTAGCCCCTCAGTGGAGAAATTTTTGCATTACAGAAAGTATCAGACATATAAGACTATAAGCTGAACTGAACACTGAACTGTTCATAATACATATGTCACAATTAACCATAAAAGCTGTCATGCACAATTTAAGTTTACTGCTCAATGTATGCCAGGCCTTCACCAATTATACTTTCATGTGCTTTTTTCTTCACTCAAGCATGTGCAGGTTTAGGACTCAACTGCCGCTTAAGCAGTGCTGAGAAATTCAATAATGTTTGTCAGGTGTTTTTTATGAGTGACATACTTGCAGTCATCACATAGCAGTGTGCAGCTCTGACATTAACAGAGAAGAACTTGTCCACACGTTCTCAATTCATTTAACTGATTTCACATAATTGCTTAAATGTCCCAAATCTCACAAAAAAGAGACAAAAGATGTCATCTGCACTTGCGATATGTTTGAAGAGAATTATATTTTTATTTGGTGATGCCCATCAGTGTTTTGAGACTCCATTTTACATCATGCACAAACCACAAAGGAGCTTTTTGTCAACGAGCTTGATAGTTTAATTGACTCTATCATGTCTCTGTTTCTCAGTATGGGTGTGTGTGTATTCTTTTACATTATATACAGTCAACCTAACTCTAAACTCTCAATGAATAGGAGTTATGTTGTGTGGCGAACAGCCAAAGGTTAATAAGGCGACTGTGACTGAGAAATGTGCTCCAGGTTTGTGTGTGTCTGAACACTAGTATCAAGTTAAGAAAATGACAACCACCCCATACAGACACGACAACAAATTAGTAGATCCAGATCGGATCAGTATGAGTGCATTAACAAATTTTTGTAATCCTAGCTCTGCTATGATTGTTTTCAGTAGGACCAGGACCAAGTAGCAACCTGTTGTGACAACATATACTAGTTTGTATTATGCCATTTTGAAGCCTGGAGTTTCCTACTCAGTTCAAAATTCCTGGTAAACACAGTAGGAGGAAAAGTTAACCGAGCTAATAAATCAGATGAGAGGAAGGACAATTTTTCCACTGACTTCCAAACAATCTGAATAATTTTTCCATTCAGGGGAGTTAGATTGTAATGGTCATTAGATCGGATCCAGGTCTGAGGCTCTAAGTTTGCATTTGTCTGGAAAAAAAACATTATATTGGTGTAATCATCTCTAGTTTTATTATACCTGGATTTGGGTGTTAGGGTTAGGGTTAGGAGAAGGTAGTGTGTATGTGAAACAGGAAACTACGGAGTGCTACAGTCTACGGTTTTTTACTCTAGTGTATTTGTCCTCAGGTGTAGATTCTTCTATGGTGTGACTGTACCCTGTCATTGAGTGAGGATTCAAGTGGGATAAAAGATGAAGCTTGAATATTGAAAAAAAAATGGATAGGGGCAAAGTAACAGTGAAAAACATATACACTCTCCATTCACTGACACTCAGTGCCAGGTTGTTCTCATGTAGTGACAAGATGTCAGCCTCCTGGCTACAAATATGCAGTGAGTGGAGATGATAACCTTCCTGTATCTCCATTCCACTGAAGCATTGATTTAGGTGTCCGTCTTCGTGTGAGTGTGTGCACACAGGTGCATTGCTGTGTTCACCGTACATTTGTTCTGTTTACTCATTCACCTGTGTGTTTGTGTGTCTACTCACCTTCAGCTCACTCAGTTTCCAGATGGCGCACCAGTGTCCCTCCAGCGGGAGCCCCAGGTCTAGATCAGGCCCTGTGGAGAGGCAGAAGGGCCTAGCTGCACAGTCCCTCCACCACTCAGTAGAGTCTCCTTAGCTCAACCCTTTACAGATACTAAAGCAACAGCCAGGAAATTTTACAACAGCCAATATTTTCCATGTTAGGACATATCAGAATTGAAACTATGTGAACAGTTTACTGATGTCTATAAACCTGACCCAGTCGCTCACCCAGTCCAGACCCAGTCGTTAGTTATTAAAATATGTTCAAAACTGTTTCTCATCTAATTGTCCATCACTTGACTCTTGGTCTGGTTCTGATTCAGTATGTCTCCTTGAAAATCTTCACAATATAGTGATGTCGACTATTGGAAGTTCCATGATAAAACAGAAGCAGTGGTCCAAGCTGCAGAGAAAACTGGGGCACTGACACAACAGCAGCTTTAGCATCAGTGCACATTCAGAGCTTGGTGTGCCATTAGACAGGAACCCATTTCCTCCTGTACCTCTGTTTACACTGACTGGGCACATGAAATAAGATCCCAACATTTTACTCCAATACCACCATGTTGCTGTCGAATAAACCGTTGAAGTTCTTTTCTACCATGAGATTTATTTATTTATTTTATGTATCAATGTTTGCTAAAGGGTTGTATCTTATTTTTCCTTGTCTCTCTTGACACTGTATTTCTGCCACGAAGTGGAATAGCATGAACCTACCCAGCAGTGCTGTACATTAGTATTCTCATACCTAAACTGAAAATACAACAAAAGGATAGACTGATAAAACTTAACAACAATCTATTATATCAACAAAGTAAAAGGTTTGCACATTGTACTAGAGGAGGCCTCCCAGACTGTCACTGCAATCGAAAAGTGGAACTGTATTAAGGCAGTAAGAGAGATGAAAACAAGCTGATGAGAGAGACTACGAGGACATGAGGCAGAGGGCCCAAAAGACCAGAGCTGAGCCCTGATGGCATTAGCCGCTGGGGCATCCACCTAAATGTATAAGTCAGGAATTACTTTGTATCACTAGTGCTGCCTCAGCACTTTGTCCGCATTAGAACAGACATGAGAGAAAATGTAAGATGGTCACAATGAGGACATTTTCATTTTTAGATTTTCTTTTTTTTTTTTTTTTTTTCTGAATATATTTATCTGCTGTTTTTAATCATATATGTAAAATCTATCTGTTGCCTGTTGTAATTCTAATGTGGTTGAATACATTTGCACAGATTTTTGTCAAATGAATGATTGCAGACTATACTAGACTATACAAGCTGTGGTCCTTGGTCGTTTTGTGGGGATCCAGATTTTCTCTGTTACCATTCCTCTATTTTAAGTTATTTGGCTGCACATCTAACTGCTGAATTGATAAAGCCATCGAGTTAAAGTTAAATACAGAAAGAATAGAAGTAAACATTGCATGATGAGATCCAACAATTATGTTTTACAGTAGTTTGGCAGCTCATGTCTTTAAACTGTCAACTTTCAGCGTCCACTGTTCCTTTTTGTTTCTCTTTAACTCTTAATTTCATGGCTTGTCCTGTGTATTCCTACGCTTCACCATGACAATTAATAACTCTATGCTTACAATTGCTTACAAATGCTTACAATTTTAAGTTTGTGTGCTTCTTCCAATATACATCACATAACTTTTGCCCCACCCTTGGAAGGGCAAGCAGAAGTACACCCTGGACTGGGTACCAGTATGTCACAAATTTTAGAGTGAACCTAACATGCACGTCTTTTAAGACCTTCTTTCTGTGAGGCAATGGTACTCACCACTGAACCACTATGCCACTCATCATATATCTGTTGTGAAGTCATTCATTTCTCTTCTACCACTTATCCGTGGGTGGGAGAGACATACAACCACTCGCACTCACACTCAGAGCCACCAGTTAGCCTAAACATGCAAGTCCAGGAGGAAACCCACGCAAGCACAGGGAGAACATGCAGACTCCGCACAGAAAAGGCCTCGGCCTGGGAACCGAACCCGCGACCTTCTTGTTTTGATGCAACAGCACTTACTACTATGCCGCCGTGCTGCCCTATAGTAAAGTCACTCTGTTGAATTACACAACATACTCATTTTCATGGAACATTGAAATGAATGTCCATCAGTGAAGAAGCAAAAGTACATCCAAATTTTATTGAGCACAATAAAATGGTAATAATAGAAAAATAAATAGCTGTGATGATGTAAATGTCAGCTTGCCATTGTCTCATAGAAAAATACTGATTTGACTTTCAGACAGCATATGAGTATCTTACAGAATTCTACCCGCAGCATGTCGTACCTGGCCATATGAGACAGCTGTCACTCTGCCTCACCCTCAGCAGAGGTGCCAGTCACTTCACTGACAATTAATCTGACAATAATGCTGAATTTCATGCATTTTCTCTCTGGCTTGTGCTCTCTCTGTATCATTTTACTATTGTAATTTCCTGCTTGTTAACCAAAGCTGGTCAGTGTCTGCTCTGTGTCCAGCCATGGTCAAGAGGAAGGTGGTGAGGGAGGCTGATACCCACAGACCCCAGAATGTGGGTCTGTGTCAGTCTACATTCACAGTGTATTTCTTCCCACTACAAACAGAACAAAAACATCATAACCATATATGAATATAAAAAGAGTCAAAAATGGAAAGATAAAAACATGGTGATATGCTAATTATAAGATCTCCCACTATTTAATTGACCTTTAGTTTTTGCAATCTGCTCCTCTTCAGTGATGCAGATTTAATGCTACACATGAATATTAATATTTACAGTAATTCACCAGCTTTCCTGCAGTGATCACTCACAATTGTCAGTTGCCTTCCATCTCCCAAAGGCTGATTATCTAGTTCACTGAGGGCAAAGCACAAGAACATACAGCAACTTCAAATCTCAGAGTTTGCCAGAACCTGGCTCCCTGCCACTCTGTAGTTTTTAATGTTGCGCCCCTCCTCATCCTCCAAAGATTTGCTTTTAATGTTTCCTCTGTCATCATCACAGTCTTTGATGCTCCACTAATGAGTAAATTCAAAGAAACTGGCTGCAAGCAACAAAACCTTGAGTGGAATCCAAAAAGCCTGTTCACCTTGCAAAACACTTGCCTTTCTTTAGAGTTTTCACATGGAACAAACTTGTCATCAAGGCTGTGGTGCTTCCAAGAGTCAAAAGTTAAAATAGTTTTTAAGGCACTCTGAGAATTAAGGTTTTGATAGCTCTTAAGTTGACATGCATATGGAGTGCTTTGTCTATCTGTGGTTATGAAAAAGCACAAAGCAATGAAAGCATCTTATATATCTTGTTTTGGCAAACATGCTTGAAGATGCATTTCATGTGACCAAAGTTATTGAATGATTCTGACAAGCAAGTCACATTTCGATGCAGCTGTATATTTCACAGTTATGTGGAGTGCTCAAAAACTGTACTTCAACCTAATGAACCAAGTGATTTCAACTATGCAAACGTCTATCCAGAGTTTACATGTTCTCCTCAGTACTCCAGTTTCCTCCCACCATCATGCATGCACATAGATTAATGGGTGACTCTAAATTGTCCGTAGGTCTGAGTGTGAGTGTGCATAGTTGTTTGTCTCTGTCTGCTTCTGTGTGCTGCAATGGACTGATGACCTCTCCAAGGTGTACCCCGCCTTCACCCAATGTGCGCTGGGATTGGCTCCAGCACTCCTCGCAACCTGGACACTGATAAGCAGTAGAAGATAAATTAATTAATTAATAATAACTGAAGAAATCTCAATGGATATACTGCTGAAGACTCAGCAAGGGCAATAATATTAACAATAGCAGTGGGTGTTGACCAGGATTTTGGGGGCAGTAGGTGGTTTGAAATCCCAGATCCAGCCACTATCGCTCCATTGGCAGGAAGACCTGCAAAGAGGAGTGGAAACTCTGCCCATGATCCAAAGACATTGTGTTTAGGTTAATTGGTGACTCTAAATTGTCCATAAGTCTGAGTGTGAGCATGACTGGTTGTTGCTGTCTCTGTCTGTCTCTGTGTTGGCCCTGTGATGGACTGCCAACCCAACTTGCACTGAGTGAACTGGGATTGGCTCCAGCACCCCCCGCAACCTGGAATCAGATAAGCGGTAGAAGATGGATGGATGGATTTAAACTGTCAGTATATGTAGATTATCCATAAGCATCCTTGGTAAAAATGAAAGGTGGCTTCGCCTATATATTTTGCTCATCTGTACATCATTGCCTTAGCTCTCGTCACAAATGACCTTCACCATTTCCAAAGCTCAGGTCTGCTATAATTTCCAGCAAAGGTATATGATATGCTGCAAAACATAATATTTCTATCGCTCAACTCTCCACAACACCTGAGCCCTTCCCACATGTCCCCACATTTGTGTCACACTTTCCTTGAAACCAGGAAACAATTTCCTTTGGTGCTCCTACACACTCTTAGGGTTAGTTATCTGAGATCCCAGGCTGGATTTCCTTTATGAGGATCAGTCATCACCAGGCCAACTGCAGCATACACTAAGGCTAGTCCATCGAAGTCCTCAACATATAATGCCATCTCCTCTGCCTCCCTGCTACTCTTAAAGTAGAGCCTTAAAGACACTTTTGCTTCATGTAATTGTGTCTCTTTGTTGCCTATTTGCTGTAATTATAAATTAAACCAATTAGTGAGGAATTCTTACTTACCTACAATGTTTTTATAGCAACTAATTTGTTTATGTTTTTAACTTATGATGTGTGATTTTCAAGTTCTCATATGTAAACCTATGAGCAATGTCAAAGATAAATGTCCATTGTTTTTACCAATTGGACGATAAAGATTTTTTTATGCTGATTCTGATATATTTTTTTAAATAATTCATCATATGAAGAGCCATCAAGTTGATCACTATAACAATACAGTAGGCTCACAACCTACACTGGATGTTCACACCTGGAAAGTGAAGGATTCACTCTGACCTCTCAGTGTGAAAGTGTGGAAATACTAAATAACCCCAAAAACTTCACCTAAAAGGACAATTCAATTATCTACACAAAATCCAACAAAGTGAACAAATACTTAGATTATCGAGTGAGAGAGAGGTCAAGTTATATGAAGGCACCTGAGATTTAAGATGGAGGATTTAACTTTGGGGAGTCTAGTGTGTAATTTTGCTTTTTGTGTTATGATGGCAAGAGGCAGAGCAGTGCGCTAAAAACAAATTAGTCTCAAGGGGAAGATTTCCCAGAGCAGCATAGCAGAAGAGGAAGTGGTCCATTCAATTACAGCAACAAGCACAATGAAATCCTACAGCATCAATCAAAGTTAATTGCACACAGAGCATAAAAAATTCTCTCCCCAGACATGTTCCTTGCTTTTGGATCAGCAAGCAATTGTGTGTGCAAGTCGGTCGAGTGTGGGTCCTCCTGCGCAGTCGTGGCAATCCTTTCTTTGCTCACTAAGTATTTACAACAGCTGCTTTCTCAATGGGTAGAGTTGAAGTTATTGGTGTCTCAATTGAAATATCCTTCTCTTCTCTTTCTCTTTCTCTTTACTGCAGATAACCGCAGGTGCATATTTGCCCCTCATGTGTGAACTGCAGAGCCGTCATGCATACGCCAATGGGCTCCTTGCTCAGGGGTTTTAAAGGATAAAGCTCATCCTTGTGACCCCCGGGCTTCAAGGGTTATAAGGAGTCTCGTCCTTGTTTGACCACTGGCTGAACCCCAACAGCTGTGATAAACATTATCTTTATGCTTTATTTCCTAAATTAGAGGCATACTTCATGACAGGGATTGCCAGCTCCGGGCCTGGAGGGCTACTGCACTGCATGTTTTAAATGTTACCCTGCTCCAACAAACCTGTTTTAAATGATCAGCTCTGCATCATGCTCTGCTGAGGTCTGATCAGGGGAGGAGTCACTCAATTTACACAGTAGCTCTCCAGAACCGGAGTTGGTGACTTACACTGACTTACCATTACACTGAACTGTTCTGAGCTCAATATGGGTAACACATATGTCTGTGTCTCCCTTGTCTGTTCTTTTTTTTCTATGATATTTGTCACCATAAATCATATTTATGGAGCACACTGGGATGTCAGATCCTCACAGCCACCACTGTGTCTGACTCAGATGCCATGCAAAAAGCTCAAAGTTGTGCCCTGCAACATTTTCTGATGAATGCAGCGGTGTATGTGTGTGTGTGTGTGTGTGTGTGTGTGTGTGTGATTTTTATGTTTATACATACATTTCATTATATTTTCTCTCCCCCCCTAGTCCTCCCTGTTCTTTCTCCACCCCTCTGTCTGTCTGTCTCTCTCTCTCTCTCTCTCTATCTGTCAACCCAATCAACCGAGGCAGATGGCTGCACCCATCCTGAGTTGGGTTTCTGCCTCTAAAAGAGGTTTTTCCTGCCACATTAACCAAGTGCTTGGTCGTGGAGGAATTTGTTTGTTCTCTAAATAATTCTATAAAGAGTTTGGTCTAGACCTACTCTAGGAAAAGTAGCATGATGTAGCAATGTTAGGATTTGGTGTTTTATAAATAAATTTCCACAGGAGTGCTTCCACCTATGTCCACTTCATGGCTTTGGCATTTGCTCTATACACACTGCCCCTTTTGTGTGCATTGTAATTTACCTAAGGTATATCTGAACTACCCCTTAGACCATAGGCTGAGACTGTGAAAGGATTTCCCATCCAGGGCTGAGTTTCCGCTCCTCATTGTTCCTGTCCTTCTCTACAGGTCTTTGGAAAACAGGTCTCTGGAGCAATAGTGGCTGCATCTGGGATTTCATTCCTACTGGCCACAAAATCCTGGTTAACACCCACTGCTACTGTTAATATTATTGCCCTTGCTGAGTTTTCAGCAGTATAGCCTTTGAGATGACTTCAGTTATTATTAATCAATTAATTCGTCTTCTATGGCTTATCCATTTTCAGGTTGCGAGGAGTGCTGGAGCCAATCCCAGTTTACACTGGGCGATGGTGGGGTACACCCTGTACAGGTTGTCAGTCAGTCGCAGCTCACAGAGACACACAAGCACGCACATTCACACTAAGACCGACGGACAATTTAGAGTCACTGATTAACCTGAACATGATGTCTTTGCATGTTCTCCCCGTGCTTACATGGGTTTCCTCCGGTTTCCTCCCACCGTCCAAAGTCCACAGAGGTCCAGGAACCGAACTTGTGACCTTCTTATTGTGGGGCAACAGTGCTAACCACGAAGCCACCGTGCTTCCCTCAGGTATTATTTCATGCTTTATAAATTACATTTTCCTTATTACTGAGCTGTGTTTACAGTTCAACTAAGTTTAGAGCCCATTCAGCTCTGGTTAACTCCAGGCCAATACAGGATGTCATGTTATTTGGTGAATTGAGCATAGATAACTGGATTCACTCTCTATGAATGACAGCATTCTGACTAACCTGTTGGTTGTTGTTCATTTGTTAAGACTTGCGCATAAAGTATCTTTTAGACAGACCAGTCAACTTTAAACTTAGCATACAGCATAGAATGCAGTGTGACACATATGTTGAGCATGACAGGAGAAGAGGCAAGTTGACAAATAGGCGAAATTGCACATAGGTGGATGCTGGAGATCTGTGCTCTTTTAGCTTAGATATTTAAACTTTGTTATTTGAAATTGTTTGAGTTTCATGCCTTCATGTTAGCATCTGTACAACTGACCAGATGATGCAATCTAAGAATCAGCATTATTACAGATGAAACATATATTGAAACAGGAACTTTTCAATCCTAGCTGATAAGACACAGAGAGAGAAAATCGGATTTATTGTATTGTCCACCATTGAGTATTAGCACACCTACAGCTATCTCTGATTTTAAAGACTTCATAACCCAAAAATTTTAAACGTGTAAAAATGCTATATGACTATTTTTCGATTGAAATTGCTTTCCCACAAAAGAAATTATTTAAAAAAGCTCTCAAGGAAGCTAAAATTACATCCACTATTTTTCCCTCATTGAAAAATCCAAGTTTTATGAATATTCATTAGTATGTAAATGTATCTGACTTGTGCCCGCCCACCACCACTGCCTGATCTGGGTTGCTAGGAAACAGCGGTGCGCTGCATCAGCTCTCAAATGCTGTCGCAACCCCAGGAAAAACGCTTGGAAAAGCATTATGCTTTAAGATGAGCTTCGTGGAGAAACTCATCCGTTTTTGCGCCAGGTTCAAGAAGCAGTTGTCCTCAAAATGCTTGCTGCAGACCCACGTTTTAGCTGGAATGTTTTCGGGGACATTATAATTCCAAAAAAATTGCAACCATTTCTCCCGCGTGGTATGATCCCTTGGTAAAAGATGAAGGCTGATATCACGATTAGCCTCTCCACACCCAAACACAGAGCAAGCATTCGCCAACGCTGTCTGTTTTACGTTGCTCCCGCATTCCAGTCTTTGCATATATTATGTAAATGAACTGGGAAAGAAAATCCACAAGATTGTGTTACTGGGGTTTGTGATGTATGAAATCCAGCTGCAGAGCTGAAAACCGAATCTAACTTTTTCAGATCTGGTTTTGAAACTGCATTTTCAAATCTAAAATGCTCAGTTATGGCGAGCACTAGAGACTTTGCAGCTGAAATGTCTTGTAGCAGAACCCAAATATTACATAGACATGTTAATAATTTGAAAAACTAAATTTTTGGGTTAGGGGGTCTTTAACCTGTCGTCTGCTTTTTGTGCAAAACTGAAAAAATTATGTGTGTGCGTGTGTGTACATGTATCTGTGTTCTGGGGGAGTGGTGGTGGCAGTAGGGGTTCTGCTTTAACCACGTTGCTTTTGTTAAACTCTCTTCACACTCCATGTAGTGCTGGGCACTGAGGTAATTTCACACCTGACCGGCCTTTCGCCGACTCCACCAACTCGCACCAGGCACCCTGAAGAGGTTGTCATGGAAACAAGGTGGAAGCTACTTTTATTGTGTGTGTGTGTGTGTTAAATGACTGTTAAACATGAAGCAAAGTGCACTGCATTGCATCTGTGGATGCATTTACTCCCTGGGCTGTTGTAAAATATGTCATTTTAAGAGGTGTCCACACAGGCTGTTTGGAGTGCCACTATTTCAAGGAAATAAGATTTATCCATACCCTGAGGGTATGATTGACTGTGCATGGAACAGACATAGTCAAACATGAATGCATTGCACTTTTAACTTGGAACACAACTTTTGTCTCGTGTTAATATGATTAATTCAAAGTATTTCCAAAAATTTGGTCTTAGATTTAATGTTGGCCTGTAGCTAATCTGTTTGGTAAAACCTGTGGCACTTCCACCCATGATTTCAATTTGTAATTATTAATTATTAATTAATTAATTAATTAATTATTAAAACAAAAACAACTCTTTATCAGTTGATGCAACAATTTGGTCTAGAGTCAGATATCTTAAAAATTAAATACTGTCCTGACACAAAGCTCCAACCGTTTCTGTGTTCCTTTGACCTATTTTCACATTCTTAAATGTTAATTCTGATAAAGTTGAATGAGTATTTTCAGGCCACCCAGAGGATGAAATATGCCCTTTCTGGACACTTTGCATGAAGCTGCTCTTAGAAAACCATTAAGTATACACACAACCTATGCATAAACTCATAAGTGTCCAATGAAATGATATGATGATGATATATTTGTGCTTACATTTCATTTGCCTGAGACCACTTGCCTGTTATGAATGTCTCAAACTGAATCCCAGAAAAGTTTTGTTGCATGTCACATAACCAAGTACAAGCCTTACTCATTGAGTTATGCAACAGGAAGTGCATCCAAAATTAGGCTGGTATGTGGTGTTCACACAGGAAACCACAATTTAGTTGTTAAATACAGAGAAAATGGTAGTATGAGTCATTTTGATAAAGCTCTTTTGGCAATCATGAAAAAAGAATTTAGCAGACAAAAATGTTAAGCTACAAAGGGTTGGTGAAATCGTGTTTTAAAGGTTGACAATATGTCCCCAGTGTCCCCAGTTTTACACATGGTTATTCCTTTCTTAACCCTGGGGTTACATTTGTTCTAAATAAATAAATTAGCTTATCGACCTACCACCTGACTCACTTGAAATTGTCAAAACCTGATAAACATGTCTCCTCAATCATAAGAGTTTGATGTTGTCTTAAGAACATGTAAACATTAACCCTAACCCTAACCCTAAACCCTAACCCTAACCCTAACCCTAACCCATTATCCGGCAGTCTGAGCCTTCATTAACGTGAGAATTATAGTAACTTCAACAAGTTCACAGACCGAAGAGACCCAGAAGTAACATAAAAACAGGTTCAAGGTACTTAACATGCTATATAGAACATGCAGAATACATTGACTTGTTTGATATACGATAACAGCAAAGTTTGTTAATTAAAACCAAGGGAAAGCACACTGCAATGACTTATGTACATCTAATAATAGAATAAAGTACTCAGATTGCTTCGCTAAGGCTCATCCTTGAAACAAGCATGTCTGTCTCTGTACATCAGCGTTCTCCGCATTTCATTATTTTCATGTCAGGAAACAGAGTTCCTCCTGCATGACAAGCTTGAAATGTCATTACAGTGAGGCTTCAGGACAGCTTCATTTCCTCATCAAAGTTGCAGCTATGTGGACCTGGATTAGTGCCAGTGCTGATTTTATAGATTATTCCATCTCAAAGGACACAGTGAACTTTGTGAGTCATTAAAATTTTTTAAATGAAAAACTTCCCTGGTGTCGTTCTAGCAACACTTTTAGCAGTTATTCAAAAATATTCTAATTCTTGTACAACTACTATGAACTGAAATATTCAAAAATGTATATTTATAAATTACATAAAAAACAGTTAAGTATAATTTAGTTGTTTACTATTGGTCAGAAATAGTTAGTAAAGAAATTAAGCCTTAACACAGTGGTTAAAGCGCACAAGTTCAGTCGTGAGACTGGGTCCACGAGAACAAATCAGTTTATTTAACAATGTTATTTTCACAAAATGATTCCATAAAATAGTATGTTTGTGCACACATACACCCACAATATAGTATGTTAACACAATTATTCAATAAAAACTGTTGTGCACCCTCACTCACACGCACACACATAAAGATAAAGGATTCCCAGAAATCACTGTTCTGCAAGCTAAAAATAGAAACAAACTACGGTGTGTTGGTCAAGGCCTGTTAGTTGTGCCGTGCTTGTTTGTTAGATTCAATGTTTATTTTTCCTACTTCCTGTTTTACTTTGAAATAGCTGTTTAACTCCACCACTTCCAAATGTGTTACATTTGCCTCATTGTCTTCCCCTTCCCTGCCAGATTGTGTTATCAGCTGATTTTAGTACCTATGAAAGCCCATTTCCGCCAGTTAAAAGAAAAAAAAGATGAAAAGTTAGCCTTGATTTAAAAATCACATACTAACTCATAATTGTGAAATTAAAAATCCCAAATTTTCCCAAAAAGTGTTATGATTGTGAGATACTTAGTGCGCATGCGAATCAAGTGGCGCCGTCTTCAAGGGTCCCACATCACTGTATTCACCAATGAAAGATACATATCAGTAAATTAGTTAAGTATTACAGGTGTCTTTGATAGTTTGACTGTTCTTTTATGTAGTCCGCCCGTGCTGCTCAACAATATTTTCACAATATCTTTTTTTAGGTGTCAATGAATTATAGTTTTGGAGTAACATTTACGCCTGTAGATGGTGACACTGAAACAGGAACAGTGTCCGTACTTGCTACCTTTGAGTTGCATTGTGTTACTCAGCGTTGGCTACATCAGTCTTCACTAAGGTCTTATTATAGTTATACATGTAACGTTGTGCTGTGAAGGCATACAGTATGTTAAAAAGTCATGCAGATAATGTACACTGTGCACTGAGTTGTCATTTTCCATTTTAGCTAACTATTCCACCAAACGATGCTAATGTCATAAGACTGTTAAACACCTGAACTCAAAGCTCAGGTGGCACAACTGGCGTGGACAGCTTTTGCATGTGACTTTATAGAGCGTGAAGACACTCTCCATCTATCCCTCACATTAATGAACGTGTGGTTTTCCTATTTGTTCAAGGAACATTTTGGTCGTTTTTTGTTATTATTGATAGCCTATATTGTTTTTAATACACAGTGAGACAGCAATATTAATTCATATCAAACCACAACATAACCTGATCTCCGGTAACCTAGAGACCAAGTTTTGAAAAGGAGACCTGTGCTAGGTTCACGGGTGGCAGTGGCAGTGGTAAAAAGTATATGTTACATAATAGTCCAATCTTATTACAGTTTACATTTTCTTTCTTTTTTTTTATATTTCATATTGTAAGCACTTTTAACATCAGGTTGCTTTGTTTTATTAATCAAGAGACAACTTGCCATTGTAAACCATTTTATAAGCCAGTAGATGAGTTACTGTTAAAGTATCCCTGCTGAAGAAGTTGAGTTAACCTTCTCCAGGTCCACATGGTGCATGCAATATAGAAGTCCACAGGACGATATGAGGTGATCGCAAGTTGTGGACCTGATGTACTCTGTGGTTGTTCCAGGTCAATACAACCTCATTAAGTTCTTCCTAGGAAGCATATGGTATTCAGTCAGAGCATATTAAAATATTGGTGATATATATTTGAGATTTGTCTTCTTGTAATATGTCATATGGTGAGTTGACCCTATTATAAATAAGGCTAAAATGTAATTTTGTGTAGTGTAACTATTGTTGCAAATATATTTTCACATCTATCAAATGTGGTGGAAAAGCCCAAAAAAAAGTCTCAATCATTATATCATTTATTACACAGGATAATTCTTAAATGAGGTTTTCTTATTCAATGGAGATTTAATTTGAATACCACAACCCACAAAATGTATTTACTGAATGGGTAATCCTTTATTTCATTATATGCCAATTACCTGTATTGTTGGAAGAAAGCAAAACTTGATAAGGGACTTGCCCAAGAAGTTGAGAAGAAGCCATATTCTCTCAGTTTGTCAAATAGGTCTATCCAAAACTGGACACACTCACTTGGCAAGATTAGCCACCATCGCTGAATCCGCTTTTTTCAGGTTACACTGTCTGTTTCAGCATGGTTTTTGGAAAAATGCAAAAAATGCTGCATTTCAGCCATGTGGCCATTTTCTGTTCCGAAATCAAGTCTGATCTTGGCAGGACATCCGCCGGCAATGATCACAGCATCCATAAAGTAGCCAGCTATGATCTTTGGGTCATTGTTTTGTAAGCCTCAAGACATATCATCTTTCTGGAAAACCCATCAATGCATCTACTAATTGCAACTGCAAATGGCTTTAGCTTGTTGTAGCCATCATTCTACCAGACATAGTTTGGACCACAGCTGTTATACACACGCCTTTGCAGTATGTTTCCTGACCTCAGGTCAACACCTTCACCATGCAATAATTGCAACAATATATAACTGTTTCTCTGTCAGTCACTATTCCATTGGTGCATCCATCTGTAAACATGACACTGGCCAGACATTTCTAGTTGCTGTTCATGGAAGGTTGCCACCTCAGCCACATCAGTTTTGTTCTTCCTACACCAAAGCTGTTTCTTGCTGAAGATTCTTTCAAGGGAGCGTTTGCCTAATTACAATCCCATGGGAATCCGCAAGCAAATGGAATATTTAATTTGTTGTAAATCCACATTTACAGTAGTCCTCCATGTTTTCACAATGCATTTCTCAAGAAGAGAATTCACACAAAGAGCTACTACTTTGACTGTTGTGTTAACGTAGTATCTCATAATTTGAGATAATTTAAGTTGGACTTTAATTATGTAGTAATAATTAATAATTATGACTTAGTATGTGATGTTTTCTCTTTATCAAGGATAAGCTTTCTTGTTTTGTTTTTTTTTTTAACTGTCGGAAATGGGTTTTCATAAATATGGGTTTTGACTGAATTGTGTTTGTTGGACTTGTCTGGTCTGCTTTATGTAATTCACAATAATATTTTTAGTTAGACATGCAGTTTGTCATTGATTGGTAGAGGTTTTATTTGGGATTGAAATTTTCGATGTTGTAAAACTGACATTCCTTCGAAAATACTGACAGTTATATGTATTCACTACACAATCCATATTGCTGCTTAGACAATTTGTGTCTGACAGACTCATATTGCAGCTTTGCGCCATATAATCTTGCATATTGTTTTGCTTTTATGCACACTTGCAAATACGTGTAGGGCAATTTGAATAACATAACTGCAAGTAACATACATGTTTATTTGTTGACTAAGTCATGTGACTCACTCAATTTCTAGAACTTATCTGTCTCTGGCTCTGGGTGCTGGAGCCAATTACATCCAATACTCCAGGCGAGGGTAGGGTAATACCTGCACAGGTTGTCAGTCCATCATAGTGCCATGTAGAGTCAGACAGAGCTCACAGTCCACTCACAGTCACACTCAGACGTACAGGCAGTTTAAGTTTAGAGTCACCAGTGAACCCAAACATGCATGTCCCTAACCCTAACCCAGAGGAAACCCACAAGAGGGGAACATACAAACTCCAGACAGAAAGGCACCATGCCCAAGAATAAAACCCGCAACCTCCTTGCTCTTTGGAAAAGGTGATAACCACTATGCTACCGTGCAGCCTTACTGAGTTATTATTTTACAGAAAAATATTCTGGCACCACATAAGATCTCCTTTGTACAAATCTTGCCCCCTACCAAATATAACTTTGACACCCATGTGCTTGAGCTTGAAGAAATCTAAATGTCAAGAGGATTTGAATAGGCAAACTGCAATGTTAGGTAGCATAAAGTGATTTTAAACAAACCAAACACAGCTACAAACTGAACAGCTCTGTGCATAAGTGAAGCATGATTTGTCTATTAAGATGCGAAGGCCTTGTTCTCTCCCAATATTCTGCCTTCTTTTGCATAGTGTCATTTAAAAAGTGTGCAGAGAAAAAAAAAAATCATCCCCTAAATTGCAATTTACTTATGAGTAGAACAGCGAAAAACGTGCTTCTGTACAGCCATCCACATGCTGCCACTAACTATCTTATGTATTTAAACTCATGTGAATGTGAAAACAGTTGAGGGAAAACACCCATGCCAAGAAAAACTTAGCAGATGTCAGACATTATCAGACACCCACCATGACCAGTTGTTCCTGAGTCCTACATGGATGAAGCGTTTGTTCACAACAATGCCAGAATATGTGCTTTATGAATATGGATGTGTTGAATAGACAACACATGCTTACCATTATTCCATCCAGGTCAGGTGAAATGTGAATTTATGCTTGTGATGAGTTTTTTTTTTTTTTTTTTTCTCCAATGACTGTATCAAATGTCACATTTAAAGGCTGTGACTATATCATTTAGGTGAAAAAAGACTGGAATTAAATTTGTAATGTATTTCAATTTTAAACTCTACTATGAGTTTATATACTTTACATTCTAAGTGTGCACATAACTGTAACAAAGATTACTATTTTTGCATGTTAAACTGATCCAAATGCACATGCAAGCATAGATATATACTGTTTACTGTTGAACAGTGAATTATACACAGTGAGGAATTCTCTGCGGCATGTAAGCTTGTTGAGATGTTGTGCTTTAGTCGATATTTCATCTGATAACCATATTCCTTTGTAACTTCCGATGAGCACACTAACATAATTGATTACAATGTGTAGAGCTCACAGGTCATAGGATTAGCGGGAAAAGCAGCTCTGAGTCATCACATATAGCAAACCATTTGCATGTTTCTCTCTTCTACATAATTAAGATAGACATCCTGTCACAATCAATTTAAATATATTCATACACTGGAAGCTGCACATTGTGATAGCTGACTGGAAGGGGGTGAGTCACTTCTAGTAAACTGAACATGAGCCAACTACATATCAGTTTGCTGTTTGCAGGAATGTGTCTGTGTAAACCCAATACTCTACAAGAATTTTTACTTTGGAAAACATTACTATACTGCAATAAGTCTAACTTACACCAGAGATACGAAAGTCAACCATTGCTCTGATACTGACCCAGAAAGTCCAGATCACACTGGATTCAAAATAATGGCATCATCTTGCGTCTTGCATACACCTAAATACTCTATGCTTTTAGATTAAAATGTACTTAGTGGTGATAGTTACAAGTTAGTTAGTAGTGAATCTTCCACTTACCGGGTCGCAGGGGTAGTAACTTCAGCAGGGAGCCCCAAACTTTCCTTTCCCTGGCCACATCCACCAGCTCTAACTGGGGCAGGCGTTCCCAGGCCAGGGTGGAGATATAATCACACTCGCGAACATGACTCTGAGGTACCTGAACTCCTTCACTTCCTCAGGGTACTCTGATTTCTTCCCACCATCCAAAGACATGCATGTTTGGGTTAATTTGTGACAAAATTGTGCGTACTTCTGAGTTTGAGTGGTTGCTTGTCTCAGTCTGTCTCTGTCTATTGGCCCTGTGATGGACTGGCTATGAGACAGGGTGTACCCTGCCCTACCCCAATGCAACTATGTGACTCGGAAACAGATAAGTGGTAGAAGATGAGTGAATTAATGGATATGTAAAGTTTGTACATTCCTGATCATGAAAGAATCCAAAGAGATAAACTACCTGACACACTGACATACAGACACAATCAACCAGATGCAGACCTGTGGGAGATGATGGCCACAGTGAAGCATAGCGTCATGCACAGCCTGCTCCATTTGGGTGGATAAGTGGTTAAAGTGTGTAACACTTTACTACTGTAAGACTTAAAGACTGTTATGTAAATACTTAAGGATATTTTTTTCTTGTTAGTTTTTATAAAGACCCAGTCTGAAATTAAACAAAGGCTGTCATCATAATTTAAAGCACGATTAGACTCAATCAGAAAAGCTAACGAATACATTTAGTATTAACACAGTTACAGCTCCAGTGTGCTGTGAAAGGCATGATGGTGTGGTCCTGATAATAGGAGGCTTGATACAACAACAACAACAAAAAAAACACAATATATATATATATATATATATTATATATATAAAATATACAGAAATATACAGAAGTCAACAAAGAATGCTTTCAAAAGTAGAATGATATATTACAATCTCATTTTGATTTGATTGTGATTTCTCTTCTGCTGATTCACATTGTTAGTGATGATACTAAAGTATAATTATTGCAACCCTCCCCATTTATAGGGACTTGGGACTGGCAAGAGCCTAGCACTGGTTTGCTTTCAGGGTGGGATTTGAACCTGGGGCCGCTGCATCTAAAGCATTTGCTGTACCATTGAGCTACATCCCTGGGTGCAAACAGTTCTGCATATATTTGATGACACTTATATAAATGGATTTCTGAGGGAAAGGAATTTTTTAAAATATGCCTACATACAATTACACAATTGAAACATTTATCAAAGAGCGTGAAAAAAGTGTTTTGTTTTGGGTTTTTTTTACATCTGTCTGGTCTGTGTGTGTAATGATTTCTCTGCTCTGCTATATGCTCTGTTATTAGGGCCACACTGATCTTCTCTTTGTCAGGCCGGGGCTCAAACAGGACTCAGGAGCAGAGGCTTTGTAAGTCACAGACTTTATTCTCGGCAGCAATGACCTCGGAACCAAGTGAATAAAGGAAACGGGGCTATGAAACATTAACTTTAACGGGGAGTCACGAGGGAAAAAGGGGGCCAACACAAAACACTCCGTAGGGAGGAAAAACCTGACTAATAAAACAAAAGAAAACTCACTCACGCTTCTAAGCAGAGGATCGAGGTAATTCTATGAAAATATTATGAAACTCAAAATCACTCTCAAGGAGGAAAACACAAGCTATGAACATTAATCTATACAACAGATTTTACAAACAAAAAGTCACTCATGTAGAGGAAAAAAATAAAAGGCTATGTTGAAAAGGAGCTAACTGATATAGAAATTTACAAACAAAAATTCACTCAGTAGAGGATCAAAATGCTTACACAAAGAGACGAGAGCTGTGGCATGGACGTAATGCTGGTGTGAGACATGAAATGACGACACACTGGCACAAGACAAGGGGAAGACAGACTATTTGAACTGTGGGGAAAATGGGGAACAGGTGGAGACAATTGGTAATCAGGAGGACACACCGGAGACATGAGGAAGGGCAAGTGATCTGAAACGAAAGGAGAGTTAGGCATTTCAAAATAAAACAGGAAATGACGAGACACCGTGAGCCCAGACAAGACAACCTCACCACGGTGTGACACTTTTCTGATATTTATATCACAAAAAAGGCTCATATTGTACACACAAATGTGCACATCCATACATCAGGAAGCATGTCACGGAGTTTCCAGGCCTGCTGGCTGTGTGATCATGGGTTACTGGAAGCAGCAGCAGGCAGTGGGTGGCTGCACTCCTAGATGCAACATCCTCAGGGCCTATGACCATGTGAGTGATTCCCTGAACAAATCAAAACGCATCCACCTCAACAGACCTGTTTCAATCCCCTTGAAATGTAAAAAAAACATCTGAGCTCTCTGAGGTTTGGCTACACGTTTAATAAACTCAGACCACACAGGGGTCAATATAGTGGGCCAACAAAGACTAGGTGGGAGGTCTTTTAACATGAAAATTATTTACATATTACCTGCAGATGTCTTTATTACTTATTGAAATGACCATGAAATATACACATTGTTGCATATATCAATGAAATCTTATTTAATGACAGTAACACTAATTTAGAACTGTGTGAGACTTTTGTTTGTAACTAACTAAGATTATCCCAAGTGAAAAACTATTGAATCTATTCTCTTTACATCAGTATTGAGACAGAAAGCTGACTGAACAAATCATTATTTCATGTAGTTGGATGAAATCTGCTCACATCAGAGTTATTTTAGGGGTTTTGTCGACTGGTAGGTCAGACTTCCTTTGCTCCCCTTTTATGTTGCTTAGCAGGCAGTCATTTCAGTACACTGAAATGATTAAGTTGATGGCCAACTGAAATATTTTCACGTTCAAGTTTAAAGTTCATGTTTGTTGCTAAGAGAAAATTAAATACAGGAAGGAGGGTATAGGGTTAATTTAATATTTTCCTTAATATGGGAAGAAGAAGAAGAAGACAGACAGCATTATAAGATAAGAATGATGCAAGCACCTCCAAAAAAACACAGAATAAAACAATGAAAAATAACTCAATGACAGATATATAATGGTAAATTTCTAATACATCAGTTCATTCATTCATCTTCTACCACTTATCCATTTCTGGGTTGCGGGGGATGCTGGAGCTCACACTGGGCAAGGGCAAGGTACACCTTGGATAGGTAATACATTAATACTATTATTTATTTTCTTTAACTTTTGGCTTTTTCCTATTAGGTGTCACCACAGCAAGCCAGCTCTTTCACTTGCATGATTGATTTTGCTACGACACTGCCTGAACCCATTATCTTTGGCATAATTAGAACTTTGCTCTGACCAGCTTAGCTCACCGGTCTCTTACAACAGCAGTACAAGTGAGAACAGCCACGACAATAACTTAGTTCATTCATTTTCAACTGCTTATGCATTTCTGGATTGCGGGGGGTGCTGGAGCCAATCACAGCTCGCATTTGGCAAAGGCAGGGTACACTTTGGACAGGACGCCATTCCATTACAGAGCAAACACGTAGCGATGAAGAACCATTCACACTCACACTCAGACCTAAGTACAATTTAGAATCATCGATCAACCTAAACATGGATGTCTTTTGACAGTGGAGTGAAGAAACCGGAGTACCTGGATGAAAGCAATGCAAATGCGAAGAGAACATGATAAGTCCCCACAGAATGCCCCAGGTCGGGAAGCTTCTTGTTGTGGGGCAACAGCACTAACCACTATGCTGCCAAGTAGTCACAATGGTGTTGTTGTTGATGGAATGGGGACCCAAATGCAGGTGCCATGAGAACCAGGGAGGTGTGAAGAGTGAACTTTTAATGCAAAATCAAAACTACAAAATAACATAGGTACTGATGACGAAGGGACAACAGGTAAACAAGCAGAGACACAGGCGGGCGGAGACATGGGCAAAGCGACACAGAGACAACATGAAGGACCTGACACCGACTAAACAGAAAACAGGATTTAAATACACAGTGAACTAAAAAAGACACAGGTGAACCACATTAGGGCAAGGAACGCAATCAACAGAGCACAACCAGGAAGTAAAGCAATGGGCAAAACGACAGAACCCAGACTTCAAAATAAAACAGGAAGTGGCAACACAGGCCGAATACAATAGACACCAGATAGAACTCAAAACATGACAGAACCGTGTAACTTAAACCCTGAACAGTGAAACTAAAACCAGAATGAACTCAAACCATAACAGAAAAACTCAAACCCGACAGTGAAACCAAAACCATGACAACTAAGTTGTGGATGCAAATTTAAAATTGGGTGACATTTAAAAAAAAACAAATGACATGTTTTTTTTTTTTTTTTTTTTTTTTTTTTTTTTTTTTACTTTTGAGCGTAATGATGGAATGTGGTAATGTTTTGTTTGATGGACAATTTAAAATTTTTAAGAAGTTATATTTTGTTACTTTTAAAAGTGTCTTTAGTCAAGCTGTGCACAGGATCTCACACAACAAAGTTGATAGATAGAGGAACTCCCTGAACAGAGAGGAGCCTGAAGTATCATACCCAAAATAGCAAGTCTTTTGGCATCATACTTAAGGACACAGTTAGGGTTAGGGTTAGGGTTACTTCCACTAGGTGGAAGTAAGAGTAATGGGCCTAAAGTCTTTTAATTCAGTGGCTCCACGCATCTTGGGGAGAGGCACAATCCAAGACATTTTCCATACAGTAGGCATTGTTACAGAGTCAAGCAAATACTGGAATAGCTTCAACACAATACCTTTAAGTTCATGAACATTTTCCTTCAAAACTCTACCGCTACCGCTAAGGCCGAGTTTGGCTGAATACAGGACAAGTTAGCTACAAGTTAGCTACAATTTCATGTTCACTTAATGAAATAGGTACATAAGCACTGAAGTCATTCTTATCAAAGCGACTGAAAAAGATACTTAGATCATTGACAAAAAATGGAGGGGGGTGTGACAGTGGAGTACGGCTTTTCTTCATTTCCCTGCCCATCATCATATTTAATCCTTCACATGCTTTCTTGGCATTCACTGAAAAGTATTGATACTCAACTTTATCTTTGTACTATTCTGGCTTTTCTCACTTTAGATCTTAATTCAAATCTTTTTTCCCGAACTAATTCAACATTCCCATTTTTAAAAGCATGTTTTTTCTCACGAATGCAACCCTTCAGATCACTAGACATCCATAAGTTGTTATTCGGAAATATTCTGACAGTTCGCATGGTTTTACTTTCATTAAACAGCAAATAGGATGTGAAAGTGTCAATAAGTTCATGAGGGGTTTCACAGGAGTTTGGACATAGCCAGTCGGTCGTTTCCAACTCGCATCTCATTTCCTCCCTACAGTCCTCTGTCCAGGTCACTATTCCCTTGGACACTGTCTTGGTGTGTGCCAGGCGGGTCAGATTCTGTAGCCCAAAGTGTGTCCATATAGACACACAAGCCACCACCAATAGATTTCTGTGACTTAATAATGTCTCTGTCTAATTGTGTAGCCCGGCAGGTTTGGGTCAGATGAGGTTGGTCTGTCTGAACTTGTTGTCATATTTAACTTTGTCGACCACTTCATTAATCTTGTTGCTCAAAGATCAAACATTAGATAAAGTTATTACCAGCAAAGGATGTTTACTGCTGGAGTTCATCCGAGAAGGTGCAAAGGCAGGCAGGGTCCCTACATCGGACATCAGGCAACTCGAATGACCTCATGCTCTGGTCCTCCTCACTCCGTGCTGTGTGCCTAGGATTGTGTGTATCTTGTAAAGTCTCAATCTAGAAAGGATGTTCTTTACTGTGGATTGACTGAAGAAAAATTACTGAAGGAAGGAGGGTAACAATTGCTTAATTTATAGGAGGTTTTGTTAATTAAAAAGGGGTAAATCAAAACATACTCATTATATACAGGTGCAGATCAAAGTATAAACTAGGTGAAATAGGTGAGCTTGGATATGTAAATGGCATGACATAATGTGATAATGATGATTCAGCAGCTGATGACTAATTTGGGATCTTAGGCAAATGAATGCAAGGTTGTTTATCAAATACGGAACAGATTTATCCGATGAAGGAGAGCTTTTAAAACCAAAATTTGGGTTAGTATGGTCTAATAGCCATGCCTCGCACCACTCAGAACAGCCAGCTGGGGGAGCAGATAAACGCAACCTTACTTTGGATGGCAGCTGGCCCCAAAAAGGGCAGAGGAGCTGTCCGGAGAGAGAAGCCACATCGAGGTCCTTCGTTGTGGCCTCCCCAACTAGACTGGTCCTCGGCTTAAGTGGCTGTCAGTCTGGCTGGTCCGTCATTGGTGGCAGTGCTGTCCTTCGTAAGATTGGCTTGGTTATTAAGTTAATGTCCGAATTATTCTTCAGTTCATTATTCTGGTGGTTCTTTTCTGATGAAAACAGTGTGCTGCACGCGGCAACTCAAGACGCTGTAGGCTGAGTGCCATGCAGCCAAACTTGTTCCAGTCACAAGCACCCTTGGCTTCAAGTTGGAACTCAGCCCTTGTAGTTTAGCAGCTAAGGTCTGACTCCTGAGTTTCTTCTTTTTGTTGTTGTTGTGGTTATTGCTTTGTCAGGTCTCCTGGGGAAGCTCTCTTCTTCAGAACTTCCCCAGAACTACACTAATTCAAGACTCCGTAAAATTTAATTTTGACTACTTTTATTTGGGGGCCAACCCACGGGCATGGTCTTTTTGTTGGCGCAAATTTGGTCCTATCAATTTTCTCCATTTAACTTCAGGGCATAGCGAGGGCAGTGTTTGGATTTTAACTACACCTTTCATTCACCCAAGTTTGAAATTATATATAATACAAATAAATGTATCATTTTACAAGTACAGTTTTCTCTGCTTGTTGTGGTTACTTCGCTGGACATGGTTTTATCTGATTCACTGTAAAACACACATAAATGGTTATTAGTTAATGACGACATCACAGAGCACACAAACGAACATTTTCATGCATATCTTGACTGGTTGTGAAAAATCAGAAGTGTATGACTATGGACTGTCTATGAAGTTTATTTTTCTTTTTACAGAACAGTTATAGACAACAACCAAGCACATAGATTACGCTGCTCAGGCAATATGTCACTGGTTCCGGTAGCACTGTTGTTACATAATTGGAATAGTTAATTGTACAGTGGAAATTCTATCTCAACCAAACTATCTCATAGAAAAATGGTTAAAACAACTGTGAAGTCCTCTTCTTGCGGGGGGATCAGTTTTGCATGTTTGCAGTCTCTTATTTGATTGGAATGTCCAATTTCTTATTATATCAACCCTTGAGTCCTCATTCACCTGGGTGCATTCAAGAGCAGCAATTTACATCCGTTGCCTAATAATGTTATCAAGCCGACCCAAGTGGAGGGTCAGAGAATGGGTATCTCTGCGGGGTTAGGTCACCAGTCCATCACAGGGCCAACACACAGAGACCAAAAGAGACCAACAACCACTCACACTCACACTCAGATACACAGACAATTTAGAGTCACCAGTTAACCTCCCACATGTCTTTGGACAGTAAGAGGAAACCCATGCAGGCACGGGGAGAACATGCAAACGCCACAGAGGACAGCTACAGGCCGGAAACTAAACCTGCAACCTTCTTATTGTGGGGCAACAGCGCTAACCATTATGCCACTGTGCTGCCCAATTGGACTTTATTGAGTTTTTAGACAAAGTTCAATGTTGGAATACCAAAGTGTTTATCAGTGGCCCTTTACCAACAGTTCGACAAGGAGATGAGAGATTCAGCCGGCTAATGATGCTCAACAGATGGCTCAAAGATGTGTGCTGCTCAATCAATGAAATTCATTGGCAATTTCGATATTTTTTATGAACAACTGTCGAATTGGCAGGGGCGGGGTTGCTGCCATTTTTAAATCTATATTTCAGTGCAGGGAAATTATATTTGGGGATTTTAGCTCTTTTGAATGTCTTTGTTTTTTAGTAAAGGGTGATCCAAAAGTTCTGCTTTTAATTATTTATCAGCCCCCAGGTTACTCAGGAAAGTTCATTGATGAGATTACTGAACTGCTATAAGTTATCTGCACTGACGACAACTTTCTTTTCATAACAGCAGATTTTAATATTGATGTAAACAATAGCATGGACAGTAATACCAAAGGACTGTATGATCTACTTGTGTTATGATCTACAGATTCCAAATGTTCAATTAACATCTATATCAGTTAAAAAGAAAAAAGAAAAAAAAAAAAACAGGAGTTCTCAGTTTATGGAAGCCACAGCTATGTCACCAACTGTGAGTGCAGAGTCAATTGATGAACTCCTTGAAAAAATTAACTGCAAAAATCTCAAATGCCATGGATGCTGTTGCACCTTCTAAAATGAAGATGACCTTGACAAAACACCATGGAGGAACGCTATGCTAGTAAATGTCTCAAACAGATTGCAGGAAAGCAGAACAAAGATGGAAGACAAAATTTCAAATTAATTTTGACCTCTACAAAGTCTCTGTAATTTTAAATTGAGTTATCCAAGGCTAGACAGCAACACTTTTCTAAGAAAATTAATAACACCCACACTCTGCTTTCTGGTTGATATGCTGACAAACCCCACTAAACAGATTGCTCAACTCATTTTCATTAAAAAATGCAATTATTAGCTTGTTTTTTTCAGTGAAAAAAAAATCCAAACTATAAGACTGAATATTAAAACAATTCAGATAAATCAGATTTATTTATGCAGTGCCAAATCATAAAAAAGTTGCATCAAGGCACTTTACATATAGAGCAAGTCTAGACCAAAGTCTTTATAAAATTATTTAAAGAGACCCAACAGATCCACTGATGAGCAAGACTTGGCAACAGTGGCAAGGAAACTTCCTTTAAGAGGCAGAAACCTCAAGCAGAACCAGGCTCAGGGTTGGCGGCCATCTGCCTCGACCTGTTGGGTTGAGAGTGGGAGAGAGAGAGAGTAAGATAGGCATGGGGGGCGTTATAGGCAGGAACATGTTGCTGCATGAAGTTCATGGAGTTGAGCTGTAGTACAGAATTCATGAAGATATGGGACCAGCAGGTGTTGCAGGAACATGGGATGGCGATGAGTCACAGGATGAGGACAGGGAGAGGGAGAACTTTGTACTTTCAAAATATAAATATTGGTCATCCGGTACATCCAGTACATAAACATGAACATTAAAATGATGAAAATGATTTATCTGTATCATCTTACATCTTATGTGTGAAACTGAAGGAAGCAATTTTTTCTCATCAGTGATGCACAAACAAATGTCACATTTAATGCAGGCAATGGCTGTGCATCCATTCTTGCAATGCTTGCAGCATCCTATTCTTTCAACTTTCAGAGGGAAGTGTCCCATGTTGTCCCTGTGAATATCAGGAGTGGGAGCATTGCAGACCATCGTTTTCAAACTGGCTGTTCCTCTTCCCTCATCCATGGAGGGTCTGCCGCTCTTCAGGGTGTTGGTTTGGCCATTTTAAAATGCCTTCCAATACACCATTAACTGAGTATGCTTTTTCTCTCTTTCTCAATGGCATCTTAAAAAGTAAATTATATAATTGTATATACTACATAACCACACACACACACACACAACTATCCATCCATCTATCTATCTATCATGGTTTGATCATAAATAGTCAAGGCTTTTCAGCATTAGTTTTATTGATCACATAACCAAAATAAGTACCAAGTTTATTCATGCTTACATTCAGCAAGTGCTGTGGTTGGCAAATTATCAAGCAGAGTGCGGGGTGGCCTCACTGTTTACTGATGCTCTGGATCACTGTTAGATGATGATGACTCATGAGCATCAGAATCAACCCAAGAGACATTACCGAGTCCGGATACCTCTCCATCATTAGACTCTATTTCACTCATTGCATTTAGCAGGTCTAATGCGTGGTTTACATCCATGAATCACATTCTCTTATCCTTATTCCAGGTAAGTGAATGAATTATGAAGCAGTTTTGTCACATACAGTAGATGACGGAAGGTTATGCCATAGCAACATACAATGTTTCAATGTATAAGCGCGAAATGAACAATGCCAAAATAACTGTATTATCTATATGGTTAAATTTTAGCCACTGGTGCCTATAGGTGTGAATGGTCATTTTTTAAATCTGGCTTTATGTTAACAATAGGGAGTGCAACCTAATACACTATTAGGAAAAGTCAAAGACTGGAGGGCTTGACTATTTAATGGAAAAAAGTTACATACAAGTTACATACAATTAAAAGACAGTAGGTAGAAGGTACATTTTTACCCATTTGCGGTTCTAGCATTAATACTAACTGCAGTTTCTGGTTTGACGTGAAGCACATTGAGTTGCCTGTGTGTATGAAAGCTGCCTTGCCTTCCCTTGCCAAACCTGTCTCTCCCATGCAGGCTTAGTAGTGAACCTGGGCTCAGTGCACTGAATGTGTTAAAAGCTGTGCCCAGTAATTCACTCTCTCTGCTTCTCCCAACAGGTACTTCTGGTATGATTTGGTTTGGCTAGGTCAAGTTTATTTTCTGTTGTGCACTTTGTCTCACATGCCCATCAGTACATTAACATGTACTACTGTTACTACTGACAACCATGCCTCATATTAAAAAAATTTTGTTAGCTGCTAATTTGGTCTAATTTGGATTGATTTGACTTATATAAAATAATTTCTTGACTGTTTATCACAGTGTGTTTTTTGTGGCCACGTGAGCCAGGTCATAACACAAATGTAGGCCATAAATTTTTCACTAAAACTTTACTGACAACATCACACCTACAAATTTAAAGACTCTATGCAGAAGACATTGGTTAAAATGACATTTCTAGGTCAGGAGGTGGACTATAATCACTTTTATGAAGTTCATAGAAGATAATCACATGTATATTGGTTTTTGTGTGCCTAGTGCCTAGAGAGTGCTTCTGCTTCTGACACGTTGCACGGTGCAGATGGTGCAGACGTAGATATGATTTTATTTATTTATTTATTTATTTTTTTTTTCTTTTAAGTAAACCAAGACTTTTTGAATAATTTTTCTGCCTTTTACAACTGATCTGACGAGATGGGAAAACTGTTGGATATATCAACAAGAAATTTTGCTTTACAAGGAAGGATTTTTGCCTTAGAAACTGAAAAAGGACTTCATGAAACACTTTCAGTGGAATTGAGTGGTAAGAAGTCCACAATTACTTTCAAAGGGAAGGGTGAAAAAACTGCTACTTTCAACTTAAAGGTAAATGATACCGTGTATTTTCCACGACTCTGTAAAGACACTTATAATGGACTTTGTGCTCAAAAGGCTGGGGCCAATGGAGAATTTGTAACATTACCTGGAATAAAGTTAACAAACTGATCAGAGGCAAATCTGACTGAAAATAAAAAACGTAGAGAAAACTATAATTACACTGAGAACCATGAAGGCAGCACAAAGCAGCAGATGAACAGAAAAGCTGTGCCAAGAGTCAAGGTTAAAGATACTCTTGTGCTTGGAGACAGAGCCATATCTAAAATAAACATGGACAGGACGGTTACTTGCTCCTATCCTAGTGCCAATGTCTCTGTTATCACAGAATGACTGCCTGAGGAACTGGCAAAACACCAAGGAGTGAAACGGCTGATTATCCATGTGGGTGTGGTCGACATCAGAAAGAACCACTCTGAAATCTTAAAAAAAGTCTTTGATAAACTGTTTAATAGTCTTGATAAAGCAGCAATACCCACGCTCAATAGTGGACCTCTCCCAAATGCTGACAGGAGGATCAACAAATTCAGCCGGCTGCTTCAACTGAACACACAGCTGTCCAAATTGAGGCCAGGGGATTGCATTTCATCGAGGACTTTAATTCTTTCTGGCAAAGAGAGGTTAAATTGTTAAATGAAAAAGGCCCATACCTGAACAGACGTGGAGTGAGACGACTAACAGGTAACCTCCTCCATGCTCTGAGGCATCAGAATAGGACTGACCCAGATCCTGTGCTGCCACAGAGAGAAGAGAGGAGCGAGAGCAGGGTTCCTGCCTCACCAACCAAGGACCCAACAATGGATTTGGCCACAGCAACTACAGCGGCACCTGCAGCATCCTCCATCACCTGCACCACAGGCCTGGGACCCACCTGCTGCAGCTACACCTTCCAGAGAAGCTTCACTATCGTTCTTGTCTCTACCGTCACCCATGAGATTTCCTGATCACCTTGAAAGCATATTGAAATCTGGGATCAAAATGGTTCCGCTCACTCCAGACATGGCAAGATCAAGGATTTGATCTAACTCTAACCCTAACCTGATCAAAAAAGAATTGTGGCCCTCTCCCTCCTCCACTTTCTCCATCAGTCAAGGCCCTCCCAGCTCAAACCACACCAACTGGTGCCCACAGCTGTTATCTCCAGCAGCATCAATGCTGTTGTCTAGGATACCAAGGGCCTCTGCGTTGCTAACTCCCATATCAACCAGAGGTCCAGGGAGGGAGAGTGCTCCTCAAAAACAATAACTGCTGTAAAACCACACAGATTAGATAGGAGAGGGACAGTTAGACTCTCCGATCAGAGAAATCTAATCCATATCCCCTGCAAGAATGCACCACCCAGTTCTACTCCAGCTAATCTTAAACACGCAGTACTCAATGTCAGATCTTTAAAAAACAAATCTTTCTCAATTAATAGTTTTATTTCCTCGTAAAATCTTGATTTTATGTTCTTAACTGAGACATGGCTCGATGAAAACACAGCTAATGCAGTCCTAATTTAATCTAGTCCACCTCACTTCAATTTTGTGTCTGAAACACAACAAAACCAGAGGGGTGGGGATGTTTGTGCCATATTCAGAGACATCATACTTAGCCACAAATTGTCATTTGGGGTTTTTTCATCATTTGATTATGAGTCATTCAAACTGGAGCTAAAACAATCTTCCATACTTGATATCACCCTCTACAAACCAAAACAGAATTGTTTTATTGACGATTTTACTGAACTACTCTCAGATGTGTGCACTGGTTTTGACTGTTTGCTTATTACAGGTGACTTGAATATGACTTGAATTGTGCGTGTGGATGTAGCCAATGCATGCACGCTAAAGAACTCACTGCAGTCCTTGAAATGTTTGGCCTAACTCAGCATGTGACTGAGCCTACCCACAGCAGAGGGCACGCTCTGGATGTGCTCATTACCAAGGGTGTTTCTATCTCAAATGTCAGGCGTTGTTGATGTTGTTTTATCTGATCATTTTTGCGTTTTCTTTGACTTGTCTGTTACACCCAAACAGGTAGCTAAGTCTACAGTTGTTCAAGGAAGACTCATAAACGACAGAACAGGGACACAGTTTATGGAAATGATTAAGTTTGAAAATAACATTTTAATTTTGATGACCTGTTGAACTCTTTTACAGCAAGTGTTTTGTGTTGTGTGTGTTGGACACCATTGCTCCTGTCAAGGTTAGAATGGGTAAAATTGGCAAAAGGCGCCATGGAGGAAAGAAGACTTGTTCAGGGCACAGAAAAAGGAATGACAGAGAGCCGAATGGAAATGGCGCAAGTCAAAGCTTCAGATTCATTTTGAAATTTATAAAGAAAAGCTATGTGTGTTCAACCAGACCTTGCGTAGAACGAGGGAGAGTTATTTTTCAAAAATTGTCTGTGACCCACAGAAACAAAGAAAAAGAGTTATCAGTCACTCCGAGACTCTCTCTCTAAAACCTAACAATCAGGTTAGAAATCTAGGGGCAATTTTAGACTCTGACCTGAACTTTAACAGCCACATTAAATCAATAACATCAGCAGCTTTTATCATCTAAAAAACATTCCCAGAATCAAATAAAAAGGGTCTAAAAGAGACTTGGAGAGACTAATCTATTAATTTGTCTCCAGCAGGTTAGACTACTGTAACGACCTGCTCAGTGGACTCTCTAAAGAAGCTGTAAGACAGCTGCAGTACATCTCGAATGCTGCTGCTTGAGTCCTGTCTACAACCAGCAACAAATATGACCATATTAATCCAGTGCTCAGTGCTCTCTGCACTGGCTTCCTGTCGCTCAGAGAACAGACTTTAAAACAGCTCTGCTTGTGTACAAGTCTCTTCATTGTCTAGCACCAAAGTACATCTCTGACATGTTAGAGCTATATGAACCTTCTCGGTCTGAGAACCTCAGGGAGTGGTCTCCTGGTGGTGCCCGGAGTCAGGACTAAACATGGTGAGGCTGAATTCCAGTTTTATACTGCTAAAGTCTTGAACAGTCTTTCAGAAGATGTGAGACAGGCCTCAACTGTTATGGTCCAGATCTCCTGCCCCCCGGTTACCTTCTCAATCTCTCCCTCCTTGCAGATATACCGTCTTGGGGCAGGGCGATCTCTGGGAGCACTGGGCTCTCAGCACACCTGCAGCTCATTCTGCCCAATCATGCCGGCTTCTTAAGCCATGGTCTCTCTATCCACCTTGCCAAAATATCCTCTTCGGTTCCTCCAGTGTTTGCTCGTGTGTTTCCTGAGATCTCTCGCCCCCTGGATAATTTTTTGTCCTATGTATAGTGAGTTTTGGTGCTCAACACTATTTTTGGTTGAACTTTGATTTTTGCCTGTTCCCAGTTTTCTGGTGATTTTCTGTTTGCCTTACCGGCAGCTGATGGAACACCAGCAGCGACTCACCACCAGCATCACACAACTGGGCTGAGCGATGACAGCGGTGAGGGACCAGCTCATGGCCTGAGTCCGGCCCCCACACCCCAGCCGATGATCATCCGGCCAGCCCCGCTGCTCAAGCCCACAAGCCATACATCCCCATACCAGCCAGGTACTTGGGAGATCTAGGGACCTGTTCTCAGTTCCTACACCAGTGTGACTTAGTATTCAGAAAACAACCCAACACTTCCACTCTTCAAGCCAAGGTAGCCTTTGTTATGAGTTTACTCACCGGACAGGCAGCCGCCTGGTCCGTAGCCATCTCATCCCAACAACACAAGTTAACTAATAATTACCACAGATTCACAGAAGAAATTAGACGTTTTTGAACACCCAGTAAAGGGTAGACAGGCCATAAGCCAATTACTCGACCTCCAACAGGGCCATCTCTCAGCCTCAGAGTACGCAGTTAATTTTCTTATATCTTGGCGGCTGAAAGTGGTTGGGATGATTCCGCACTCCAGGCCATTTTTCTTACGGGGCTAGCGGGGGATTTAAAAGACGAACTGGTGGTACAGGAGGAGTGTAATTCACTGAACTCCCTTATTGACCTAACCATCGGCCTAGACAACTGGATTAGGGAAAGAACTAGGGAACGACGGAAAGGCGGCTCCCCTCTATGCAACTGGGACGGACTCGTCTCACTCCAACAGAGAGACAGCGCAGGATGTAGAACAAGCTTTGCCTCTACTGTGGGAAAGGAGGCCACTTTCTTTCCAGCTCCCCGGAAGTGCCAAAAGACAGGGCTCACCGATAGATCAAGGGGCGTTGGTGAGCCGCATCTCTTCCCCATCCGCCTTCAGAATCCAACTACACAGCATGATCCACGAATTCAAGCATTCAGTTCCGGTCCAGGTGCTGGTGGACTCTGGTGCTGATGATAACTTAATTGACAGAAACTTTGTAAAAACACATGACATTCCCGCGTATGAACTATCCTCCCCTAAGGAGGTGCTAGCTATTGACGGCAAACTTCTAGAACAGATCACACACAAAACTGAACCCCTGAAGTTAGTACCCTCCAGCAATCACCACAAGCATGTCGAACTGTATGTCATCGCCTCACCATTGAACGCCGTCATTCTGGGAACACCATGACTCAAGCTTCACAACCCACACATCGACTGGTCCACTGCCACCATCCGGAACTGTCACGTTCACTGCCTCTGCTCAGTCCTGCCGGATAGATCCACTGACCCATCCCCAGCCAACGTGCCCCCTGACTACCATGATTTACAGATAGTGTTCAGTAAGACATCAGCCTCCTCTCTACCCCCCCATAGCCTTTACGATTGTGCTATAGACCTATTTCCGGGAGCTACTCTACCCACCAAAAGACTTTTCCAGCTGTCCAAACCTGAGCAAGAGGCCATGGAGAAGTACATAACCGAGTCCTTAGCAGCCAGCCTCATTCATCCCTCTTCCTCTCCTGTGGGGGACAGTTTATTTTTTGTGGAGAAAAAGGACAAAACACTATGACCATGCATAGACTATACTGGGCTCAATGAGATCACTGTTAAAACAAGTACCCACTCCCCCTGATAGACTCCGCTTTCAGTCCCCTACATACCACCCGCATCTTCTCCAAGCTGGACCTTAGAAACGCCTATAACCTCATCTGGATCAAAGATGGGGATGAATGGAAAACCGCATTCAATACACACTTAGGTCATTTCAAATACCTAGTCATGCCTTTTGGACTTACTAATGCCCCTGCTGAACAAAACTGTATTTGTTTACCTAGGCGATATTCTGATTTTCTCAAGCTCTATGGAAGAACACATTTTTCATGTACGAGGTGTTTTAAAAAGACTATTACAAAACAAACTGTATGTCAAGGCTGAGAAATGTGAATTCCATGTATCATCAGTAAGCTTTCTAGGTTTTTTTGGTAGAAAAGGGGCAGCTGTGACCTAATCCCTACAAGGTGGAGGCCAACAGGGACTGGCCGGCTCCCACCACCTGCAAGCAGCTGCAGCGTTTCCTTGGGTTTAGTAACTTCTACCCTGCGGTAGAAGTTACTAAACCCAAACTACAGCCACCTGGCGGCTCCACTCACTCGCCTCACTTCTCCCAAAGTAAGGTTTACCTGGTCTCCCATTGAACAGTCCGCTTTTGATAAACTCAAGAATATGTTTGTTTATGTTTCTGTTCTTGTGTACCCAGATCCTGAGCGGCAGTTTGCAGTTCGTTAGCTTCTCTTCATTGGTTCCCAGTAAAATTCTGAACAGAATTTTTTACAGAATTTGGGAACCTTCTCCTTATGTACAAAGCTCTTAATGATCAAGTTCAATCATATCTCAGAGCTCATATTTCCTTATTGTCGTAGGAGATCACTCCACTTTTTGGATGGAGGTTTACTTGTGGTTCCCAGAGTCTCCAAGAGTAAATCAGGAGCCAGATCTTTCAGCTATCAGACTTATCTTCTGGAACCAACTCCCAGTATCGGTCCAGGGGACGGACTCTGCTGCAGCCTTCAAGATAAGGCTTAAAACCTTTTTTTTTTTTTTATGACAAAGCCTACAGTTAAAAATTTAAGTTTTAATAGTTTAGTTATACTGCTGTAAGCCTAGACTGCTGCTTATCATTACCAAACTACTTCTCACTTCCCATTGTAACCTCTTCTTTTCCCCTACTGCTGATATTTAGTATTTCACATTTAGAACTACCAGGTTGGAATCACTTTTTTCTGTATGTTTTGTTTGTATTTTCCATGCATTTCCATTTCCTGTGCAGAGTTTGCATGTTCTCCCCGTGTCTGCGTGGGTTTCCTCCAGGTACTCCAGTTTCCTCCCACCGTCCAAAGACATGGATGTTTGGGTTAATTGGTGACTCTAAATTGTCCGTAGGTCTGAATGTGAGTGTGAGTGGTTGTTGGTCTCTGTCTGTCTCTGTGTGTTGGCCCTTTGATGGACTGGTGACCTGTCCAGGGTGTACCCTGCCCTCACCCAGAGTGAGCTGGGATTGGGTCCAGCACCCCCCGCGACCCGGAAACAGAAAAAGCAGTAGAAGATAGATGGATGTATCTGTGGTCCTCCTGCTCTTGTTCTCACTCCATCCCTCAACTGAGTCCCCTCCTTTCCTTCACACTCATTCTCACTGCCTCTTCTTCTCTCTCTACCCCCCCAACCAGTCGAGACTGGTTCCGCCTGAGGTTTCTGCCTCATAAAGGAAGTTTTTTCTTGACACTGTCACCAAGTGTTTGCTCTTGGTGGAATATTTTGGTTGTCTTTGATCCTGTTAAATCCTGTTAAAATCAGTAAACCTGCTCTATGTATAAAGCACCTCGATGTAACTTTATGATTTGGTGAAATATAAATAAATTTGATTTGGATTTGCCTCAGCTACAGTTACAGCTGCAACTCCTCAAGACCAATGTTCATGTGTGCTTCCCAAATACTGTCCTAACTCTGAGCCAACAGTAAGGCTGGAAAATGCAGGATACAAATTTTCCTCCAGTGTGTTATTGTCAGTTTAAGGTAAATATTTCACTGCACACCACTGACAACAGGCTGGAAACAAACTGACCAATGCTTTCACTACAGTAAGTGTTTTGGTCTTAAACATGTTCACTCCATCACACTTGGAGATGACCAAAATTTTAATGTTGTTGTGGATGGAAAATAATGGATTTTGATCTCTCCCATGTGAATAAATGGGGATTAAAAACTGTCAGGTCAAACATCAGTTTGCCTACACCACTTGTTTTTAACTTTCACAGCCATCTCAAACCTATTTACATTCTTGGTTTCTGACATAAGTGCAGCAAAGGCCAAGGGGATAGTAAGAACTTAATTCAGTTGAGTGCTTTTCTGTCTGAAGACTGAATTTAGCAGTTTCAGTATGACAAGGCAAAATATTTTGCCTGAAACCACCTGAGCTGAACCACAGCTGGAAGGATAAACATCTGTTTTCCGTTTCAACAGATGAGTCCAGTGTGCATGAGCTTTACTTAAGCATACAGCTATTTTTTGACTGCACTACAATAACTGCACTCCACTGCCTTTAGAAGATATGCATAATTTTTTATATTCCCATTCTTTTCAATACTTTCTAATTAATTAATTAATTTTACTTTGCCTGCTATTTTGTTAGTCCCTTCAAACCCAATAGTGTCCTGTGAAGGTAAATCAAGCTATAATATGACTACTTTAACTTTTGTAACAGTAACAAACAAAGGGTTTGATCCTTATTAATCACTACCTGTTACTAGTAAAGACTGGAATTGTGTAATTAGCTACAGAGCTTACCGATTGTGTGTCCAAACTTTTGACTGGCACTGTATGTTACATTTATGTAAAAAATTTTGCCCAAATCTTTCATTCCTGACATCTTCTTGTTTACTTTACTTCTTGTTTACGCCACTTTTGATGCCCTGTTTTTCTTCAATGAATGTCAGTAACATCAGGGCTTTGACCAATTCAGTCCAAGTTTTAAAAGAAAATGTGAACAGATTAATCAAATCTAGAATGAACGGCTCAATTAAATAAAAGACCTCTTTAAAGAGGCTAGTTGGTACTGGGTCTAATTGACAGGTTGGCGGTCTGGATGATGAAACTATAGAAGCTAGCTCTGAGAGATTCAGAGGTGAGAATGATTCCAGATGCAAAAGAGGCGTTGCAGCTGATTCAGGAGTTGTTGTATTCAGTCGTAGATTTTTATCTAACATAGGCAAGAGCTAATAAATTCTTTCTATGATTGCGAGAATTTTATCTGTAAATTGTAAAAGTTAATAAAATCATCACTGCTTAGAGCTAAGGTTCTGTCTCCTGAACATTCACTTTTCACTCTCCTAAAAAATTGGTTAAAAAAAATGGTTGTCTTTGATTTTCCAGGTCTGTCTGCTTTGGGTTTCTGCCTTTTTCCCTCAACCTCTGTTTGTTAGCACATTCTCCTCAACGCCTTCATTCTCATCTCCACTGGTACTACTGCTAGTAATAGCTACTTCTTCTTTTTCTGGCAGCCATTCATCATCACTGCCACTAGCATCATCTTCACTCGACTCAGGTGGTATTTGCTCCACTATCCTGCAGGCCTTCCTGTCCTGCTCTGCTCTTGACCACTACAAAGTATAAAGAGACAAAAACAGCTAATTACATTCTAATAACATAAATACATTTATTTACACCCAAAAAAGTTACTGCAGATTAAATATTTTCAAGAACACTAGTCACAGTAGTAGTATGAGTTGTAGTTGAAATATAGATGGTAATGCATGATGTCCCATTTGGTGGACAGATGATTCATTGGAATTTTCTTACAGTCTAAAATCAATACTTGGAAAATTTAACACTCCTTAGATGTTACTTGATATCACAAAGTTTTTTGTTTTTTTTTTTTTTTACGTGCAAAATTCTCCTAGAATAGAGGGATGGGATGGATCTTCCAGGGGAATTTGACATTTCTGGCTGACAGTCGGCCATATTGTTTTGAAGGGAAAACAAAAAATGTGCGTACAATGGCTTTCCATGGCCATTTTGAGTAAATCCTCTGCTTCTTTGAGGATTACATAACCCTTTGCTATTACTCCCTCATGCAGGTACACATTTTTGACAGCAGATAGTTGTCCCATTTGGTGGGAAACTGCATTAAAAATTCTCATCTGGAAAGAAATTGAACACAATGGCCTGCAGTGTGAGCCTTTTCTATTTCAGCTGTAAAGCTGGACACTTTAACATGGAAGTCTGTAAGCATTGATTTGTTTTTGGGGCCATTGCTAAGCCCGAATTTGAAAAACTGTTGAAAAACAGTTTTTGTTACATTTTATCCACATTGAATTAATGGCTAAGATGTCTTTCTTGTGCTGATGCAGAGGCAAGCATTTTATTTCATGGATATAAAAGTAATATTGCCCGATTATAAACTGTGTATACATTTTTTGTATTTGCTAATTGTACAATCTTTTTTTTAATTGAACAAAATTTTTATCATTAATCTCTCACAGTCTGAAAGTGACAGCAATAACAAACGATGCTCGTGACAGCTCATGTAACACCTGGTTAAAACATGATTTATGTCTTGACATTCTGAAATGTGCAAAGAACCAATATAATCCTTGTTTTTTTCTCAAACTTGAAGCCCAGTAAATTCACCTCAATTCGGTTTGAAATGCCAAACATCATCCCCTTACATGTAGTGTTTGGAAGCTGTGCATTTGTCTATTTAATGTATTTTTTCTGTCTTGTGTTTCCTTCTATCAGTCCCTCTTCTTTGGCCCTGTTCTGACTGGATAAGCAGCAGCAGATTAGTTTAACAGTCCATGCTGGACCTCCACAGCTCCTCTACGATGAGTGAGCCAAGCTTGGACTATAATAACGCTACTCCTAATATGTTTAGAGCTGCATTGATGCCTTTCCAATGCATCCTTGGCTGTTGGCATTGTGCCTGGTTCATCAGAAAATCTTTATCTTTAAAATCTTTAAACTGTGTCTCATTCACCTGGGGCTCGCCCTGTCTCCATCTCCCTCCTGCCGGGCACCACCAGATCTGGAACCCATACAGCGTGGAAGCGCGGATGCTGGAGCCATCAGCATAATTGTGTTGCCATTGCCATGGATGCCCCACCGTTACTGCACAAATTACTGTGGTCAGGAGACAGAAGGATGAATAAGGAAGGGGGGATAGGAGTTTGTAAGATGGAGAGAGAATGAGCAAAAAAGTCCAAGATAAAAAAAGTATCTACAGTGCCAAAAAATTGGATCAAAATCCACCACCAACGTGGCACCCCTTTCTACCCAAGTGTGGGAGGGAGACATGAAAAATCCAGTAATTTTCAAATATAATTTTAACTTTAAAGAGATAATCAGTGTCCTGAACACTGGCTCCGAAACCCAAACCCGACCCTTCTGTTCATACCCATGTGCATCGAAAACAATGCTTCATTTAACTGCAGAGACATGGGTGATGAAGAGAATTCCCCCGCAATGTCTTTCCCTCTAAAATACTTATGTTAATTAGCTCAGTACAGTACTAGGCTGGGTAAACTATTCATTCTTGTCTTCTCACCAATATGCTTTCTGATAAGTCATTGAAATAAATGACATTTCCACGGCTGTGTACTTGCATTTAAGTCACCACTGAGTTGTCAGTGTGATGAACCTGAACTTGCTATTAACATGGACATGATAACTTCACCCTGCATTCCCTTAAATGCCCATTTCAGCACTGAGCATGGTAATAGTAATTAACGTTTAAACACTAAAAAACCTGAAAGATAACGATCCACTCAAGAATCTTATTTCATAATTAGAACTTCAAAAATGACACAATGAAAAAGTCATGTCAGTGTCAGAAAGGTTATTATCTATTCATGACAAGTACAGCAAAACCATTTTTGATTTCATTTCACCAAAGGGTAGTCTGGGATCTTGAGGTGAAGGAAAGAGCATCCAGTAGGATGGAGGATAATAGGATATATGTTCTACTCTCTAAAATACATCTCTTGATCCTCTAATGCACACTTCCGAAATTTTAAGTGGTGCCTCAATAAAGTTGTAGTCTTATCTCCCAAATTTTCACTCGCTGTCACCCACTCACTCATTTTCTACCACTTATTTTTTTCCGGGTCATGGGGGAGCCAATCCAGGCTAACACTCTGGGCAAGGCCGGGTTTCACCTTTAGAGGTCACAGGGCCAACAAATAGAGACATACAGAGACAAGCAACCACAAAGAAAATAAGGAACTGTCTTCATTTCTCCTTCAGAGCTTCTTCAGCAACAGACTCCGTCAACCCAAGTGTTCGAAGGAGCAATATTGCAGGTCCTTCCTGCTTGCAGCTGTGGGGCTATATAACCAACACTGCTCCCAGTAACCCCCCCCACCCTGCATACTTCCAACCTGCACAATCTGGCACACTGCACCTTCACGTCCAACACTGTCTCATTAACACTCCCAATTATACATTTCTATTGTGTTCAAGACTGTTTCACCATTGTGTACAGACTGTTGCCCCTCCTCCACTGACACCAAGACACCGCATATATATATGGTATATATATGCATATATCATATGGTATGGCCAGCATTGTCCCCTGACCTGAACCCCATAGAGCTCGTCTGGGACCAGCTGAAGCAGAGACTGGATGATCGTACCCCACCCCCACATGACCTGGCAGAACTGCGTGTAGCACTTGTGGAAGAGTGGAACGCATTGCCTCAGAACAACATCATGAGGCTAGTGAGGAGCATTAGACGTTGCTGTCAAGGTGTCTTTGTGGTAAATGGTAGAAACACCCACTTCTGACATTGTCAATTTTTGTTATTTTTGGTGATCCTTCTTATTGTCTAAATTTTTGGGGTAATAAATATTAATCTAATGAAAATGGTGTTTCTTCTCATTCATTATTAGTAATATCAAAGGGAACTTTTACTTATTTCATTAAGATTCAGACCAAATAGGAATATTTGGTCTATATCCCTAACTTATTGTGAGTAGTGTAGATAAATAGACAGATAGAACAGGATAGATAGAAAAAAATATAGTATAATGCATAGTATAATATCAAGTATAATGATAAAAATATCAGAGAATTTTTTTTTTTTGTGTGTGTGTGTGTGTTTTGCATCTCGAAATATATTGCTTTACATATAAAGGAGTTAGTTTCTCACCTCCCTTCTTTTGTTAAAGACACTACTGAGTTTCTTAACAAAATTGATTCACTTAACGATGCGCAAGATGGTGTCTTTTTGTGCACAGTGGATGTTAATAGTTTATATACGAATGTACCACACACTGAGGGTTGAGAAGCGCTTAAATATTTTGTGGATTGCAGAGAAACCCTTTCTCCTTCTACTGACTTTTTGGTGAAAATGACCTCATCCTTATCCTGAAGAGAAACTATTTTAAGTTTGAAGATTCGTACTACTTACAACTTCAAGTTGTCCCCATGGGGTCAGCTAGTTCACCCAACCATAGCGATCTATTTATGGGTAAATTTGAGGAGGATTTTGTTTATAATAATAATCTGTTTCTCCCTTATCTTGTGTGTTGGTTTAGATATATTGATGACATTTTCTTTCTGACATTTTTTTCTGGTACAACTTGAGGAATTTTGTTTATTCATTAATTCAAGGGTGCCATTGATTAGATTCTCACTTGAATCGAGCCAGGACAATATTTCTTTCTTTGATGTTCCTGTTGTAAAAAAGCACCACTTGAACACCAGTGTCTTTAGGAAAAAGACTGATACCAATAGTTTTTTTGGATTACACCAGCTTTCACCGGCCTGTTCTTAAGAGGGTTCTCCCTTACAGTCAATTCTTAAGAGTTAGAAGGATTTGTAGCACTGATGCTATTTTTGAGGAACAAGCTGAGGAACTTTGTAACCACTTTTTGAGAGAAAATCTTTTTTGAAAACTACGTGCCAACCCCCTGTGTCCCCAGGCTTAGTTTGTGCCACTCCATTCTCTAATATCAATAATTCTTAAGAAGTGTATCAAGAAACTGGTACATTCTGAAGAGTGATCCTCAAGTTGGCCATGTATTTCAGGAGACCCCCCCCTTTTGCTCAAAAACTCGCTCCAAACTTAAGTGATAGATTGGTTAGAGCAGATTGTTATACTCACCTGCAACATTTCCAATCATGTCTTCCTAATGGTAACTTTTCCCGTCGTAACTGTGTTCCATGTAATGCTATGATTAGAGGTGGTCACTTCTCCCATCCCCATTCGAGGAGCAAATTCCCTATAAAAAGCAGAATTTCATGTAGAACCAAATTTGTTGTGTATCTTCTTAGATGTCCATGTGGACTTGGTTATGTCAGTAAGACCAAGAGGGAACTTAGAAGTTTGTAATAGTTGTCTGATTTATGAATAATTATATATAGTAATTATGAATAATCTGTTTACATGATTGATTAATTGACTGCAGCTGCGAGAATGCCGGCTATTTAAATGCATCAATTCCTGTTTTACTATACACTGACGAAGACTGCTGTCGAAACCGATCTGTGATTGAGTCCCTTCTGCATTAAACAGCATTTTTGAATTCGGAAGGACACAAGTGTTGCCAGCCTTTCCTCTTTCTCTTTCTTTTTCATTTTACCTCCACCTGCCTCCACCAATATAACAATTATGACATTTTTTATTCTTCGGTGAAGGATGTAAACTGACTGCTCTTCATGTTCTTGACTATGAGATATAAGAGCAGCCACACGGAGCACATCTTTTAGTTTCCTCTATTCAAACAGTGGGGAGACAAAGTGGTACAAACACCATCAACAAACTGGAATCCAGCAGAAAGGAACTCTGTTTTGGCAGTAAGCGGGGATAGAGGAGTGCAACATAAAAAAGGATCTCAGAAAAAAGGAACCGATCCTTTGTAGTGACACATGGAACAAGATGTTTCACCAAAGAAAAATGCAAATTACTATGAACGGGAACAAAATGATATCAGTATCAAAGGCTCTTGACAGTGAGAAGTCACACAAGACATTTTCTAATGAGGAAGAACAAAAAAAGAACCTCAGAAATTTTAATCTTTTAAAACCCTGGCAGGCGGCACATTATTAGACAAATTGTGTGTCAATGTGTTGGCTTTTCTTTTTGCACTCCTTTCCGTTCTGCTGTTGGCTTTATTTATTTCTTTTTGAGTTCCTGTGGCGTGATTTAACAAGGTCGTTGTTCTCGGAAGACTTGGACCATCATTTGGAATCAGCTATCCTCTCTGATTGTGTTGGGTGTTGAAGGAGTTGAATGAATGAATGAATGCATGTGTAGTTATATAGTAATATGTTCCATTAGTAATATGTATAACATAAATACAGTTTTGGGCAAGGATATTTTTTTGTATTGTCGCGGACAAATTTCAATGACCATGTTCTGAAAGAGGGTTGCATGGAATCACATTTCAGACTTTTCAGTTTAGGATTAGCTACCATTATATAGTTTGAAAATCATATATTTTAAAATGATTCTTTTGGACAAGTATGATGACTGGAGCTTATTGGTACACTTTAACATGTTGGTAATCAGAGCGTCACTTTCTCCACTGTGTGTCTGTACTTCATTATTGGAACCGTTCCACTTGTTTGAGAGAAAAGCCAAAATAATTCAACTCAAATAAATGTTTTCACTGCTACCTTCAGCTTCTCGAACATCGCACACATAAAAACTCACTATTCATTCAGCCATACATGTTCACATTCATTCATTGCCATCATTTGCTGTTTGTGTTTCAATTAGTGGATCAATGAAACTTGAACATTGAATTATTATGCCCAGTTTAAGGGAAACCAAGGGAAAACATAAAAGTTTTACTCCCCTCTTTCCCAACTTTTAAGGAACAACCAGGCTGGAGCTGCTGCAGTTCTGAAAGTGCTTTTATTTAAACAAGTGACTGTCAGGTTTTGGGTTAAAGCTGGTGTTAGTGTTCTGTCCATGTCACTTCCTGTTTTATTTTGTAGTCCTGGTCCCTTCGTGTTCCCGGTTATGTTACTTCCTGGTTGTGTCCCATGTTGATTGTCTTCCCTGCCCTGATGTGGATCACTTGTGTCTTGTTTACCACTGTGTATTTAAGTCCTGTTTTCAGTCTTGTCCTTGTGGGATCATTGTCGTTGTTGGTTGTCGCGTCGCCGTGTTGTTGCATTGCCCATGCCTTGCCAAGTGTCATTTTGTCCATGCCTTGTCCATGCCCTGCCTAGTTGTCTTGCTCATCGCGTTTTCCCCCTCGCCCTGACAGTGACCAGGTAGAAAAGGCATCTGGGATGGCACAGCCAATGTTTAAGTCTTGCAGCAACGATGACCACATGAAACGATGGTTGTGCAACATTAACAGATTGTGGTTAGAAAAAACAGGAATTGAGACTGGGGTTAAACCGACACATACTTCAAATTTCACCTCAAGTTTATGCTGCTGACGATAAGACTGAAGGGAGATCGATCTTTATGGATCATATGCATGAAATCTTGTTTTGTGGGTACAGGTATTGTATTTGGTCAATGGTTTCTGTAGGTATTCCAATCGTCATGTAGCCACTGATTGGATCAGTAGCTACATGAGGCTACGTGTCTCAGCGCTTCATAGGTATTGGTCACCAAGTAATGATATGATCTTGGCATGGCAGTCATCAAGAACAACTCTGCAACTCCACTTTTCTACTGGAAGGATAGTGAGATTTTCATCTTTACTCAGGGCTGTCACAGCTTTCCTTTTCTCTGTGGTGAGGTTGGAAAAAGGGGTTTCACATTCGACAAAACGGCCGACACCTTTAGCCTAATCTGTTCCGCTTTGGTTTCTGGCATGACAAACTTTCGCCCTTTGGCTAATACATTCTTCTCAGTTTGGGTAAGTACCTCATCTGACAGATTCTTGACCCATATGTTCTGTTTTGTTTTCCGTGGAGTGTTCAGACTTTTGCCACCAGGTAAGTATATCATCCAAGAGGCTTAGGGTTAGGGTTAGTTAGGGTTCAGTTGAAAGTGGAAAAATACACATGCACCTTTAAAGATTGCATATGCAACACAGTACTGACTCCTACTTTTTATACTGATAATCAGTTTGTGCAATTACACTGATGTGCAAAGAAACAGACCAAAAGGTGAGGAGGAAGAAAACTATGATATAGCATGGAGGTAAAACACAGGATTGGAAATAATGCCCCCTCCCAAAAAAAAAAAACAACAACAAAAAAAAAAACAATCAACTGAAAAAATGGAGGATGAAGGGATTTAGTTGAGCAGTTTGTCCTCAAGAACAGGTTTGATGTCTGCAGTTTACATTGTTGGTGTACAAACAAGTCTCAGTTTTTGTCAGAGACATTAGCCCTCTGGAGTTTGAGGGTATTTTGGCCTCCGATTTTATTTTTATATTTCACCTTTAACTTGCCTTGTTTCTTGCTATTTCTTTCAGCACAATCTCATCTGTGTGACTCTATAGTTTTTCTTTTTTTTTTATTTTGACACACTGTATCACCTTGGTGGACCTAAAATCACACAGAAAAGGATTTTCAGTGCTTTTCCATTGCTTGGCTCAAGACACTTTCAAGAGCTTCAAGTCTCACCTCAGCAACAAAACCCGAAGAAAGTCCTCAAACTAGGCTACAAATGTAAACTTTTTAGACAGCCTGTCGTTCCTCTGCAGACAACTCCAGCGTCTCTGTCTCCCCACCTCCCAGTTCTGTCTGTCCATACTCTTCACATATAGCTTGATTTCAAAGGTCATTTGTATCCACAAGGTTTCTGTCTCTATCTAATTACCGCACAGTTGCAGCTACAAGGCTTAATGTTTCTTTCTGAAAAGTCCTTCATCTTCTCCTGTCCTGGCAGCTCCATGTGGGAGAGGACTACTCATTAGACTGACTCTATTAAGCTATATTTGACCGCACAGGTCATATGTTGCAACGGGGCTGACAGGTGAAAGCTGTTCTGTCTAATCTCTGCAAAAAATCAGAATGAAGCAGGCAGAGGTTTTTGTGTGATAGAACATACATTTTTTCTGGGTTATTCACTCTTGTACATTTGTTTAATTTTGTCTTTAATTTTCATTAAAAAAGCCTTGTTATTTTAGTAAGGAAATATACATTTTTTTATGATACATACAGTACCTGTCAAAAGTTTGGACACACTTTTTTGTTAATTTGAAACAGCCCTGAGCCATCAAGGCATGGACTCCACTAGACCACTGAAAATGTGCTGTGGTTTTCTGGTACCAAGATCTTAGCAGCCAGTCCTTTAAGTCCTGTAGGTTGCGAGGCAGGACCTCCATGGATGGGCTTGTTTGTCCAGCAGATCCACAGAACCTTGTTTGTACTGAGTTGTGTGAAATTTGTCACCTCAAACTCATTGTCATGCTCCTCATACCATTCCTGATCCATTTGTGGCACGAAGCATTATCCAGCTGGAAGAGGCCACAGCCATCAGGGAATACAGTGTCTATATGGTCTGCAGCAATGCCTAGGTGCCTAGGTAATTGTCAAAGTAACATCCACATGGATTGGAGGACCCAAGGTTTTCCAGCAGAACATTTCCAAAGGCATCGCACTGCCTCTGCCAGCTTCCTTTCTTCCATAAAGCATCCTGGTGCCGTGTGTTCACCAGGTAAACGACGCACACAGACCCAGCCATCCACATTATGTTACAGAAACGTGATTCATCAGACCAGGCCACCTTCTTCCATTGCTCTACAGTCCAGAATTGTTCATGTAGGCACATGAGTACAGGGGTCATTATGGGTACCCAGACTGGTCTGCAGTTAAACAGCTCCATACACAGCACACTGTGATGCACTGTGTATTCTGACATATTTCTATCACAACCAGCATTAACTTCTTCAGGAGTTAGAGCAAGAGCACCTCAACTGTTGGATCAGACCACAAAGGCCAGCCTCCACTGCCCACATGGATCAGTGAGCCTTGATGGACCATGACCCTGTTGCCAGTTCGCCACTGTTCCTTCCTTGGACCTCTTTTGATTGATACTGACCACCACAGACTGGGAACAACTCACGAGCTGCAGTTTTTTTAGATACTCTGATCCAGTTGCTTAGCCATCATAATTTGGCCCTTGTAAAACTAGCTCAAATCCTTACGCTTGCCAAACACATCAGCTTTGAGGACAAAATGTTTACCTGCTGTCTATTATATGCTCCCCACTACCAGGTTATTGACTTCACCTATCTTTGATTTTGCATAAAAAATAATCCATTTATGACATATAGCTTACTATTTGTTCACAGATCAATTGGATGTGGCTTCTGAAGATAAAGCCACATCCAGCTGATGTGAAGTTAAAAGGACAATTGCTTGATGATTTGCTTCCGTATTTGTCTCCTCTTCTGTCTCCCTTTAGACTCATATCGGTGCTAGTCACATTACTTTAAATATTACTGCAAGCTTATTTAGTATTTGGCTGTGCTGAAAAATGACAGTGTGCACTTTGCTTTTCTCTGAGCTGCAATCGTACCTACCAGGCTGGTGTCTGTGAAAGTGAGGAAGCAATAGACTCAACCACTATGAAGCAATCTTTAGAAACTCAAATTCAAAACCATATGGATGTATATGCTTTATTAGCAAATGCTTGTTACTTCCCAAGAGTGTTTATGTGTTTAGTAGAGTGTTTATGTGTGTGGTCCCCCCAGGAATTCCCTTTAGAACTACAAACCACATTAACCAATTCACTTACTGATGTCTATGTGTTTTTCTGTCCAACACAGACACTCTAGATTGAGCATCTTGCCAGCCACAACACAGATCTTCTGATTAGCAGACAGCCCACTCTACTTCCTAAGCCACAATGCTAAAGTGTATTCAGCTTTGTGCACGCAGAGTTTATGTATGTCTATGCACGTGCTGAAAAGTCCCTCCAAATAATGAAACCCTGTGCTACCAAATTAAGACCAGGTTTGCTCGGCAGTTGCATAATAGATTTCCACTGTCACAAATGGCAGGGCACCTGCTCACACTTTAAGTCATGATGGTACACATGCCATTGGGTGATCAGATGGTTGTTTGCAGATTCTTTGTTACAAACTGATTCATTAGTAATTTTCTTGTCCAGTTCCCATATAATATACTTTTTTAATTATTTTTAGCAGATCACACTTTTTGGACATTTTATACTGTTGTGTACTTTTAAACAAGCAAAAATGCTAAATTCTGTCCATTATACTAAACAACTATGAAATGTTATTTAATTCAAATTCTTTTTGAAGCCATTAGATAAGTTGATATTATCAGTGTCTGATAATAGAGCAGAAATGTGAACACATTTCTAATGACACCTTACCTCAAAGCTTAGTGTTGCTATCAACCACACTATTGTCGCATGGAGCTTCTAAAAAAGTATGATACATGATACATTTGATGCCCTTTTTTTTTTTCTAAAGGATGATTACACGTTGATGACTTCAATGCCATGATTTCCCAAAGTGAGCAAAAAGACAAAGCTGCAGTCCTTACTGGTCTGTATTGTGATGTTTTGTAGTGAGCTGTCTATCTCCTTTCTCCCTTGCTATATTCCAATCACGTCACGTGAAATGTTCTTATCTGTCTGTTTTCTACGCATCTACAGTATTCCTCTAATATAGTTGTCTACTTCCAATAATCAGCTAATAAGGTGCATTTTATCAAACGTCTATCCAACTTTATTGGTCTGGACATCTTCACCATGCGTGTAAAGAACAATGGTAAATGTAAAAAGAACAATACGTCTTTGTTTTCACAGCGTACACACATCCCTTATTTCATATGGTCCAAAATAGACATAGTACATATGAAACATTTAAATCTAAATGTGATTTTAGACACAGTTTCTCTTATTTAAATAAATAATCTTTGTAATTGAAACTTTCACTCTGTGAAGGAGAACCTAACAAGCCTTAACAGAGCTAAATGTGAGTTTGAAGTAACTCATACGTTCATCTCGTTACTACAGCTAATAAGCTCAGCAACACACATGGATGAGTTTTACTGTCTTTTTATACTTGGATAAACAGGCTCTTGGCCTGAATTCTCCTTTTCTTCTTTTGAAAAAGTTCAGAAAATTGAAGTGGAACTTTCTCTGGCACTGTGCCTGTGACTCCAGCTTGCCTTTGACCCAGTCTGTCAGATTTAAATGCATAATGTATTCTTTTAGCTCAGGTCACATTATGTGACAGTGATTGACAGAACATTTTACAAAACACTCTCACACCATACACATGCTGCAAGTTCACTGGTGGCTTAGCTTACACTTTGGCACCACTGTAGTCATCATTTAAAGCTTATGAGAACCATTGACTGACAACCATGAGGTTCTGTCTTCAACTGCAAGCACCCTGGTGCCTTTTGGTGCCTGCATGCATTCTCTCCAGCTCCAAAGGCATGCAGGTTTATGTCAGCTGGGATTTGCTCAAGCACAGCCTGGTGGATGTTTTGGCCATTCTTGTTACGTGTTCACAAAGCAGGTAACAAAAAGCTTCCACAATGCAAAACCTAACATTCTACTGTCTTCACCATTCATGACAAAATAAACAAACACCTAATGATTAAGTGAGTGAGATTTCTTTTGGGGTTATACAAGAAAAAAAAGATTATGGTTTTATAATCAGGAGGTTAAGAGTTCTCTTTTATAAAGCGGGTTATAGTACTACAACAAAAGAGTAGGTAGATACAGAGCTTAAGGGACTTGTCTTAGTGCCAGGGGAAGAGCTCAGCATACATGTCTGCCATTGCAACTGTTGTTTTCCAATCCAGCCCCCAAAATTCCTGCATTCCTGCATGTACATGATCGCTGTTTAGTATAATGATACAACAGCAGATTACAGGAAAATAATGATTGACTTGATTATTTGATTGATTAATTTCTTTTTAATGTCTGTTGCTTTTTGAGCAACCACAGGCAATAGCCCATTTTATTCAGCTTGAATAAGGTGATAACCTTTATATTTGTACTATTTATGGTCATATATGAAGTAATAATTTCTATTTCTATTCTGGAGCGCCTGCAACCAACCAAATTTCTTAAAACTTATTTCTGATTCTGATTTGGCCTCATGGTTCAGTAAAAACGGTACGAATGGAAGATTCATGCTGTATGTGAGGCAACACATGGCTACACATGACTAATATGTATCTGAAAAACAAAAGATCATCAAATATGACCATTGTATTTTCGCAGCAGTGATAGCTAATATGATAAATGCTAACTGGACAGCAGTTATTTTTTTTTTTTTTTTCACAACAACTCACAACTCACACATGTCAGAGGCAACACTGGGTTCGGTATTTTAAGTATCTTGTGTTAACTTGAATCTAATTGGGTTGCTGTAGTCTGATTATGATATGTAGATACTCATCATTGCGTGGGCAAATGTGAGGAAAATCTTTCTAAGCAAGGGGATTCGACAAATACCCACACCACTGGCAAAAAGGTCCTCCTCATTTGTTAAATAAGGTGTTAAAATATTGATTACAGATGTTTTATGAACTTTTGCTTTTTATCTGAGTAGCGTGGAAGAAAAGGAAGAGGGGGTGAGAGGGATGAGAAAGAAATGGATAAACGGTAGAAGATGAAAACCCAATAAAAATCACCACACACACCTCACCAAAAACAGTGCTAGTATGTCGAGGTTCAGCAGGTTTGCCTAGCTGAAGACTTGCCCTTCTCCATGAACACCACAGCAGCCATTAAAAAGGCACAAAAGTATCTCTACCCCTCCGGAAGCTCAGACTCCCGACACCTCATCTTATCACATTCTACAGTAGCGCCATCATAAACATTCTGACTCGCAGCCTCACATCCTGGTTTGGTTACTGCACAGTCCATGAGCAACGATGGCTCAACAGGATTGCAAAGACTGCCAAAAAAAATGTTGGTGCCCCCCCTTCCTGGAAGAGATATACCAGAAGCTCTGTCAACATTATCAAGGACACACACCATCCTTCTCATGGCCTGTTCTCCCTCCTGCTGTCAGGCAAAAGCCATAGGATCATGAGCTGCAAAACAAGAAAGATGCTGAACAGCTTCTTCGGAAAAGCAGTGAGACTACTAAACAGACTGTGCCCCACACTCACATACTCACACTCCCTCACCACTGTTTTGAGTCTCACAAATGTGCTGTGGCCCCACCGTCCACTTACACACTACTTTCACATACTCACACACTCATATTAAATTCCTCTCCATGAGAGGACTGTTCCTCATAGATGCTTTGAAGATTTTTTTTTCCCCTTACCGTGTTGTGCTTGTCTGTTACTGCGTTGTGTCTTTCAATATATCAAATCAAATCAGATTTATTTGTATAGCGCCAAATCATAACAAAGTTACATCAAGGCACTTTACATATAGAGCAGGTCTAGACCAAACTCTTTATAAATTTATTTAAAGAGACCCAACAGATCCCCCGATGAGCAAGCACTTGGCAACAGTGGCAAGGAAAAACTTCCTTTAAGAGGCAGAAACCTCGAGCAGAACCAGGCTCAGGGGGGGCGGCCATCTGCCTCGACCGGTTGGGTTGAGAGAGAGAGAGAGAGAGAGAGAGAGAGAGAGACAGGCAGGCAGGCATTGGAGGGGGGGGGGTGTAGGCAGGAACATGTTGTTGCATGAAGTTCATGGAGTTGAGCTGTAATACAGAATTCATGCTATATGGGACCAGCAGGTGTTGCAGGAACATGGGATGGAGATGAGTCACCACCTGCAGGATGAGGACAGGGAGAGAGAGGAGAGGAACTGGGAGAGACAGAGACTTTGGCAGAACATGGTTAGTAAATGCAGTATAAATGCTTAGAACTGGGTGAAACTGTTTTGTTTTGTTTTTTTTTTTTTTTTAAGAAGGATGGTTTTTATCAGCGCATGCAAGGAGGGAGTTAGAGAGAAAGAGGGAGAGAGGGTGACAGGGAGAGACAGAGAGCGAGAGAGAGAGAAGCTCAGTCCTTCCCCCAGCAGCCTAGGCCTATAGCAGCATACCTAAAGAGTAGAGGACTTTTTAACTGTACGCTCTGTCATACAGGAAAGTTTTAAGCCTGGTCTTGAAAGTTACTAAAGAGTCCGCCCCCCGGACCGATGCTGGGAGTTGGTTCCATAGAAGAGGAGCCTGATAACTGAACGATCTGCCTCCAGATTTACTCTTGGAGACTCTAGGAACCACAAGTAAACCTCCATCTAGAGAGCGGAGTGGCCTGCTAGGACAGTAAGGAACTACGATACGATGGAGCTTGGCCATTAAGAGCTTTATACGTTAAAAGAAGGATTTTGAATTCTACTCTATATTTTACTGGCAGCCAATGAAGAGCAGCTAACACGGGAGAGATGTGATCTCTTTTCCTAGTTCCTGTTAATATTCGTGCAGCAGCGTTCTGAATTAACTGAAGGCCTTTTAGAGATTTGTTTGGACATCCAGTTACAGTAGTCCAGCCTAGAAGTTACAAATGCATGGACTAGTTTTTCTGCATCATCCTGAGAAAGGATGTTTCTGATTTTCCTAATGTTTCTCAGGTGGAAGAAAGCTGCCCGACTAACTTGTTTTATGTGAGGGACAAAGGACATGTCCTGGTCAAAAATTACTCCAAGGTTTCTTACAGTGGAGCTGGAGGCCAAAGTAATGCCGTCCAAACTGATGAGATGATTAGATAGTATTTTTCTGAGGTGCTTAGGACCGAGTACAATAACTTCTGTTTTGTCAGAGTTGAGAAGTAAAAAATTTCCAGTCATCCAGACTTTTATGTCTTCAAGACATGCCTGCAGTCTGACTATCTGACTGACTTCATTTGGCTTCATTGATAGGTACAGCTGAGTATCGTCTGCGTAGCAGTGGAAATTGATGCTGTGTTTCCTGATAATGTTGCCTAGAGGAAGCAGATAAAGCGTAAAGAGGATTGGTCCAAGTACCGAACCCTGCGGGACTCCATGACTGACTAGAGTACATGAGGAGGAGCTGTTGTTTACATGAACAAACTGATGTCTATCTGATAAGTAGGATTTGAACCACTTTAGTGCAGTTCCTTTAATTCCAATTTCATGTTCCAGTCTCTGTAGTAAAATATTATGATCTATGGTGTCGAATGCAGCACTAAGATCTAGAAGGAGAAGTATGGAGGCTGATCCATCGTCTGAGGCCATTAGAATGTCATTGGAGACTTTAACCAGTGCTGTTTCTGTGCTATGATGGGCTCTAAATCCTGACTGAAACTCTTCAAACAAACTGTTCCCATCCAGATGCTCGTGTAGTTGTTTTGCTACAGCTTTCTCAATGATTTTAGAAATAAATGGAAGGTTCGATATGGGTCTATAGTTTGCCAAAACATCTGGATCAAGATTAGGCTTTTTAAGCTGGGGTTTGATGACCGCAGTCTTAAGTGCCTGAGGTACATAACCCAGAAATAAAGTCAGATTAACCAAATCTAGAATGAACGGCTCAATTACATAAAAGATCTCTTTAAAGAGGCTAGTTGGTACTGGGTCTAATAGACAGGTTGACGGTCTGGATGATGAAACTATAGAAGCTAGCTCTGAGAGATTTAGAGGTGAGAATGATTCCAGATGTAAAAGAGGCGCCGCAGCTGATTCAGCAGTTGCCGTCTTCAGAAGGGGATTTTTATCTAACGTAGGCAAGAGCTGATAAATTCTTTCTCTGATCGTGAGAATTTTGCCTGAAAAAAAACTAATAAAATCATTACTGCTTAGAGCTAAGGGGATCACTGGTTCAACTGAGCTATGGCTCTCTGTCAGCCTGGCTACAGTGCTGAAGAGAAACCTGGGGTTGTTCTTGTTTTCTTCTATGAGTGCTGAGTAATATGAACTTCTAGCACTGCGGAGAGCTTTTTTATACGTTTTTAGGCTGTCTTTCCAGGCTCTGTGAGACTCTTCTGACTTACTGGAACGCCAGTTTCTTTCTAATTTCCTTGATGTCTGCTTCAAGGTACGGATTTGGTAACTATACCAGGGAGCCATCCTCCTCAGATTGAATACTTTCTTTTTGAGAGGGGCGGCATTATCAAGATTCGAACGCAGTGTGGCCATAGTGCTAGTCACAAGGTCATCAACCTGCGTATGGGAGAAATCCTCATTTAAATTTAGATATGGCATTGTTGGGAATGATGACCAAATGTTCTCTTTAAATTTAGCCACAGCAGCTTCAGATAAACATCTTCTATAGCTGAATTTATTCCTCAATGCTGTGGAGCCCATTAAAGTAAACTCAAATGTAATAAGGTAATGGTCAGTCAGGAGAGAATTTTGGGGAAGAATTGTTAGCTTGTCAATTTCAATGCCATAAGTTAGAACAAGATCAAGGATATGATTGTAAAAGTGAGTGTATGTGTATATATGTATTTATACTTTTTTGTGATGTTTAGCTGGCAAGGAACATAATTTTTCTTCAACGTGTATTTTTATTTTTAAAAATGCCATGAGAAATGACAAATAAAATTATCTTAATCTCTATCTTAATGAATGAATGATTGAATGAACATACAGTAAATAGAGGAAACTGGAAAACACTAATATAAAAACTAGGCACCTAAAGTTCAATCAGAAACAAAACACTTTATTGAGGTCAGCATAATTGACCTATCATTCAGATGACGACACAACGTAAAAACATACATAAAAAGACGTGACGAATTAGAGAGGGAAAGAGGGAGGGCGTGGGGGGGCAGGTAACCACGGGAAGAAGTTGAGTGAGTGAGGGGACGGTAGAGAGAGACCCGAGAACTTGTACTGGAGCAGAAATATCAAAGGATTTATTGTGTTTCATTAACAGAAAAAAAATATTTTTACTTTTTCCTTTGGGTTAGGGGTTACTTTGAAAGTTTGTTTCTGAGCCTGTACTGTCTTACTTTTACTTGAGTAAAGGAGTTGAATCAGTGCTTTTACTTTTACCAGAGTATTTTTTTACACATGTATCTCTACTTCTACTTAAGTACAGAATATGAATACTTTTGCCACCTCTGTTGGCAGGTCAGCGATGAAACACCAGGTGGTTGACTCAATTGGTAGACAATGGGGCGTAGAGGTTATCCACGTCTGTGTGATGGAACTCTTTCTTCCTTCTGCAGGTAATAACGGAGAGGTCAGTGGGTTACAAACAGCTGACTGTCGCGGAGTGTGTGTTTAGGCAAACACGGGTTGGGTCTCATCTCGTCCAGCAAGGGGGAAATACCAAAGAAGGGGGAATAAGCACACGTGTACAAGTCACTTTCGTCAGTGATCTAGCTGATTGTAAAGGGAAATCTTCTCCTGAGCCAGAAAGAGGACGAGATAAGTTCCCGGTCCATATTTAAATGGTTTAATATTTAAACCTAACATTCATGTATTCATTCATCTTCAACTGCTTATCCATTCTTGCGTCGCTTTGCAAAGAAAATGCTAATTGGGATATAAATGTCCAAAAGAAAACAGGAAAAATAATTTAACAGAAAGGCAACTTAAAATAGAGAGACGAACTGAATTGAAGAACTGAAGTTATATGTAGAACTGGCCAGGTACATTAAACCCCTCTCTGCCATCACTCATATTCTCCCGCTTTTGGGTCGCGGGGGAAGCTGGAGCCAGTCCCAGCTCACATTGGGTGCGGGCAGGGTACACCCTGGACCAGTCACCAGTCCATCGCAGGGCCAACACAGAGACAGACATAGACAACAACAACCACTCATACTCACATTAAGACCTACGATTTAGAGTCACCAATGAACCTGAACATGTATGTCTTTGGAAGATGGGAGGAAACCGGAGTACCTGGAGGAAACCCATGCAGGCACGGGGAGAACATATAAACCTCCAAACAGAAAGGTCCCAGAAAGGAACCCATAACCTTCTCATTGTGGGGCAAGAATCCACTCTTGATCCTACCCTTTACTTGCTGGCTGATCATTTAATTATCAGAGGATCTTAGGCGGCGCCACAGCTTTTCTGTCATGGGAGAATCCATGAAACAGATGGCACAACATAAGTAGGGGACGCATTTTTACAACCCGTGTCAACATATATATATATATAGTAGTAATATGCCTGTTCAGCAGTTCATTTTGTAGCTGCTTTGGAGCCAATCATAAAAAGAAGTCATGCCTTACTCATTATGTTTGTTTGCCTTTTCCACCAAGAGCTGTAATTTCATTTGATCGGATTTCCTTTTGTATTTGTACTGATCGTTCTCTGAAGTCTCCATGGCAGAAACTGTTTGCCCATGCAAAGCATTTAAATAGAGCCACCTCCACCATGTTTGTATCTATTGTCAATCATGAAATTTTTGCTAATGGATCTGCTGCAAAATACACACCAAACAAACATAGAAAATATTCGACTGCACATGCAATTTAGTACTCTGCATTTGGGGTGTTATTAACACTAGAACTGCCAGGGTGTGTATACCTAAAACCACCAACGGGTAAAATTTACCCTCTATTAGAATGCATAGATTTTCAATGGAAAAGGTTCATTTATTTATCATTCTACAACACAGGTTTGCATAACGAAATGCTAGCTGTGGTGTAATAATGCAACTTACAAAGGGACAAGATGACAGTGAAATATGCATAACAACTTTATTTGTGACGCACTTTTCTGAACAAACAAAAAAACAACCAAGTAAAACAACTCATTTCTCATTTATATATATATATATATATATATACAGTTTATTAAAAATGACTCCAAGTGGGGGCTGCATGATTTCTTCAACACTGACATATGTACACCAACCTTCGTTAATATAATAGCAGATTCCACCTCCTCTCCTCTTTCCTGAGAGCTCCCTTACGCGGTCCAGAGAAGTTGAAAGTCCGGTAAATGTAATCCTGCGTCAGGGATGTGTTCATTGAGCCAGGTTTCAGTAAAACACAGGGCGGCAGATCTGCAAAAGCCAAAAGTTTCTACTCTTAAGAAGCTGCAGTCCATCCATCTTCATGGTGCGGACATTCGCCAAGTGTATTGACGGGATGAGGGAAGGACAACTTAGAACGTAACAAATAAACAAAAACAAAGTACTGCTGAGCGAAGCACCGAGGCAGCCATCTGTGGTGCCATCTTGGACTGGCTACTTAGGCATAATATGTTATATATAAGGCATTTGCAGAATGTTTTATTCTGTTTGCAGTTAACCTTCACCATGCAGGTCATCCTTCTGCACTCTTCTTCAGCTCCATTGGCACGTCAACCCTCAGCATCTGTTTGATACCATCCATTCAGCACGCAGCTCCTGGGCCACCTGGAGCATGAAGTCCCTTCTGGGGATGTTGCCACCTATTCAGGTCAGGTACAGCCCCCAGGCATTGATCATGGCAAGATTCAGCACATTGTAGAACACCGCAACAATGTATGTATGTAAGTGTGAAATTAATAGTGTGAAAATGACTATATTACCTAAACGTGTAAATTTAACCCACTGGCGCTTATGGGTATATGGCCATTTTTTAAATATGTCTTTATGTTGGAGATTTTTAACAATATGGGGTGCTACCTAACACAGGAAAAGTTTTCAGGAAAAGTCATCCATCCGGATGGTAATAGTATGGTTCAAGTAATGGATGAAGGTAACATCGATTTATCTCATTCATTCTTTCTTTCACACCTGTGTCAATCATGTAAAAATGTATGAAAATACATTGTTAGCTGTACAACATGCTGTTCTCACCGTGTATTTATGCCACCCCATTGTTTTTCCTCTTGTTGTTTTGTGTTATACCTTATTTATGAATGTGATGTTTATATGATTTGCAGTGCAATTTTATATATATATATATATATATATATACCAAACACGCACACACACATGCACACACAGGTACACTTAACTCATTCACCCACTTATGACAATTTACACTCAGTAGATTAGTTTAGATATGAACAAATTACATATTGTCACTTTGAATGTGCGCAGAATGGGCTAACGTGAAAAACAGCAAAAAATGTTAACACACAATTCACAAGCCAACATTGACTTACTACAGAAAACCCATGTACCCAAAGCAGGAAATCATATAGTAAGTTGATCACAGTTTACGCACACATACACAGCTAGTTATAACACCAAACAGAGGCGTAGAGATTCTAATCAACAAAGACATTAGGTTTACTTATAAAAACACCATTGTAGACCCAGAAGGTAGGTTTATAAAAGTTAGCATATCCACACACAACACAGAGGTATGTAGTGCCAATGTATATGGTCTGAATCTTGATGACCTCTCCTTCTTCCACAGCTGATTCACTGCACTTTTGGCCCACTCAGACACAGCACTTATAGTAGGATGGGACTTCAACCTTGTATTCAACCCACAAGTGGACAGAACCAGTAGGTGAGTAAGTCAGTGCAACTGCCAATCATCCAAGATAATAAAGCAGTGTATGAGTGATTTTGGTCTTTGTGATGCTTGGTGTTCACGTCACCCCATGCTGAAGGAATGCACCCACCACTCGCCAGTCCACCACACTTATTCCCATTTAGACCAGAGAGTAATATGTACACCTTCTCGTCAAATTTTGACAGGTCCTTTGATCTTAGTTAACCCCGCCCCTCTCGACCAATGAGATCGTTTCCCCGGTCGTAACCACTCCCCCGGTGTTTTCCACGCCCAGGCGATGAGGTCAGAACCAATCAGATCATTTGAGGGCGGGGTTGAGTAAAAAGGCGGCAAATTCATTTTGAGGTTGACGGTCAAAGAGGGAGGATGTGTTTTGTTAGAGTGAAAGGAGCATATTGAGTATGTATTTAAAAATGTATTTCTTTACAAAGAGGGAGTACAAAACAATCACCATGTGTTTTATCCGTGTGAAGGGGTTACTTAGTAGGGTCAAATTTTCGTCCGTTGTTCAAATTACGGTTGTAATGAAAGGAGAGGAGGATACAGAGTGTTTCTTTACAAAGATGGAGTACAAAACAATCATCATGTGTTTTCTCCGTGTGAAGGGGAGGAGGAGGACACAGAGTGTTTTCCCTTTCTTTACTCAGGGCTGACTGGAGAGGAGGTAAGTTTTCACCCCTAAACTGTCCGTAGCCAGCCCCCGAGTGTGTCCACACCCCTGAGGTTACAACCAATGAGATCATTTGAGGGCGGGCCGAGCAGAACGGCGCTCGATTCATATAGAGGTTGACGGGGTAAGAGGCAGTACAAAACAAAGGTGTTAAATCATCCAAAATTAAAGAAATCAAAGTTGTGAAGAAGCTGTTTTCGCACAACAAGATGGACAGAGTGTTTGTGAAATAAAAGTCTTTTTTAGATTAATCTGAAAGTTGTTATTCTCTTGATGCAAACCTTATAAAGAACAAGTAAATTTTCTCATTCACAACAAAGTTGTTCACAGCTGATAAAACACAGGGACAAGAACGTTTTGCTTATCTATCAGCTTGAGTCTGGGGGACTGTAATTTGTTTATTACATATAATAAAAACAGCGTGAATGAAAGGCCAAGGGACTCTGTCTTCACATTACAAGTTCGACAGAGTGTGTTAAATAATCTGAAATTTGTGTTTCTCTTTAAGCAGAACTTTCTAAAACATAAAAGAGGAATCTGTTTTGACATGACAGGATAGACAGTGTTTCTCTCTCTCTCTCTCTCTCTACAAAGAGAGAGTACAAAACAACGGTGTTAAATCATCCGAAATTAAAGAAATCAAAGTTGTGAAGAAGCTGTTTTCGCACGACAAGATAGACAGAGTGTTTGTGAAATAAGAGTCGTTTTTAGATTAATCTGAAAGTTGTTATTCTCTTGATGCAAACCTATAAAGAACAAGTCAGTCTTCTCATTCCAAAAAAGGACAAGACCCCAAGTCTGATGCGTTTATTACACTTGATTAAAAAAAAAAAAAAAAAGTTTTGCTTATCTATCAGCTAGAGTCTGGGGGACTGTAATTTGTTTATTACATATCATAAAAACAGCGTGAATGAAAGGCTAAGGGAATCTGCCTTTACCATAAAAAAAATACTCGCTTGACCATCAATCACGGATGATTTACACCTATGTGACAGGGAGGGGATTAAAAAACCCAAGATGCACCTGGATGGCCACAGTGAGCATGGCCTGTTTATTGACAGAGCGACCGATTGACAAGTTGTGATCAGCTGACCGCTCGGAGCTAACAAAGAAAAGAAATGAACAACGGTAAGTAATTTTAAGACAACGCAGTTAATTGATTGTTTCTGAAAAGTTTTTTTTGTGATGTGTATATTTTCTTAAAAGACTTGTTTTTACAGGCGGCCTTTTAGAGGGCGAGTTGGAGTGTCTGGCTTTTGGCGATTTTCCTGAGGGTAAGTCTCGCGTCTTTATCGAGATTATATTCACATTATTATTTTTATTTTTACGATATTTATTCCCAGTAGTTTGTGCGCTAGATCTGGACGAAATCGAGAGAGCTTTCAGAGAAAGTTCTCCCGCGCCAGCAACCGCTACAGCCGTGACCAACCCCGTACCAGAGACAGCTCCAGAGGCCGGAGGGCCCCGGAAAGCCACGGTTGAAGAACCGCTATTCCAGGCCCCGGAGGTCTCAAGAACGGAGGAAGCTCGAGGAAAATCTAGGAAAAGAGCCAAGGATACTTCGAGCCGTCACGTGTGCGAGCACTGTTACACAGGATACGACAGCATTTGCAGCCACCGTTGTTCTGGGCGCTGCTCCGTCTGTCTGGACGGCTCGTGTTGTAAAGTCAAGTTCGAGCCCGTCCTGTGTGTAGATTGTAACAGAACGTGTCGGTCCGCTTACTGTCCGAGTAAACACAAGGAACCTGTTGAGAGGGTAGGTGCTGGTTCGTACGCCAGTCAATGTGAGATGTACAAGCAGTGTGAAAAATGTCACAGACTGTGGTACGTCGCTATGAACAGGAAGAGCAAACCTCACGTGTGTCAAAAATTCAAATGAGTGATTTGTTTTTCAGAAACCGATTACGGCCATAAATACATAGATTCGCTGAGTTTTCTGGCCATGCCTCTCTCCGCCATGCCCAAAGCTTTAGGTTTTGCTGATAAAACCAAAGGCTATTTTTCTCATGGTTTCAGCTCTGAGCAGCGTTTGAAGTACGAAGGCCCTTATCCTCGAGCTGAGGATTACTGCACAGACCGCATGGCAGCCGCGGGGATGAGGGAGTTTGAGGCCTGGTACGACACGGTGAGGGGCGGGGTCTTTAACTTTGAAAAAGAGGCGCTGTTTTATTGTCAAAACGACATGGACATTCTCTCTGAGGCTTGTACCGTTTTCAGAAACGGTTACATCCAGGAAACGGGTGTGGATCCTTTCAGCAGGTCGACCATAGCCTCGGGCTGCATGAAAGTATTTCTCACAAATTTTCTCAAGCCCAGAACCTTAGCCATTCCTCCACCCGATCATTACAAACGTCAGTTTAAATCTTATTCGCACGACAGCATACAGTGGCTAGAATGGGTTTCTAACACCCGCGGCATCTTTATACAGCACGCTATGAACACCGGTGAAAAACAGCTGGGAAAGTACTTTGTAGACGGTTACGCAGAAGCAGGAGGCGTACATCTTTGAATATTTAGGCTGCTTTTTCCACGGATGTCCACTCTGCTTTCGGGACTCAAGAACGCTCTCCTCTCACAGGGACAACATTTGAGGAGCTCCATTCTAACACAGTGAGGAGATTAGAGAGGTTGCGTTCAGAACACGGCGTCACAACCGTCGTCATGACAGAGCACAGGTGGGCAGAGATGAAAAAAACTCATGAGGGGGTGAAAGATTTTCTCAGACGTTACGACGCTCCTCAACCTCTGTCACCCCGCGAGGCTTTGTACGGAGGCAGGACGTGTGCAGTGAAGCTGCGACACACTGCAGAGCCTGACGAGACCATCCGTTACGTGGACGTGACCTCCCTGTATCCCAATGTAAATTGCAGTTTCCCTTATCCTCTGGGCCACCCTGAAATAATTCTTAAAGATTTTGAACACCCCAGCAGTCACTTTGGGCGGATACACTACGGCTTTGATTAGCCCAGAGGTTTGCTATTCCCCGTTCTACCGTACAGAACTCTTTCCGGTAAACTTGTGTTTCCTCTGTGCCGCGCCTGCGCAGAGATGAATTTTCAGCAGGGGGCGTGCACTCACAGTGACGAGGCCAGGACCTTAAAGAGGGTGTGGGCCATGCCAGAGTTTAACAAGGCTTTGGAGATGGGCTATTGTTTGGCCAAGATCACAGAAGTGTGGCTTTTTGATCGCAGGGACAACGCCGTCTTTCTAAAGTACATGCAGACATTTTTGAAAGGTAAACAGGAGGCTTCGGGTTACCCGCCCGAGGTCGTAGATGAGGAGAGCAGGGAAAGATACGTCAGGGACTATCAGACGCGTCAGGGTATTTTGCTGGACGCCTCCCAAATTAAACCAAATCCGGCAAAAAGACAAATTTCTAAATTGTGTCTCAACAGCTTCTGGGGAAAGTTTGCTCAGAGAAATAACCTCTGTCAGACGTCTCTCATCACAGAACCCGAAGAGTTTTTCTCGTTTATGTTTTCAGAAAAGCACAAAATCAAATACTTTAACTTTATCAACTGCAGAGTGGCTCTGATCCAGTGGGTGCACGGAGATCGCTACATCGCCCCTCCCAACAAGGTAGACAATGTGTTTGTAGCCGCTTTCACCACGGCCTACGGCAGATTAAAATTGTACGGTTACTTGGAACAGATGCAGGACAGAGTTCTTTATTTTGACACAGACAGCCTCATTTACACCACTAGAGAGGGCCAAAACACACTGCCTCTGGGTAACTACCTGGGAGAATTGACCGACGAATTAGACGGGGACAGCATACAAGAATTTGTTGCAGCTGGTCCTAAAAGCTACGCCTATCAAACTAGGAACAAGAAAAAAGCGGTGCTCAAAGTCAAAGGTATTACGCAGACGCATGACAGCTGTCAAAGAGTCAACTTTGACAGCGTCAAACGACTGGTGGAGAGCTATGTGAGACAGCGTGGTGAGAGTGGGGATTGCATTGCATTCGCTCGATTTGCGGTGTAATAAGGCCATCCTTTATATTAATTTTCCTAATGAAATATATCTCCGGAGCGCGAGTTCCTCCCTTTAGGACGGTTTCTTCCGACTGATTTCTTCTTGGGGCCTCCTTTGTGTTTTTTTACCCTCTGCCTTCCCGAAACAACACGCTCCCTGGGAGGTCTCTTCCTAGGTCTTCTAGCCAAAACCATGATACCTCCGGCGCCCTCTTGAGATCCGGGGCTCTCTCCCCCGCCGCCGCTGGATAATTTACCCACGGTGCGGGTAAACACTTCGGAGGCTATGTTTTTGGCCGCCGTTTTGATGTGAGGTTTAGCGAACGCAAAGCCCTTTCTCACCAAAGGTGCTACAAAACGAAATAACTTGCTAAATACAGAGCCTATACCTCTCCCATACATCACGGGGGATCCGTAAAAGCCGGGCAGCGCTCCCCCTACTTGATTTTCGTAATAACTCACAAAACGATGAGGGTCTGTTTTGAGACTCTGAATCTTTTTTTTTTTTTTTTTATACACCGGAAAGGCTTTTGACGGGCCTGAAATGTAATTTCAACACAGTCTTGCCGAAGGTGAAATCGACGGGTAGGTTTTGATCCGGTTTAATCTCTATTTAAATGTTTTCAATGTGGTTCTTGGCCACGGGCAGATAGTAAGCGGGGTTGAAATATTGTGTGATCACGTCCCAGTACGTTCCCTGTACATCGACGATTCTCAAGAGAGGAGCGTAACCGTCACCCACCACCTGTCTGTGTAACAGTAGAGGTGGTACATCCCCGCTTTTATATCGCGGGATAAGGAGCCGTCTTTGATTCAAACTTGATCCATTCTCCGGGCTTTACACCTAGGATGTAAGCCACGGGCGGAAAACAACGAAGATGAAACTGACCCCCGGCGTGATATTCAAATTTCTTGTGAACGTCGTTAAAGACTAGTTTAACGTCTGATTCGATACGTCTAAGAAACGTGTTGAACTCGTGCGCAAATTGCTCGGCGCTTTTGTAATAACCTTCCGTAATTCTTTGACGACGACTCACCGTCTCTTTCTTGGACGAGCTCGCAACTGCCGCTACCTGCACGTCCTCTTTTCTCTTTATGAGAAGAACGGCCTTCACCTCTTCGCCCCCTTCCTAATCCTCCTTAGGTTTCTTTTTCCAATCACAGTACCCCGCGCCTTTTGGTACGTTAAACCAGGTGTGCGGGTATGAAATTTCCGTCAAGACCACCTGCCACGGGCCCTCTAAATCAATGTGTTGAGGTAAAACCACCTGGAAAACGGAGGCCGTATTATTTTTAAAGACGTCGCGGCTGGCGTTGGAGGGAAGGGTGATGTAAAAACCTTCGCTAGCCGTCCCGTTCATGAGTTTTTGTACAAACCGTACAAGGGTTAAAAATGAAGTGCGTACACAGATGGCTTGCGGGTTTTGTTTTATACGTTTTTCAGATCGTCGGCTCTGATGCAACTGTTGAATTTTTCGGGCCAATTTTTCCAGTGCACCAAGGCTTGTTTTTCACCCCCCACCATCCTCCTGGCTAAAATTTTCTCCACTCTATAGAGCTTATTGGGAGCCGTCTTTACTTTTTGCAACTCGGCTTCGTAAAAAGTGCCCTCGATAGATTCTCCATCGTAGTCTTTCAGTTTATATACCGGCAGTAGACGCGGTATGCATTCAGACACTGTAAATAGCTCGTCGGTGAAGCTCTGTTCGTATTTTTTATCAAACTTTCCCCTCAGTCGGGATATTCTCACCATGTCCCCCTGTTTCAAATTCATCTTAAACCTGGCTTTGTATCTGAGAGGAAAAGAACTGTACAGGTTTTGAAAAACTCGAGAGGTATTTTCCTTGGTCACCTGCTGAGGGGTCATTTTTATACTTTTATGGTAGCTGTTGTTATAGCTTTTCACCAAATCCTGTAAAACCTCCAAGTATCTACGGGTGTTTTTAGCAGTAAAATACCTCCACATTCTAGTTTTCAGCGTGCGGTTAAATCTTTCCACCACCGAAGCTTTCAGATCACTGGCCGTGGCAAAATGTTTTCCCTTGTGTTTCTTCATCAGCCTCTGGAAATTCTTGTTTTCTTTACCAGAGTCCGTTTGTAACTTTTCCAGGGTCCGGCTCTCTTTGAAAACAGATTCAAAAGCCTTTGCAGTCTCCGAGGCACTTTTATTCTTTAAAACTCTCACGTAGGCCTTTTTGGAAAATACATCTATGACCATCAAGAGATAACGATAACCTTCGTTGTGCTCAGCCAAAGCCTGCATATCGCAGAGATCGGCCTGAAATTGAACCATCGGTCGTGGCACAAACACTCTATTCCTAGGAAAATTTACTCTCACCTGTTTGTGCAGAGTATAAGCATCCTGCTCTGATAGAAATTCTTTAACTTTTTCCACATTTACTTTTTTACCCGTTTCATCTTGCAAGGCTCTGCGGAGTCTGTCCGCTCCTCCAAAGCTGCCTGGGTGAACCGGGTTATAATATGCTTTCTTCATAACGCTTTTCTCAGACATGTTCACACCAGCGCCTCTCCAGAGTTTATGAAAAAAAATCAGCGATACTCTACTTTTTTAATACAATTTTTTTATTTTGTATAAAGCATCAGAAATACGTTCCAAATATATGATGGTTCAAAAATATATGATGGATCAACACACATTATAATATTCAAACATCGAGGCTGTACAGGGCCGTCCTCATCACAGAGGCTCCGATGGTGGTTTTCAATGCAGCTTCAACAATTCACTCGAGACGTGTGTAGGCACACTGTTTTCTACACGGCGATTTATGACATCTACAATCAAAGCATATATCATAAACAGATGATCCACGTTGTCATAGTTCATCTCTCTGATCAGATCACCAAATGCTTCGGGTAATGACCGTTCGTCCGTGAATTGCGAGGCAACCGTGATGAGCAAACCCCACAAGGGTCCTGCGTGACTTCGAACCGAATCCAGCCTCTTTCTCATTTCATTGACACGAATATCATCGTGTTTTCAATCACCCCTTCAAAAATAAAGACTAACCGGCCGGTAGTCCAGTGATCCTCCAAATGCGCCGTCAGTTTTCCACAATAATCCCCCATTTCTTCAACTCTTCTCCGCCGTTCCACAGGGTGAAGGCTTCTTCGATGCTTTTCAACTCCAGAGCGTTTCCTTTTTCGACCAGTTTATCGTACAGGTCGGCAATTTTCTCGTTCACACGCCTTTTGAATTTCAGATCGTCGAGAAAGGCTTCTGCCAGACCTTGGATCCTCTCACCCGACACATGGATGGAGCGATTTTTCAAGGCCGCGGCGATGGCGGGAACAAATTTAGCCATCCAAAGTCTCTCGTTCACCTGCTCAAAGTACTTCAGGTAGAAGTAGTCCGGCGCGTCCTCCAGACACTCGTGCTCCCTCTGACTGGGGTGGTTGGTGATACAGCCGTAGCAGATTTCCGAACGAAAAACGGAGATGACGTGGTTCAGCAGATGAGACACCACGGCTTTCACCGTGTTCAAAAGAACGGCGGACAGCAGTCCGTCGGTCACATCCCCTCTCTCCGCCGCGCTTTCCGTTGAAGATTGGCTCGCCTGCGGTGAAGGTGGTGTGTCAGGAGCAGTCTGCGTAGCCGTGAGGGAAGGTGGTGTGTCAGGAGCAATCTGCGTAGCCGTCAGGGAAGGTGGTGTGTCAGGAGCAATCTGCGTAGCCGTCAGGGAAGGTGGTGTGTCAGGAGCGATATGCGTAGCCGTTAGAGAAGGTGGTGTGTCAGGAGCAATCTGCGTAGTTGTCGGGGAGTTTGGCGGCGTTGAGCGATATCCGATCAACGGATAAGGAGCGATCCGGGTCAGATGTCTTTTCCTGCCAGACCGAAAAGCCAGCGTCCCAGGAGGACGAGGACTCAGCGGACGGAGCGTTGTGGGTATGAAAGACATGATTTTATCTTCTTGTTCTCCTCGTTCCTTTTAAAGTATGGATGAGAGGAGTGACTAGCAAACTGTGTTAGAAGCGTGTTGGAATTGGTCGGGAGGAGAAGGAGGAGCTGGCCGAGGGGTTATTCGTAGACCTATGGCGTGGATGGGGTGGAGTCTAATACACCAGAATTTTTCTCACCAGCAGAATGTCTCTGAAACTCTGACTGCTCGCAAACAGAGTCTTAATTTTCTCCGTGTATTCCTCCATCACACTCAGCCAGTTCTTGAACGGAATGTGCAAACATCTCTGAAACACTCCACAGTCCTTGTTGAAATACTCCAACACAAACTCGTCCTCACAACCTTCACTCACCCAACGAGTGGCTCTGTAGTACTATCGACCCGACGGGGTGTTCGTGGTCTGCAATTCTTTTTTTCTGAGCTCCTGATGAGCCCTCTTCTTCTTTTTTCACACCATTCACTTTTAAATTTGTTACACCCACCAACATCAATGCCGACTGTCTGTTGAGTTGAGTGTCGCTCTCGATCCCGCCAGGCTGTAAACCTCATCTTTTTCCAACTGGTAAAAACACATCTCTTGACAGGTATAGTTGAACAGGTACCCCCAGGCACCGTCATCCGACAGTCTCCACTCTCTGTGGAGAGCCTCGGGTGCCGGAGTCTGAATCCAACACAAATACATCACCCGCTTCTTCAGAGCTCCTCGTAATTCGTGATAACTCGATACAGGAGTCTCGCAGATCACAGCATTCGGGGCGGCAGACTCTGATCTCAAGTTGTTTTCAGCCATTTTTTTTTTTTCTTACTCTCGCAAAAAAACTCTTTCAGGGCAACACACCTCCTCCCTCTTACCCCGTCAACCTCTATATGAATCAAGCGCCGTTCTGCTCGGCCCGCCCCCGAATGATCTGATTGGTTGTAACCTCAGGGGTGTGGACACACTCGGGGGCTGGCTACGGACCGTTCGGGGGTGAAAACTTACCTCCTCTCCAGTCAGTCCTGAGTAAAGAAAGGGAAAACACTCTGTGTCCTCCTCCTCCTCCTCTCCTTTCATTACAACAGAAGTTTGAACAACGGATGAAAAATTACACCCTAGTAAGTAACCCCTTCACACGGAGAAAACACATGATAATTGTTTTGTACTCCATCTTTGTAAACAAACACTCTGTATCCTCCTCCTCCTCCTCTCCTTTAATTACAACCGTAATTTGAACAACGGACGAAAATTAGACCCTACTAAGTAACCCCTTCACACAGAGAAAACACATGGTGATTGTTTTGTACTCCCTCTTTGTAAAGAAATACATTTTTAAATACATACTCAATATGCTCCTTTCACTCTAACAAAACACATCCTCCCTCTTTGACCGTCAACCTCAAAATGAATTTGCCGCCATTTTACTCAACCCTGCCCTCGAATGATCTGATTGGTTCTGACCTCATCGCCTGGGCGTGGAAAACACCGGGGGAGTGGTTACGACCGGGAAAACGATCTCATTGGTCGAGAGGGGCGGGGTTAACTAAGATCAAAGGACCTGTCAAAATTTGACGAGAAGGTGTACATTATACTCCCTTAGACCACTTTTTAATTATTAATTCAATTATGAAGGATGTCTCTGGCACCAAGATTCACCCCATTCCCATCAGCGACCACGCACCAGTCACTCTGACACTCACAAAAAAATCTAAAATACCACCTTCTAAGCAATGGAGATTTAATACATCATTGCTCAAATAAATTCTTTAAGGAGGAATGGACAATATTCTGTGAAATAAATGGCCAGCCTGATATCGCAGCCTGTGTCCTGTAGCAGGCAGCAAAAGCAGTTATATGAGGCAAAATAATATCTTATTCTCAATATAAGAAAAAAACTGGAGAAAGTTCTTGAAACAGAATTAAACAAAACATTCAAGCTTTGGAGACAGCTCATGCTGCCTCCCAAGAGGAGTATCTAGTGAGAGAATTAAGGGAAATAAACTAAAACTAAATGAATTACTCAACATCATGAACAAACTTTGTAATAAATCCAGCAGATTTCTAGCAAACCAACTAAAACAGAACAAAGAAAAAACAATCATATCATCAATAAATAAGTCCACTGGGAAAATAACCTGTGACCCAGAAGAATTAAATAACACATTTGGGGAAATCTGTAAAAAAAGCTTTTTTCATCTGTGATTAACCCCTCCAAATCCAGCATTGACACTTTTCTGACCAAAGTTGAAAATTAAATCAAGACCAAATAACGGCTCTGGAGTCACCTATTTCGACTGAGGAACTCCAAGAAGCCCTCAAACATATGCCATACAGGAAAGCCACGGGACCAGATGGTTTCCTTATAGAATTCTAAAAAGAGTTCTGGTCAGAACTTGCACCAATATTTTACAGAATGCTCAACAAAATGCAGGAAACCTCAACCCTTCGGCCTACGGTGTACAACACGCGCACGTCACCACACTCTCCTCCCACTGCCCCAAATCTACACAGTCTGACCCGTCCGCTACTGATTGATGTCCTCCAGGTCCCAGCTCCTATGTTTTTAGTCCCACCTTTGATCATAACACACACAATAATGGATTTGGACCTTCTTTTTTGTTTTCAACTTACCCATTCCTGTCATCATCACACAGCACTCACAAAGCAAATCTCACTCTGCGAACTTCAGTAACCTCAGATCTCTCCCAAAATATCAACAGTACAGTCCATAGGCCACCTGTCACTCATCGACAAACTCTCAACCATCTCTGACTACTAATTGCGATGGCTGGGCAACTGGGTAAGTAAGTATCTCCAAAACTGCTGGTGTTGTCGGATGCCTTCTTCGTGCTACATTTCCACCAAAATGTAAAGTTCCACCATTAGGTTCTGTCTCAGAAACAACTTTCTCAAACTCAACTTTGACAAACAGAAGTAATTTCCAGAAATCTTTCACAAACTGATCACCAGACATCTCCATTGAAATCTCCACCCTGTCTCCTTGACCTCATCACATTTAAAGCACTTCTTAAGACCCACTTTCAATTGTTTTGATGTTTCTTTTATTGATTATATTTTTAGTTTTTTCCTCTCTGCATTGTTTATTGTGATTATATTTATTCAATATAATTTTTATATTTTCGCATTGACTTTGTTCTTTTAAAATGTCTTTAAGTATTGTTAAAAAATGTTTTAGTATTAAGTAAACAGGTATGCTTTTTTGCTTCACTTTCACCATCCTTGCCACATGAGTTTGTTGTGACATACTCCTAACCTGTGCTATTACAGAACATGACAAAGAAGAGATAGTCCAAAATATCCAAACACTGGGTGGGTAATATTTAAACAATTAATGAATAAGACTTTATAGATGCACAGAAGTAAAAACCAGTGCAGCTTGATTTAATTTCATTCCCAAATTACATCTATTAACAGCTGGCACATGTGCATTCATTTTTATGAATCTCTAGTCCCCACTGGTTCTTTCGTGTTCTAGTTCACGTCGGTTATACAGCAGTGTTAAGCCCACCCCAAGTGCTCTACTTGGCTGAGATGCACGTTTAAGGCAATCCTAAACTAGTAGTGCTCAACATCTCATTCCTTTAACCACTGTGGCCCTACTGTGTTGTTTTCTGTGTATGTCTATTCAGAGCCAAGGAGAGATGGAACCCTCAAAAGAAAAAAAAAGAAAAACTAAATGTGTAAACTTTAGATAAAATAATTGGAAGGATTAATTAATAAATTCATCATATAGAATCGTGATCATATTGAATAACTTCCATAGCCCTAAAATAAATGAATTAATATGGCTAGGGCTGTTGCCCCATAGCAAAAAGGTTGTGGGCTTGTGTGGAGATTGCATGTTCTCCCCATACCTGGAAGGATTTCCTTCCACAGTCCAAAGACATGCATGTCTAGATTGATTCATGACTCTAAATTGCCCTTAGGTGTCAGTGGGTGTTTGTCTCTGTATGTCTCTGTATGTCAGCCCTGCAATAGACTGGCTGAACCCCGCCCTCACCCCAGATTGTCTCCAGCACCCCCAGTCCAACAGACAAATTATTGAAAATGAAATAACTGACAATATTAATGTCATTACATTGTCAGAGACTTGCAGTTTTTATGAATAATCTGCATAAACACATTTCAGCAGCTATAAATGCATTATATCATGGGCTGAGCAGTGTGGAGCATGGATTAGGATGAATAGAGAATATAGAGAAGGGAACAAGTAATGGTGGTGACGCTGCTGAGCATCCTTTCTCTGCCTCCTCTGATCTCATCATCATATCATGCATTAGTCAAGCCTTGTGGCCCTGCTAACGTCTGCAGAGAATATGTGAGCAAAAAAGGAATCCATCAAGAGTAATGGTATTGCTGTATGCCCTCAGGGCAGCCATCTTTAATCCTTACCCATCATGCTTTAGTCATAAACTATGCAATCACGGCCCAGTTTGCCAGCAACAGGCGGGTCCCACTCAGTGAGTGTGTGGTCTTCATGCTCTATTTAAGAGAGAGTCAGGATTTTCACTTTAGATCTGCTCCCTCTCTTCACTATTTTTTTTTTTTTACCTTAACCAGATGTGTCAGGTCCCCAGATTCTCCCCCATCCTCTCCTCTCCATTCGCAGCTGATCCCTCACATCGCCTGTCACTTCTTTCTCTGCCTCCCTCTACACGTGTTATGATTCACTTGGTTTACTTCTCACAATCTCTTGTTTGCTGGGTTTTGTGACTAAAGAAAACACTAAAGTTGAGCGCTACAGCCTGCAAATGACACAAAAATAACAGCTAAATTGCTGCTGAGCAACAAACTTAGAGTTACATACCTATAGCAACTACTATAAAAACAAATATTTTAACAGAAATTATAATTAAAAATATATTTAATAGAGTTGTACTCACAAAACCTTTTTTTCAGTTTCCTGTCCACTAACTTAATGATGAAAGTTAATGAAATTATAAGTCAGTACATGTCATAGTGTATTTTTATCTATTTATTTTTTCTATTTAAATTTTTAGATTAATAGTGAGTCATGACCTTCATGCCACACTTACTGTTCAGTCTAAGTGCTCTGATAAACCAAGTGTCTTCCCCCTGTTATGGCTTTCTGTAGTTAATAGTGGCATGTAAATGGACCCGCGCATCCTCTGTATGTTAATGGATCCTGCAGATCCATCAAATTGACTGGGTGTTTGGTATTACTGTCAAGAAGCTAAAAATAAAAAAGAAAAGGAATCAAAAGTTGCGAAATGCTAATTACATGAAGACGTGATATTTAAAATGTTTTAATCAAATTTGAAATGATCAGTGTTCAGCATATTGCACGTGTTTCTCCCTTTCTCTTGACTGCTATAGTGTGTTTGGCTGAGTGGTACAAAAGGGGATATAAAATAAATGAGATACATCATCAAAAGTTTGGTTTTATGTTTAATGTATTCATTTATTTTTTTATTTAATATGACCACTCCACACAAAGACAAGACACTTCTATTCCCAAACAATATCTTAATTGCCTTCGCAACATGCAACATTTAACAACTATTTGGATGTATTGTGCAACCAGTACTGGTGCGCACAGCTGAATCTCTGCACTCAGCAGCCACTGTATGTCTAATTCATTGGCCCCATTGTGTCGTGTAAGTTCTGCTCTTTAAATGGACATTTATTACATGCTGTTTTGTTTCCAGTTAGTGTTAGTCTCATTCAATTAGAGTCAGGTTTTCTGTCATCCTCTGCAGACCAAAGCTCTTGTATGTGTGCTGTGACAGCACACAGCCTTCTTTCAGTTTTACATACTTTTTACATACTGAGGACAGGCCTGCAGCAATGCAATGGCAGCCATATAGAATGTGCACTTAAAATCACAGTCCACACAACAATGAAACAAGACTAACACATCACTTCAAGCCAGTTTATCGCTTTCATTATTTGTCTTTTCATTCTGCCAGATCATCTTCACTTACATTTACTCCAACCTTTTTATTGCCTATCTGCTGTTGCTGTCTGTCTTGATCATGAATTGACTGAACTAGATATATGGACTTGGGACAGAGGTCTTTGGTGTTTAGAGTTTTTTTTCCCCCTATATTATCATCCATGGTAACTAGGGATGAGCAAGTACACCACAATCTGCGTGGTTTATACCGAAAGTCTGAAATTAAAATGGATTGATCAGAAATTGTTGTATTTATTGTGAGACTCAATATGTTTATATTCACAGCTTAAATTGTGCTACACAAAGCTATAAAGAGTGAGCTAACTGGAAAAAAAACCTGACCCATTGAAGAAACAGGGAGAATGAGAAAAGTGATATTTGTCTTGTCACACAAGCACCGCTTCTGTTACGATTCAAGTAGTATTTTAGAGAGGGAATCAACCATGGTCTGTGATCAGCCTATCACAAATCAAATCAGATTTATTTATATAGCACCAATTCATAACAAAGTTACATCAAGGCACTTTACATATAAAGCAAGTCGAGACCAAACTCTTGATAAAGTTATTTAAAGAGACCCAACAGATCCCCCGATGAGCAAGCACTTGGCGACAGTGACAAGGAAAAACTTCCTTTAAGAGGCAGAAACTGCGGGCAGAACCAGGCACGAGGGGGGGCGGCCCTCTGCCTCAACCGGTTGGGCTGAGAGAGGGAGAGAGAGCGACAGACAGACAAGATTTTTCCTGTTTTCCAATAAAACAATGAAAATGCCAGTTGTTATGGAACTGTGTACCTTTATTCATTCAGTTGCATTTTTCGGCCGCTAGATGGCGCAGTAATTTCAGGCATGTGTTTTTGCGTCCATGGTTTCTGACAGGAAGTGATGTGGGCTCACCGGATGTTGTTGTTTTTTTTACCTGCTCCTTAGCGGGAGAAATTTCTCCTTCCTCACGTTGTTTTGTCCCTTTGTGGTGGCAATATGAGTAAGTGAACATTATTTACTGTTAGTACATTGTAAACCATTTTGTAGTTTTAATAATTTGTTAATTAATGAGCGAGATCTCTGTTAGATCCGCTACCTCCGTTAGCAGGCTACATAAACTTGTATTATTTACCTTGTGGTAATTTATCCTTTTTGTATTTGTTTCAGTTTCACAATTTCTGGCATTAAATATGATCCAGTCACAACTCCTGCCTGTTCCTTGGATGAAATGTCAGAAAGAGTTTAGCTGGCTGTGAATCCCAGTCCAAGACACCAGTAAACACTGGGTGAATCAGTACAGTGAAATCATAGCACTCAGCGAGGGACGTCAACAAACCGGTAGACACTGACGAAAGAGCCAGTAACAGACACATACTCACCTTCCCAGCCAAGCATAATGGAGAAACCAGAGGCTCAAGGTCAAGACCAAATCACTCTCCTCTCACTCCTTAAAGTCCTCAAAATCAGAAAGGTTGACAGTTAGATCATCAGTGAGAGCTTCAAGCAGGTCAACTACATCGAGCAGAGCGAGTATGGCAGCAGCAAAGGCTCAAGCTGAAGCACAGGCTGCTAAAGCCAGGTTAGCCTACTCCGAGAAAGAAATGAACATAAAGGTGGAAAAAGCTCGCTTAGAAGCAAGTCTTGGAGTACTTGAGCTACAGAAAGAGGCTGATGCTGCCATGGCCAAAGCGGAGGTGATGGAGTTTGCTGCTGCTCAGCTCGACGCAGAAGAGCGAAGTGGTGAGTTTGACTTCTTGCCTACCCAGGCAACCCCAGAGCAGAAAGTGACTGATTACATAAATAAACACAATCACACTGAACTTCCTCAAAGTCAGAAAGACACGTTTCTGCAGCATGGTTACACCACCTATCAGCAGAAACAAGCAAAACCTTCACCAACATTCACACCTTTTCAACAAGAACCAAGTCGCCACCAATTCTCACCACTAGATGGCAGCAAACCAACACTACAAAGAGATGTAGTTAAACCAAGTCTTCCCGACAATGTATTACAACCACAGTATAGGTTTACCCCGAACCACACAGCTTCTGACAACGCAACCAGTGACCTCGCAAGGTTCTTAGCAAAGACTCAGCTTGTGACTGGAGGGCTGACTAAGTTTGATGACCAACCAGAAACTTATCTGAGCTGGAAGACCACGTTTCAGAGTACTATTGCAGATCTTGGACTAATTGACACTGAAGAAATAAATCTGCTCATTAAGTGGCTGGGCCCTGAGTCCTCTGAACATGCTAAAAGGATGAAAGCAGTCAACATACGTCACCCATCTACTGGTTTAAATATGATCTGGACAAGACTTGAAGAATGCTATGGCTTGTCAGAAGCAATAGAAAGAGCCTTGTTTTCCAGGATAGAAAACTTTCCAAAGCTCTCCAGCAAAGAACCTCGTAAGCTTTGTGAGCTCTCCGACCTGCTCTGTGAACTGGAAGCTGCAAAGCTAGATGGACACTTACCTGGTTTAAGTTACTTCGATACAGCCAGAGGAGTGAGTCCAATTGTGGAGAAGCTACCCTTCCACCTCCAGGAAAAGTGGACAGCGGTCGGGTCAAGGTTTAAAGAAGACTAGAAAGTTGCCTTCCCACCTTTCTCTTTCTTTTCTGAGTTTGTGAGGAAAGAGGCTAGAGCAAGGAATGACCCAAGCTTCACCATAGCTCATCCCTCCTCTGTCGGCTTCAAGAAAGAGAGGCTTCCAGGTAATTACAACACAAGGCCATCAGTCACAGTGCACAAGACAGATGTGTCAACAGATGTTCACACACACACAGCAGTTGAGCATGCAACTGAAGATATAAGCAGACAATGTCCTATACATCACAAACCGCACCCACTGAAAAGATGCAGAGGTTTCCGAACAATGCTCTTGGAAGACAGAAAGAAATTCATCAAAGACCATAACATCTGCTATCGTTGCCTTGCATCCACCAGTCATCAGGCAAAAGATTGTAATGTCACTATTAAGTGTGTGGAGTGCGACAGTGAGAGGCACCTGGCAGCTCTCCATCCAGGCCCGCCAGTGCAGACACCGAAACCTCTCTCTTCCTCTAAAGAGCATGGCGGGGAGAGTCTGAGCTCATCAAACCTAGATGTTACCGCCACCTGCACTGAGGTATGTGGAAATGGAATCACAGGGAAATCCTGCTGCAAGATTTGCCTGGTACACGTCTTCCCAGAAGGTCAACGACATAACATCAAGAGGATGTATGCAATCATAGATGATCAAAGTAATCTGTCCCTTGCAAAGACTGAGTTTTTTGATATATTTAACATCCAGGGCACAGTAAAACCATACACCCTCAAGACTTGTGCTGGCACAACAGAAACATCAGGCAGAAGAGCCTGTGGTGATACAGTGGAGTCAGCAGATGGGAAATTGAACTTTCCTCCCCCTGTGCTCATTGAATGCAATGCTATCCCGAATAATAGAGAAGAAATACCTACCCCTGAAGCTGCACGTCAACACCATCATCTGAGGTCAATCGCTGCTGAGATACCGTCCCTCAACCCAGATGTTGACATCCTCCTGCTCATTGGACGGAACCTTCTGAGAGCTCACAAGGTGAGAAAACAGTTGAACGGCAGACACAATGACCCATATGCACAGAAGCTTGACCTGGGCTGGGTTATCATCGGCGATGTGTGCCTCAGCAGTGCTCACAAGCCAACTGAAGTGAGTGCTCTAAAAACACATGTGTTAGACAATGGACGCCCCAGCTTTCTCACCCCCTGTGACAGCCGCTTCAGCGTGAAGGAGAATTTCAGCCCGATGGGTCGCACAAAGGTGACTCCTGCACAGCTGCAACCGCCAAACCCATACTCCAAGCCCACTGCCGAGAATTTAGGAGAGACAGTTTTTTGCCACACTGTTACTGACAACCAGCTCGCACTTTCTGTCGAAGACACACTCTTTTTAAAGAAGATGAAAGGAGTCTTCAAAGACAAAACTAACAGCCGGGTTGCACCATTGCCATTTAGGAGCCCCAGGCGTCTCCTCCCAGACAACAGGCCCTATGCCTACAAGCGGCTTATGTCTCTTCGTCGCACACTTTAAAAGAAGGAGGACATGAGAGCCCACTTCGTCGAATTCATACAGAAAATGATTGATAATAAACATGCAGAGCTTGCACCACCTTGTGATAAGGATAGAGAGATGGTATCTTCCCACTTTTGGCGTTTACCACCCGCAGAAGCCTGGGAAGATTCAAGTAGTGTTTGACTCGAGCGCACAGTTTGATGGAGTATCTCTCAATGACGTGCTGCTTAAGGGGCCAGACTTGAACAACACCCTGCTGGGTGTGCTCCTCCGGTTTCGAAAGGAACCGGTTGCCATAACAGCTGACATAGAACACATGTTTTACTGTTTTGTTGTTTGTGAAGAGCACAGAGATTTCCTTCGTTTTCTCTGGTATGAAGACAATGATCTCAGCAAGGACGTGGTAGACTACCGCATGAGAGTACATGTGTTTGGAAATAGTCCCTCTCCAGCTGTGGCAATCTTCGGGCTGAGAATGGCAGCAAAGGAGGCAGAAGGGGTCTACAGCAGTGATGCATGACACTTCATAGAACAAGACTTTTATGTTGATGATGCTCTGAAATCCTTTCCTACAGAAGCCGAGGCTGTCGACGTCCTGCAGAGAGCTCAAAAGATGCTTGCTCTCTCTAATCTGCGTCTCCACAAAATCGCCTCCAACAGAGTGGAGGTGATGAATGCCTTTTCTCCTGAAGACAGAGCCAAGGAAATCAAAGATCTGGACCTCTCCACAGATGAGCTTCCTGTCCAGCGCAGCTTGGGAGTGAATATCATGTCTGATACATTTACTTTCCATGTTTCTCAGAGCCTGAAGCCCTTCACTCGCCGTGTGGTGCTTTCAGTTGTAAACAGCTTGTTTGATCCTCTAGGCTTCCTTGCCCCTGTAACGATCAAAAGATGACTTTTACTCAGACAGCTCTCCAACAGTGACCTTGAATGGGATAGCCCCCTTCCCCCCGACATGTATGATGACTGGAGAAGCTGGCAAGAGTCGCTGCAGGATCTTCAGGCACTGCACATCCCTCGCACATATGTCTCCTTCTCCAGTTCACAAGCTAAGTGTATTGAGCTTTGTATGTTTTCAGATGCTTCAGTCAGAGCTATAGCTGCAGCAGCCTATCTGAAAGCCACACATGGAGATGGACACACTGAAGTTGGCTTCATCATGGGTAAGGCCAAGTTGGCTCCAGTACCAGAGCTCACCATCCCCAGATTGGAGCTCTGCGCCGCGGTGCTCGCTGTGGAGTTGTCTGAGCTCCTCACAGAAGAAATTGACATGAAAATAGACAAAACTACATTCTATACAGACAGTAAAGTGGTGCTAGGATACATAAACAACCAGCAAAGAAGATTTCATGTATATGTAAACAATCGTGTACAGAGAATCAAGCAATCCTCCCTACCAGATCAGTGGAGATATGTCTCAACAGAGCACAATCCAGCAGATCATGGCTCTAGGTCTGTAGCAGCAGGGAAGCTTGCCAGCACCACGTGGTTATGTGGTCCAGCATTTCTTTTGCACCCTGAGAGCACAACACCTGAGAAAGGCCTATTTGAGCTCATTAACCCAGAGTCAGTTGTTGAAATTCACTCTAAAGTGACAGTGCTCACCACTACAGTCTCTACAAAGCATTTGGGCTCAGCACGCTTTGAGCGCTTCTCTGCGTGGACGTCCCTGATCAAAGCAGTAGCTCACCTTCGTCACATCTCTCACAGCTTCATCAAATCCAGAGAAGAAAGCAGTTGTGCAGGCTGGCACCTCTGCAAGACAAATCTCACAGACAAAGCTTTAAGTCAAGCACAACAACAACAACAACACAGTGATCAGATGTGTCCAGCATGAAGTGTATTCAGAAGAAATCAAATGCATCATGGCAAAACGAGGTCTGTCCCCCAACAGTTCTCTTCACAAGCTTCATCCAGTCATTGATGAAAATGGCCTACTGCGGGTAGGGGGACGCCTTACAGAGTCAAACGTGTCAAGTCGTGAAGCCAACCTTCTTCTGATCCCAGGCAAGCATCACATTGCCACACTGCTGATCCGCCATCATCATGTGGCTGTGAAGCATCAAGGAAAGCACTTTACTGAGGGAGCGGTAAGAGCAAGTGGCCTGTGGATAGTAGGAGCCAAGAGGTGTATTAGCAGCATTATCCATAGATGTGTGACCTGCAGGAAACTACGTGGCAGAGAGGAGCAGCAAATCATGGGAGATTTGCCAGCCGAACATTTGCAGACTGACCCCCTGTTCTCTTATATCGGCCTTGATGTATTTGGACCATGGGAGGTCATTGCACGCTGCACTAAAGGAGGACAAGCCAACAGTAAGAGATGGGCGGTTTTGTTTACATGCGTGTCCACTCGAGCTGTTCATATCGAAGTGATTGAAACTATGATCTCTTCTAGCTTCATCAATGCACTTCGCAGATTCTTCGCGATCAGAGGTACTGCTAAGCAGTTGAGGTCAGACTGTGGCACCAACTTTGTTGGTGCATCCAGGGAGCTGAAGCTGGAGCCTCCAAAACCTGGTGAGATGAGTGTAGACAGCTACCTACTCAATCAAAGATGTTCATGGATGTTCAACCCGCCCCGCGCATCCCACATGGGTGGCACGTGGGAGCGTATTATAGGAATTACACAACGCATCCTGGATTCAATGCTCTTACAAGTGAGCCACTCCAAGCTCTCCAACTTCAGCCATGAGGTTTTGATAACCCTCATGGCTGAAGTTACAGCTATTATTAATGCAAGACCCTTAGTGTCTGTCTCCTCTGACCCAGAAGCTCCTCTGATCTTAACCCCCTGAACTCTACACACCCAGAAGTTTGGTGCCCTCTCACCTCCCCCTGGAGACTTCACTAAAGCTGACATGTTCAAATATCAATGGAAGAGGGTTCAAGTTATTGCTGACACTTTCTGGGCTCGGTGACAGAAAGAATACCTCAACATGCTCCAGAGTCGTCAAAAATGGCAGCTCCTCAGGCCAAACATGAGGGAGGGAGACATTGTTCTTCTAAAAGACAAGCAACTGAAAAGAAATGAATGGCCAACAGGAGTCATAGTAAGGGCCTTTCCAAGTAAAGATGGACTTGTCAGGAAAGTGGAGGTCAAGGTTACCCACAGGCCACAAGTCTAAAAAGACTTTCTTCAGACCCATTTCAGAGTGTATTCTTCTCTTATCTCCAGGAGATTAGATTATGTAAATTTGTTATTGTGGCATTCTTAAAATAATGCCAGGCGGGGAGTGTTATGGAACTGTGTACCTTTATTCATTCAGTTGCATTTTCAGCCGCTAGATGGCGCAGTAATTTCAGGCATGTGTTTTTGCGTCCATGGTTTCTGACAGGAAGTGATGTGGGCTCACCGGATGTTGTTGTTTTTTTTACCTGCTCCGTAGCGGGAGAAATTTCTCCTTCCTCACATTGTTTTGTCCCTTTGTGGTGACAATATGAGTAAGTGAACATTATTTACCGATAGTACATATAATCGCGGACTCTGCCGTAGATCTGTGTTAGATCCGCTACCTCCGTTAGCAGGCTACATAAACTTGTATTATTTACCTTGTGGTAATTTATCCTTTTTGTATTTGTTTCAGTTTCACAATTTCTGGCATTAAATATGATCCAGTCACAACTCCTGCCTGTTCCTTGGATGAAATGTCAGAAAGAGTTTAGCTGGCTGTGAATCCCAGTCCAAGACACCAGTAAACACTGGGTGAATCAGTACACCAGTAGATTTACAGATATTTTCAGGGAATTTAGGTTTTATGTTTAAAATTACAGTTAATTCACCATAATTTTGAATTTAATTAAAATTATGTTTTTTTTAATGACAATTTATTGTATTTGTACATCTTTAACTGTAATTTTACATCCAAGTTTCTGTATTTTTTACAGGCTTATTACCATTTTCCATAAGACAATGTAATAGCTGCAAATTAACAGATACTAGCAGTAATTTAAAGATTTAACTTTAGGATTACAAGTAATTAATAGTAATAATTATAATATCAAATAATAAAAATTTGTAAAAAAGCGTAGGATGCGATGATAATCCTGCTAAGTGCCTTGTGTCAATATTTCTCTCCCACAGGCCATAATTGTTAAAATAAAAGCCCTGCCCTCTTCCACAGATTAGCTCATTGCAAAAACAGCAAAATGTTATACAATTTGAGAGATATTGGCAGAGAACTAGGGTCGACAACTGCCAATAATGATATATCATGCTGTAGCCTCATAGGAGCATTGGCTGGGATTGGCACTAAAGCACTCCCCACGACCTGGAAATGAAAAAGCAGTAGCAAATTAGTGAGAAATCTCCAAAAATACAGCTCTTCATGGATTTCTATGTTTCTCAGTTTATAGTAAAGAGTGGTTAGCACGGGGATACATAGGGATGGGGCAATCTGATAAGTCCATTTGAGAAATATATCAGCGTCAGAGACACACGGCATCTTGAAATTTTACTCAGATTTGTACATTCATTCTCCTTAAAGGACCAAGCTCACTAAATTTGATTACCCCAGTAACTTCTACATTTACACTAACACAGGATGAACAGCTCTGATTTTGATCAGTACATTTGATTCTGATACTCAGGGTATCCAGAGTATGTATTCTGATGACTTTGGTCAGCTTAGATGCAGAAATTGGTATAGAAAGCCATGGTTTCTGCACCTTAATTATGTGGACAATAATCAGGGATGTGACATCTGTCATCCACTGTGAAACATCCCTGATGTTTTCTATCACTGCCCTTCAACAAAGGTTCCTGTTTGTCTTCAATATCATGAAATACCTGAAAAAACATAACACATAAATTAACTTTATGTAATTATAATAATTATTATTTATTATTATTATATTTGTTATTTATAATAATAATACATCATGAAAAGTCAGCCTTGAGAAGACAATGGAAGGACTTTTTCTAAAGGCCTCGGTAGATTATTTGGTTTTGCCAAACAGTATTTCTTTGCACCAAGGATACCTCACAATGTCCAAATGTTTAGTTGGAACAAACTTTCTTTTAAATAGGGTAACATGATATGTGACTTATTTTGCTGCAAAACATAATACTGGAGTTTAGAAGAAATTTCCCTGAAAACTAATTAGCTTCAGGTCATCTCTCTTTCCAGCTAATCATCCATCCTTCCAGCTTTCCACTCAAAGAGAGCTAAATTAACATTTCCACCACTGTCCGTTATGCTGTCATTTCATATTTTTCATGTCCTTCTTTCCCACACATACAATCAATCACAGGAGCCTTATTTCATTGAATGAAGAGTTGGAATTGGAGTTGTGTGGATTGACTGATCAAAGAGCTCACATTTCTAAGAACAGGCAACCTGTTCTCATAACCATGTAGGCATATTCTTTGATAAAAGCGGATGAAGTCCCTGTAGCTTAGTGATCAGTGGATTGCCAGATTTACGTCTTCCTTTGACATAATTCTACATTGATTAGACACAGTTGGAAGAAGAAAGAGGCTGAGCATTTCTGGTGCATCTTCTGATGTTGAGGAATACTTAAACTATGCAAATTCCAGATGCTGGTTATTGAACCCTTATCTTTCAGAGGCTCAGAACAGTTCTACAATGTATATATACCTTTCAGCAAGAAGTACTGCTGTAATAAGTTTTTCCTTTAATTTCTGTGATTTTTTTAATGATTGTTGCATATGCATGCTTTATGGTTTGTGAATTTGACCATTACTCTGAGTGTAAAGCATTTGGTGGACTCTTACATCAAACTGGACTACTACTGTTGTTGTGTTGAGATATTAGCATCATCAATATTTCTCACTCATTAATTTTCTACTGCTTAACTGTTTCCAGATTGCTGCATGTGACGGAGCCAATCCTAGCCCTAGCTCTTTCAAACCATCTGTCCTTCATGTCAAGGACATTGCTTTCCTCAAAGGAGTGTGCCTTTTACCAATGTATAGGTCCTTGCATTCTCCACTGCACTGATTCTGTATGTGTCTGAGTTGTCTGAGAAACTCAGGAAGATTTTCAATGAACGTCGAATCCCTGCATGTTTCAAACCAAGCAACAGTCTCAGACAAAATGTGCTACACCCCAAATATAGGGTAGCACACACTCACGAAAGCAACCTGGTATATGCAGTCCAATGCAGTGAGGAATGCAAGGACCTATACATTGGTGAAACTAAACAACCCTTAAAAAAATGCATGGCCCAACACAGAAGGGCCACCTCCCCCAGTCCAGTTTCAGCTGTCTGCTTACACCTAAAGGAAAAGGCACACTCCTTTGAGGACAGCAATGTTAAAATCCTGGACAGAGAGGACAGATGGTTTGAAAGAGGAGTAAAATAAGCCATCTATGTAAAAGTGGAGAAATCTTCTCTCAAAAGGAGAGGGGGCCTACGACACCATCTATCCTCCATCTACAATGCTGCCCTGTCAACCTTACCCAGGAGAAGCCCAAAACTGACCTCATGTGACTCCAACTACCATAACAACAGTCGTTCACCAGTGGGCTCACATGACTCCCAAAAATGGTCGTTCACTCTTACTCTTTATAAATTTATTTAAAGAGACCCAACAGATCCCCCGATGAGCAAGCACTTGGCAACAGTGGCAAGGAAAAACTTCCTTTAAGAGGCAGAAACCTTGAGCAGAACCAGGCTCGAGGGGCGGCCATCTACCTCGACCGATTGGGTTGAGAGTGGGAGAGAGAGAGAGAGAGAGAGAGAGGTGTGGGGGGGGGTGTAGGCAGGAACATGTTGCTGCATGAAGTTCATGGAGTTGAGCTGTAATACAGAATTCATGAATAAACTAAGTCCAGTTGTGTTCGATTCAATTGTTGGCCAGATATGACTATGACCTGGATGAATGAGAATATACACAATACTCCACCTTTCAAAGTAGCAGAAAATAGTCAGTGATTCTATTTTCTATTTCTATTTTCAAAGTTGAATACTTAATTGTGATGTTTACAAATCAGACACATCTTTCAGTGTCAGTATCTCCCAACTAGCTATCAAATCATAGGGTCTCACCACATTTGTTTGATATATGGAGCATAGATAAAATTCACCATTCACAAAAGGGCTAGACTATCTACACTTTGTTATTCCAATGTCCTCTTCATTTCTTCCATAACATCAGTATGATAGATTCATTACTCATTTGCCAAAGAGTGATTGCTCTTGCTTGACATCTTCACGGGCTGGTATTTGAAACAGAGTCTTTATCAGAATCAGACACTGGCTAGAAAATAACAAACACTGGACCACTTTCTCTTCCACTGCTGGCGATAATCATGTTTTTGACTTGAGTGATAGTCAAGGATTTCACAGACCCTCCATCTGTTTCTGATGGCTTTGCCTTTATGTCAAAATTGGATTTTTTAATCTAATCACAGTTGTTTCAAACTACCGAATGTACTTGCCTCCCTGCAGTGCTGATCACTGAACCATATGCAAAACACTTCCTATGATCTACCAACAATAGGCAGCTTTCAATTCTGATAATGGCAGAATAAAGCAGCACAATTCAAATTGCAAAAATTATTTGATATAAGGTCCTTCGCAAATCTAATTTAAGCCATAGTTGGGCACATATACAACCTACAATCCAGCCCAAAATGATCTCCCCAGACTGCTACTGGATGAAGTGTAACTCACGGATGGATTGGGAAACAGAATCAGGTGGGCTCGACAGGGCGAGTAGGTTTTGTGCCGACCAGGATTAGAGGGATGATCCGTGTCCCGGATGTCTCTTAATGCACTGTCTCATTATGCAAATCCCCATTCCGTATGAATGCCACAGCTACTATATTGTAGCTGTAGCTGCCTGCTACATGTTGTCTCTTTAGGAGCTTCACAGATTGACATCAATTTGCCCCCCCAACACACACACACACACACACACACTTTTTTTTTTTTTTTAATCCAGTCTGTCTGATCTCGTTCCCTCTTCTGGCTGGTTTTCAATTTTTTGTCAGGGAGAGCATAGTGGTAAATGACAAGCACTATATTTGGCTGTATTTACAGGTTATAACAAGAAAAAATATTCTCACAAAAGACAAAAGTGAGAACATGTGAGGAAGACACACTCCTCTAGCCTATAAAGTTCTCACAAAACCAAAACGGGTCTTTCTGTTCTCCTTTCTCCATCATTCTTTTTTCATTGTCTGAGGATACAGAGCAGGAGCTGACTGATCTCTCTCTCCTCTCTCTTATCTTGCCCACCTCCTCCCACTCCACCATCCTGCTTCCTGCCTATCTCCACATTTACCACCTCTCATTGATGACCAAAACAACGCTAATTGACAGACTGACCTGCAGAAAAGTATAGTTATCCCTCCTTTTGTCTCCAGATCAAACAATCGTGTTTCTCAGATATCCTGTCATTTTTCATTCCTCTCTTTCCTGGCCTCTCTGACTTTCTCTGCATCGTAGTCTGCCGCTCTCTGTTCTTTCCTGTGGACTATAAAACAAATCACGGCCATGAGCGTGGGCTGCTGGTCATGATACATGAGGAGGGCAAGGCCTGGGAGAGGTCCTCACATCTGCAAGGTTGAACTTTAACAATGTGATGCCAACCGCAGAGAGTGACCTATGCCCCTGCTCTGTCAAGAGGCTTTCATCTCATCAGACTCACACAGTTCAGGTGTTTGTGCAGATCCTCTCCAGACATATAGCATATCTCATATGCGAGGAAAGCAACAGCCCCTTTTTTCTTACTTCAACACAAATCTTTATAATCTGTGCTCACTCTGCTATAGCTCCTCTATTCTTTTTCTTTTTCATGTCCACACTTCTTAATATTTCTCATGTTGCTAAAGATCTATTTGCTATCATGTTTTGGAGTCCAATAAGGATAAATTGAACTACTGCACAGAAATCATTTGCTAACTCATCAGGGTTTTCCCCTAACCATTGCTTTCACTTTTCCTTATCTAACTGCCACTAAATATTATCTTCATGGCTATTAAAGAAGTGAAATAATTGCCACTGTCAGGGTGACAGATATTATTGGTTCTCTTGCACAAAAGCAGAACAATGGTTTTATTTTACTAAAATGTATGGAAGCCTCCCCGGAGAACCATCACCTTATCGTGGTGGAGAGGTTTGTGTGCCCCTGTGAACCTGTGGGCTGTGCTGTCTGGGGCCAAGTGCACCTGGTAGTGTCTCCCAGGACAAATTGTTACCAGGTGAGGGGCCAGACAAAGAATGTTTCACAAGATCCCATGGAACAAGGAGGGAAGAAAACAGTGACCCTGCCCAGAGGAAGCCCGGGTCCACCTTCTGGAGCCAGGCCTGGAAGGACCCGTCAGCAAGCGCCTGGTGGTTGGGCAGGTACAGTCCAAAAAAGCAACGTGGCACTTTCTTCACCCTGTGGGCCCACCACCTGCGGGGATAACCAATGGGATTGGGTGGCAGTGAAGGCAGGCGGCCTTGACAACCCAGACCTGGGCAGCAGAGGCTGGCTCTGGGGACACGGAATGTCACCTCGCTGGGGGGGAAGGAGCCGGAGCTTGTGCGGGAGGTGTAGCGCTACCAGTTGGATCTGGTTGGGCTTACTTCTACGCACAGCCTTGGTTCTGGATCCCTACTCCTTGAGAGAGATTGGACTCTATTCTTCTCTGGATTTGCTCATGGGGTGAGGTGCCAGGCGGGTGTGGGGATACTCACAAGCCCCCGGCTGTGCACCAATACGTTAGAGTTTACCCTGGTGGACGAGAGGGTTGCCTCCCTAAGCCTCAGGGTTGTGGGTGGGGGGAACACTGACTGTTGTTTGTGGGTACGCACCAAACACCAAACAGCAGTTCGGAGTATTCGGCCTTCTTGGAGACCCTGAATCGGGTCCTGTATGGGGCTCTGGTGGGGAGCTCCATCGTCCTACTGGAGGACTTCAACACAGACGTGGGCAATGATGGAGACACCTGGAGAGGCATGATGCTGGAAAACCTATACATGTTTCAGAAAAAGTAATATGGCCTGTATCCATTTATTTTGACATAAACACAGACGGCTGCACATACAACCTGATCAGTGCTAAGTGGACTAAGCTTGTTTGGGATCATGCTGAAGACACCGTTACAGGGCCCACAAAGGGCGGGTTCCCGCTGAGCTATGTGATAAAGCCAATGCATCTGTATGCCTGCCAGAGAAGGATGCTTTGGTAGTCAGATGTGTGTTTGTATGTCTGTCTCCAGCACACCAACAGCTCTTGCCAAAGCTCATTTCACAGGCAGGTGTGAAGACGCCACTGCATGCCAGGGTGTCACACATGTAGTGTCACTCTTATACACCTGTAGTGTATTGGTTCTGTAAGGTGCATGCATTTCACTGGCCTGTTTTTTGGCTATCTCTCTGACGGGTTTGTTTTGATTTTTCAGTGGAATGATGGTTTGCTTCACTGATAGTAACAGCACTTTAGACTTCATATTAAGAGCTGACCTCATAAGATTCCAAAAGCATATACCTTACTTGAAATGAGGTCTAGACCTTTTATCTTTTGCTTTGAATTGAAATAATAACTCTGGCAAAGGAAAAACCGAACAGCCAATTGTCCTATTACTTTTGGTCTGTTAAAAGGTGCAGGCCACCTGTCAAATGTATTTTATTACCTGCACTTGCTCATTTAGTTGTAAATACCCTCAAATTAAAACTGAAAGTCTGCACTTAAAGCACATCTTCATTGTTTTGTTTTGAATCAATTGTGGTGGTTGTACAGAGCTGAAATACTGAAAATTGTGTCAATGTCCAAATACTTAGGGACCTGACTGTATTAATATATGAAATGTATCTGAAAACACTATACAGGCAAAATAAATTCAGGAAATGCACACACATGGTATGAAAAAATGAAGTATAATCAAGTGTGAAATTGTGTAGCTTTACTGAAACTGATATTTGGTGGTAGGATGCTGTCACATCACTATCACTGTCAAGCAACACTTACTGTGGAGCTACTAGCAGTATATCATCAGCTACATTTCAATCGCACGATCTCACTCCTCTTGATTGACAATATTCAAATAACCCCTAAAATTTTGCTATTATGTGTGCCAGCCTTTCTATATTGTATGCAAGAGGTGCAATAGTTTTTATTTCTGTTTTGGTATTATAAAGATATTACAGTAAAAGTAATTATACTTAAAAAGTATAAACTAATATGACCAGGGTCCCGTGCAGGTGCTTGAGCACCTAATCCACAAAATGGCTCTGTACAGTCCTGTGATCCAACCACTGCTCTCCTGTTCCAACCTAGTAAAATCCTCTTCTCACATCATGTAAAATCTTTTATATCCGCCGCTGTTTGTACAGCATGAGTATATCACTCAATAAGTGAATATGAACCAGGGCACAGCAGAGCCCAGACAGCCCTTCAAAGAAATCAGGTTGAAAGAAGTATTCAAGCACTGGGGATAAGCAAAATGGTGGAGCATCAGAGCCTGTTTTCATACAATTGGTCTGTTGCAAGTGGCAGAAGAATGAGGAGGAAGAGGATCTCTGAGCCAGACAGGGGAAAGAAAATTGCCTGCAGCACCGTGGATATAATAGGATAAGGCAGTGATGCGTTTCTGCCAGGCTAGTCTGGTCACCAGGGAGCTTCTGTCTCCAGCATTCGCCACCCGCTCTCGTAGGCTAGAAACTTATTTTTCTACTCGTCTTTGCCTTCGACTTAGTTTTCCAGTTTTCCGGTCTGCCCTTACACTGCTCGAGGTAAATATAACCATAGCCCCTAGAGGGTGGGTGTATGTTTTCATCTCGATGGGGAGTTTGCAGCATGTGTTTGTCTTTTTTACCCTCTGTCCTTCTTCAGAGGGCCATCTCTTTCAAGCTAAATCAGCTTGCTCGCTGTGGGCCTGTCATTGCTGGGCATCTGCTAATGCCTGCTCAATTACACACAGCCCCATCTCTGTCAAGAAGAGCACATACACGCAGGCACACAAACACAATGCAACTTAATGTGTGTCATTGTGGGGGGATAGACACCTCTGAAGTCCTGGGAAGAAAGTGAGCACACAAACACACAAACCTGTCACAGGGGCCGAAACAAGCTGGCCTCTTGGTTTGATGCCCTCGGGGGGAAGCTGGAGATGACCTGTCACCTTTATACTATGTGTATATGTGTGAGTGCGTGTGTGTGTTTGTGTGTGTGTGTGTGTGTGGATGTGTTCACAAAAGTTTCCCAAAACAGGAAGGCACGTTTTCAATTTGTGTGACTTGGACTTAGTGTAGCTGATAAGTGTAGCTCATTAGTAATAATTGTTTATGTAGCGACACAGCGAACACTGTTAACACTAGAAGAGCCGGAATTACATAACTACTAGAACTGCCGTAAACGGTAATTTTGACCGCTTGATTCCAAACTCTATAATCGCTCATGAAAAATACCCAGTTAAACATGTATTCATTAATTGTGTTATGATATATTTAAAAAAAAAAATAACACCAAGATGTATATTTTAACAAGTTTAATTATACATTTAAAGCATCGTAAATCGTAACTATTGCATTTTTTCTCGATAGAATTCAACATAACGTAGAACACGAATACAAAAATTTTAAGTATTATATATGATAGTTAAACATTTTATTTTAACATTTGTAACAAAACAGTCGTCCCTGATGTTCTTCAGCATGCCATCATGGAACACACATAAAAAGGCTCGGAGCGCATCCTCAATATTGCGCTTTGTGTGCGCTGTGAGGCTAGCTGCCTCCGGCCGAGAAGAGAGGGCAGACTGGACACAGTTGGCTCAGGGGTATGTACTGGTTCTGGAATCCTTTTAACAACAACAACAACAACAACAATAATAAGAAGAAAAACAAGAATCGGCTAATTATAATAATAATAGTAATAGTGAAAGGGTCGCGGAGAAAAAGGCAGCACAGGACATAACAGTGGAGCAGCAGGAGAAAAACACAGGACAGCGGAGCTCACCTGGCCCACGTCAGCCGTGAAGAGAACATCTGGATCCACAGTATCCAATGAAAGTCGACTCCTTTTCTTCAGTATAGACCTATTTTCATGTAGGTCGATGTCCAAGTTTTGAAGCATTTCCAAGGCCATGGCAGCTGTCATTTTTGTCTTCCTTCGCTCATTTATTTTAGACACTGTCTGGTTTCTTTACTCTAAACTTTGTCAAGTCACGATCGGTCTCGGATTATACAGAGATCTGTATTTGTACCATTCTATATATCAGACAGTGATAGTTGCTGAGCAACTAAAACTGCGACATAAATCGTGGGAAATATGAACTTCAATACCAATAAAAATTCCGTGCGGTCAGTATGACCGCTTATGGACGAAATAGGTAAAAATGATCATATCTGCTTTGTCGTTTGTGTTATTTATATAAAAAACATTTTAAATTAAAATACAGACACTTTTAGGAAAAGTCAAGTACCAGCAGGATTGTATCTTATTATTCGACAAAGTTATTGCACATAGAAATTTCAAAACGGTCAAATTGACCGTCTTGGCCGTTCTAGTGTTAATTGCACTGCTCAGACTCCTTGATGGGCCCAGAAAGACTGGTCTCACACAGCAGGAGGGCAGTGTATGTTGTAAACACAGTAAACCCCAGGAATGCATTCATTTGAATAAAAATGTTTTTTATATCATACCTTACAGGTCTGGATTCTTAGTAGAGAAAGAATAAACAATTGAGAGAGTCACTGAGAGAGACAAGACAAGACAAGAAACAATATGCGCCTGTGCTTTTTCATCAGGGCCAGTGCTTTAAGCGGAGAAAAAAAGTGCCTGTTACTCACTTATATATAAAATGACACCAAGAAATATTGCTTTATAAGACCCCACAATAAATATTTATTTCACAAAGAATCCAAAGAAAAACTTTCCAAATTTTGAATTCGATATTATACACTATGCACTGTATGTGCAGTAGTTGAACTAATCTGTCTTCAGATGTGTCACATCTATCACAGGAGGTACTTGGTCACCTCTTTCTATTAAACTAAAAGTGATTTATCCCAATGAACACACAACAAACAGACAGCTAGATAGAAAAAGGAGTCATCCAGAAAGAAAATAAGAGTAGTTAGCTATTGGATGGTGATATATTCAGTCCAGAGATAAACTGTGTTGAATAACTTTGAATAAACTCTGACACAGAGCAGCATGGTAGCATAGTGGTGAGTACTGTTACCTGTTACAAGAGGGTTGCAGGTTCGGTTCCTGGGCCTGGCACCTTTCTGTGTGAAGTTTGCATGTTCTCCCTGTGCCTGCATGGCATGGTTTCCTCCTGCTACATTATGGCAGCTCAGTGGTCATCCATCCATCCATCATCTACGGCTTTTCCATTTCCAGGTAACGGGGGTGATGGAGCCAATCCCAGAGGTGTGGTACACCCTGGACAGGTCGCCAGTTCATCACAGGGCCAACTCACAGAGACAGACAGATACAAACAACCACTCACACTCACAATCAGGCCTACAGACAATTTACCTAGACATGTCACCTAGACATGATGTCTTTGGACAGTAGGAGGAGATCAGTGATCAGTTCCCCTCAAATCTCGAGGGTTTTTTTTGTTGTTTGTTTTTTTATGTGGTGCTATCTTCTTATTTTACTTTAATTTACTTTTTTACTTTTACTTTTCCTTTTTTACTTTTGATTTGCCATGCAATTCTTTTCTTCAGAATTATGGATTTATTTATTTATTTATGTTATGGTTTTATTTAGGGCTGTCAGCGTACAAATAAATAATAAATCCATCACAAGTCAAATGTATTTATTGATCACACTAAAAGTGTTAACACTAACAGCCCTAGTTTATTGTATTTTTTTTTATCAAATTCATCACAACACCCTTTTATTGTGTTGTGCAGTATATGTTCCTGTCATGTTTTCATGCGTATATTTTTTATCAAAGTACATTATTTCTCCCTCTGTAAATACATCTAATTTTTGTCGTGCTATGATTCCTGTGCCAAAGGAATTTGCATTATTTGCTCTAAAGCAGTTTGTCATTATCATCATTAATCCGTTAAGATTATTATTAACCCTATTCTCTTGACTAGCCTATTAAATACTTTTTATTATTTATTTTTATTTTTTATAATTTATTTCTTCACTGGTGACACTGCAACTGTAGTATAATTTTAATAGACCCATCCCGTATCTCATTGAAAGTGCTTATTTTAATAAATGATCTAATATGATTTTATTGTGAGTGAGAAATATTCAGCTTTAATATTAATTACACTGATTTTACATGGTTGTAATGTTACAAAATGTGTATTTTATCTGTATTTGTGTTCCAGGTTCACTGTCTTCTTTGTCAGTCAAACTGCATTTTTAACAAAACTGTCTGAAGAAGAAAACCCAAAGTTGCAGAAATACTGTTGCCCATAGATAGAGTCAAGAAAAGTCCACACCATCAGTTCTATCATAAAACGTTTACACCCACATTTTCTGGTTATGAACAGATGCAAAAGAGAGTTGTTAACATCTCAAAGAGATGTTAATGTCTGTTTATATTTTCATCTGGCTTTTTCATCATTCCTACTTTTCCTACTTATTTACACAAATACACAAGTCTTTTATTCAGGTATTTACATAGTTACAGTGCCGCCAGAGGTGGAATTTGCAATTTCTTCCTTAAAAAAAAATAAAAATAAATAAATAACTACATTTTTCTGCAACACACAATCATGTCAGACTTAATCACATCTTGGATTCTGATCTGGAAGCCTAAAGAAATTAAAACCAGCCCCATCTGCATTATTACTTACTATCAGGTAAGTAAAAGGGTAAGAAATATTTCCTTTCCCAAGGTTTGGTTCTTCAGTTTTCCTAATCCACAGTTAAGATTCACATTTGAGAGAGAGAGATTATTAGGTGTCATTTATTTATCTATTTTTCATAACAAATTCTTCATTTACTCAACTCTCATTTTTTGGACTAATCAGCAGACTGTTTGATACAGGTCCACACGCTAAGCGAAATGTGTTCAGCTTTTTGTCTTTGTGCAGATAATAGACTTCTGGTGGCAATGTCAATAAATCAGTGTTTCTTGAGCAGACCATTTTAGTCCAATTGTAGTGTGTCTCTTTTTCTGATTCTTTTGGGCTCAACTGCATATTTAGATAACACCAGGTAAGTCCTATGAAACTATTTCATCCAACTTTTTTCCAGGAGGGTGCTTTCCTGTATTTTTGTGCAGGGTGCGTGTAATACTTCTTAAATTTTAATATTTAAATATAATTTCTTTCTTATTTCTTTTGAAAACTCACCTTTTCTAGAGAAGAGAAGTTCTGATTCATTCTATGTCAATAAATTCTTTCTCTATATCAATATTTCAATGAAATATATTTCCACAGCTGTGTTGACTGATGACCAGAGTTATAGTTGATCATTCCATGTGAGAATTAAACAAATACACACATACACCCCCACACAGTCATTATTAGACTCGCTTTATTTTTCACACTGTAATAAAATATGCCTGTTTCAATACATGATCTTGATTTATTTATAATGTTCTTAATTTTTAACATTTGGCTGAGTCGGATCTTTATTTGTCTTTTTTAATCTCATGTTTCTCTTTCTTTTTTCTTTCTTGCAAACAATATGCTGATCTCAGTCTGTGGAAAGCCATATTTGACCTTGCAGTGCATTATTAATACACACATATACACACACACACACATATATATATATATATACTGCTGTATAGTAGTTTGTGTGGCATGACATCATCATTCTCGCTTTTACAAGAAGTTGACTTAACAACTCTTACACTGTCACTCTGACTTTCATTGTAAGTCAGCTCGAGTAGGTAATTAAATGGCATGAAGCTGTGAATCCTCCAAAAATACACCAAACTCCCTCCAACAGACATTGTGAATGACATGATTTGTACCGTGATCAGTGGTGAATATTCAAATGATTGCTGTAAATAGACGGCTAAATTAGAAATCAAACCTGAAGAAACAATTTCTTGTAATGACAAGCTCCTTCAAAGGACCACAGTATGCCTGCCTTTCCCTGCATCTTGACAGCCTTTCTTCACATCTCAGGCTCGTGACAAGGCTTTGTACACGCCTTGTCACCTCAAATCTGTCTGCACTGCTATTTTCTACCACCCCCTGCCTCATCCCGTCATCTTAGAAAGACACTGTTAATGTTAGATTTCATCAGGCAGCCATTTCCTGGTTGATCAGGTGGGGTCCCAAACTGAGGACTTATGTATTGATATGTGTCTTTTATTCTATTATATCTGATATGGATCCCATTGCCATTCATGATTGTAAGAGCGACATAGTGATGGTAATTGCTGCTGATGGTCTTTTCCTTTTAACTTTGTTGTAACCTGATTATGTCAATCAGGGTTCCTAATGAGTAGAGAATCTGTTGGCAGCTTGCTAACTACAATGCTAAAGCATTTTCCTTTTAGAACAAATTACATAAGAGATTAACTTCTCAGAAATTGATGTAAAAAGTTAGTTAGGATGTTTGAAATCTTACCTGAAATATCATGCTGTTAAGCAGCGGTCCCCAACCCCCAAGCCACAGACCAATACCAGTCTGTGGGTCTTTGGAACCGGGCCACACAGAAAGAATAAATAACTTACATTATTTCAGTTTTATTAATTATCTGAATCTAAACTATGTTTTATTTTGGAAAATGACCAGATTTTCTCCGTTACATCCGTCTTTGATTCACTCTTGGCGCATTTCAAGATGCCTGTCTTGGTCACGTGATACATTACCGCTAAAATAAAATCCACAAGCTAGCGAACAAAAAAGAACAGTTTCTTTGTGAAGGGGAAATGGCCCAGCGTGGAGACAGAAGAGTCTGCGACTTCCATGAAAAAGAAAGCTGCATTTAGGTCCGAGGTTAGGGGGCAGAGAGGATGTTACTTATGTTATGTTTTTGGCGCGATGTTACGAAGACGCTGCTAATAAAGTTGCATACAAGTGCACAGTGGATTCACATTTGTTATGAAATTTAGAAAATAGCACAGTTTTTATTTTGTTGCATTTATCCGCCACACCTTAAAGGCGGTCTGTGGAAATAATGTCTGACATTGAACCGCAAAAAAGGTTGGGGCCTGCTGTAAAGTGATCATGTTGACCTTTGAGTTAGGATACTTAAAAAAACATTTTAGTTCCCCATATATTTTTAGAATGGCACTCAATACATTAATCCTGTGAGTAAAGAAAATGACTGCTTCTGTTACATGTTGGCTTCATTTACACCGGTGGGATCCTCTTGAAGCTAAATTTATCTTGAAACAAGTCAGCCCAGTAATTAGTCAGTTTACTGATAGATTAAACATATCTAATATTTTAATAATAATGGGCTATGAAGCAGAGGCAGATAATTTTACTTTACATTACTAGTACTAGTACTAGTAGAAGTCTCAGGATGTCCTGCAGCCTGTGGATATTTCATGTATAGTCTGTAAAAACAACCTTATAAACATCCTTCTGGTCCTGTGATGGACTGGTGACCTGTCCTGCCTTGCCCGGTGTAAACTGGGATTAGCACCCCGAGATCACAGTGTTTATTTAAATCATACAAGTAAAAACCCCATTGTTCACTAACAGGGACTGTTGGCAGTATTACATATATGAATGAAATAGGTTCTTCGATATCTCAGTAACTTCACTGGTGACCAATTCACACTAGCAGCTGCAAATAGGACAGCCAGGACTCATTGATGCACATGAGGAGCAAAGACTGGATCCAACAGAAGAGCTATTGTTGCTCAAACTGCTGCAAAGGTAATGCTGATTTTAATGGTAGAGTGGCAATAAAGAATCTTGAAACTTGTCACAACACAGTGCATCACAGTTTGTTCTGTATGCTGTGGTTTGTTGTGGCTGTATAGCAGCAGGCTGGTCAGGTTATCCATGCTGACTTGTCTGCCGCCAAAAGACCTTACAATGGACATGTAAGCATCAGAACTGGACCATGCAGCAATGTAAAGAAGGTAGTCTGTCCTAGGATCTTAAAGCATCTGATGCTTGTTACCAGACATCACAGCACATCTTCAAGTCTAAATGAATTTCATGCCTTGATAAATTTGAGCTGTTTTTGGTCATAAGAGGAACCATCACAATATAAGCTGGAAGGTCATAATGTCATGGTTAATCAGAATACATACCGATTAAATGTAATGCACCAGACAAAAGTTGGTATACATTATCTTATAGAAGGAAGTAAATTGACCTGTAAGAGAGCTTGCAAAATCCCAATTCTCTAATTTAGCAAGAAAACCTGTTTCTAGCTCAAAATAGAAATAATGATGCTCAAATGACAGCATGATATGTGAGTGTATATGTGCCATAGGGATGAGGGGAGTAGATTTAAAACAAAAATAAGTTGCCTCAAGGCCACCCATTGTGTATCCTGCTGGCTTACAGCCTGTTCCCAAACATTATGTTAATTAAAATAAATGAAACATGGGTTGATCCAGTCCTCCTTGTCACGTCATCAGTCAGTATCTTATGTGCATGTGCATGAAAAGGCTACAGTTTATTTTATTTATTTATTGATTTTTACTTCTCCTGTTCATCAGCTGGGGCAGGCAGTATGAATGGTCCTGGTGCCTTGTTGAACGGCATCTGCTACCAGGCTGATGCTAAGGAGTGGATAGAAAAAGAGAACAGAAAAAGAGGAGGGGGTACAAAAACAACAGCAACGATATTAGCATGGGGGGAGTCGGGGACACACAGAAACAACAACAACAACAATATAAAAATAAACAGTGAGAGCATTGGTTGCAGGATTTTCCATGGAATGTAAGTTGTGTATTTTGTATGTAAGCGAGTGTATGTGTATGCTACGGTTTTTCATTGGATGCTGTGGGTAGCTGACTGTAGCTCATGTGGTGGGCCAGTACTAATGGGCCCCGGCCCAGGATAGCAGTCAGGTCAGGACCGAGCCACCATAGCACCCAGTAACCCCCAGAACACAGGGAGCCCCAGGCCACCCCCCCCCACCCAGGAGACAGCCCCAGGTCCAACCCATGCAAGGACACGCAGGAAAACACGGAAGCAGCAACCCCCACCATGGAGGCAGCCCATAGAGAGACAAGGGAGCCAAAGGACCCCTGCCTCCATCCTCCATCCTCCACCACCCAAACAGGGGCCAAGCTTTCCTAAGGCACGGACATAGTCCAGGGTACCCCAGGCCCAATTAGACTGCCAGCCAGGTGCCCACCACACAAGGCAAGGCCTACCACCAACCCCAGCCTAACAGCCAGGCCTCAGAGCCCCAGCCCAAGTCCGTGACAGGGACAGGAATGGGCCCATGACCCGCCCCAGCCACCTCCATTGGCTTATCTTAGCATAAGGAACTCAGAGAAACTGCTTAGCTAGTGTCCAATGTCATCTGTATACAGACTAAAGGACCAAGATATGTCTTTTGCCCTGCTGTGGTGCGAAACCCCATTACTCAACATTCTCTGCCAAATGATTCTTTCTTCTGGATTCATATAAATTTGGTATCAGACAGAGGCATAGTCACAGTTCAGCAAAATCAGTCAGTTTACTGAAGCAAGGGTCATTAGCGGTTACTCAGATAATCAGGCAATGGCACAGAAACAACTGGCAGCCTCAGGATCTGTCATACAGAAGAAACCGGTCATACACAGAAGGAAACACTCAGAGGAAAAGGCTGTAATACTCATGGAAAACAAGATGATCGCGCACAGGATGTAAGGGAAACAAAGGTTATATACACAAGGGAGAGGTGCTTACAAGACACTGGTAAAGCATATTAGAGGGCTTCTCGGGTGGAAGTTGAAGATGGCTCCTATATGTGCATATGTGTGTGTGTTCACAAAAGATGGTGGGAGTAAATAATAAATAAATAAATAAATAAATAAAAATGTTTTCTATATCATACCTTACAGTTCTGTATTCTTAGTATTGCATAAACTCTGTCCGACAAGAATAAACAACCCTTAATATGATATATGGCTTACTGGAGGAATAGATCCATTATTGACTTATCAAGCCATTTTTGGTTACTTCAAGGTTTAGTTTTTTTTTTTTGTTTTTTTTTTTTTTTTTTCAATCAATTAACAGACTTAGTCAGGCAGTAGACACATGTAACATCACAAAAAGTGAAAAAGCTGAAAGTTGTCTGAATACTTTGTGCATGCTCTGTATCTCCAATCAAAGAAAATTTCATCTTCATGTCTCATAGTCTGGAAAATTGATATGCCTTCATTTGCAGCTCTGTCCTTTCTGGCATAAACTAAAAGGCTACTTTCTTGTCTGCATCTCAGATTCTTTAGAATAGATTTTAAAACTGGACTTACCACTTTTAAACCACACTGACACCTTGCTCCATGTTCCATAACAAATTTCCAGGTAGGACCATGTCTGATGATTGAAGAGAACCTATTTTGTTTTAAATCAAGTGCTGTCCAGTAAACTGCCATACCGCTAATCCTTTCTGATCTAAGAGTGACACTTTTGACTGAAATTCAACAGCGAGGGAGCAGTAGTCATTTTAGTCACTGCTGTGCCAAGTAAACACAATTGGTAGATCTGGATTAGCATTTGCTCTGTGCCAACAGGGAATACAATAACTAGTAAGCATTAAATGACCAACAACAAACTGAGTGAACAAGCTGTGTGTTTTGATAAAGTGAGATAATTTGAAGGGTATATTTGTTGGTAACTGACTGTGCAGACTCAAGCACTTGTTGTTGTCTTTCCTCCCCAGTGGCTGCTTTCTTTGTTTCCTGTTAAACAGTCAGCAGACAGACATAAAAGGAAACAAGAAAAGCTAAATGACAAATTATTTTTAAAGAATGCAAAGAAAAAAAAAAAATACAGTATGATTCATCGGTGGAGTGGGTCCACTATATGTGTGTGCGCACATAAATTGTGTGAGGCTGATTCATTATTCAAATTGGGATGGGTAAGGGGTTACAAATGTCTGTGATAAGATGGTGTGATCAGCCATACAGATTGCCAGAAAACTCGTCCCATTTGTCAGCAGTCAGCAAGACATCAAACTACAATGAAACAATAGACTTCTTAATTTGATATGAAGCAACTTTTGAAGGAAAAACTGGATTTTGTGCGGTTTAAGTTATTGCAAGCCATTTGGGAAATAAACAGATTACCTAACGGCTTAAGGAAATAGTTTAAATACATATTTTGGAATTTATGGAATAAATAGAATGATGTTTTAATATATTAAATGAAAGTTAGAGTATATGGAATGATGACTCAGTACCTAATTGCCTCTAACGGTGGGCAGGGACTTTTTATTCAACTGCATATTGTACTTGGCCTTGATTACAAGGAAGGAAAATACTAGAGAAAAGGCCTATATTTAATGAATTCTCCGCTGCATGAATCAGCAGTTGATCTTTCATCTACACAGTTTAGTTGCACTGCCTGACAGGTGCCAAATCTGCACACTGTACATGTGGTGGTATATGTGGTGGTAGCTATCAAATTTGTTAGCCAAAACAAAAAAAAAAAAAAACAGGTACTGCCACTGATTAACTCTAGCATTTACTGTTTGTTTCTTTTTTTTACTGGGGAAAAAAAATAAGCATTTTTGCTTTTGCTTTGGCAAATCATTGCCAAAGCAATGGCTATCATAGTGGAGGCCACTATTGGCCCTTACAAACCAGACATATCAGAAACCTTTTGGGTAAGGAGAGGGTAAATTTTGCCTGACATTAATAATTGCAGGATTAATCTTTAAAATATGGTCCAAAAAGCAGGGAGAGTGTGATTTAAGTTAGATTTGTTCTATTTATTATATCTATTACACAATATCATGTCTTGTTTGACATGATGATAGTTTTGTTGAAAATTTAAATTAAATGGCAGTTGGCATTCACAAAATAACTATTTATAACCATTGCAACCATTAAATGCTGCCCTCACTGGTATATCATAAAATTCAACATTAATTAGCACTAAACACAACATAAAAAAAAAAAAAGTCTCTCAAGACTCAGTCTGTCAAACTAGTTTCTACATTCAAAGCAGTGGAAGGAAAGGTTCCTTGTCTGAAACTTGTTTGTGAAACGTGTTTTCCACATCTGCAGCAGGTTGTTCCTGCAGCAACTGAATCACTTTCTTTTCTGTCCCCTTGCGTTAGCTTCTTTTGCGACTGCGAAGCTGCCGTGCGAGGAAGAGTACCAAGGGCCTTTCCAAGTTCCTCCTTAAAGAATCTCCTCCAGTTCCTCCTGCTTACCCTCCAGGTAGAGTTTAGCTCTGTCCATATAGCAGAGGCATTGTAGGCTGATCCATCAATGATATTGTAGAATAACACGAGAGGCCAGCGGGCAGTATGTGCCTGTTACTTTGTCCAGGTTATACACTCCTCCTTTGTTGACATTGTCAAGAATGATGGCTGCTTTTCAAGGCCCTCCTTGAACTCTTTAACTAACCTTTGTCCCATAGAAAGCGCAAACACACATGGTCTGTACAGTTTCACAGTTTCAAAATTCCCTATAGCCACAATTTTCCTTGATTCGACACACACTGGTGGAGCTAAAATCAGGGAGCACGGTAGCATAGTGGCTAGCGCTGTTGTCCCACAGTAAGAATGTTATGGGTTCGGTGCAGAGTTTGCATGTTCTCTCTGTGACTGCGTGGGTTTCCTCCAGGTGCTCCGGTTTCATCCCACCATCCAAAGACATGCATGTCTGGGTCTGAATGTGAGTGTGAGTGGTTGTTCTTCTCTGTGTGCACCCCACCCCTTGCCCAGTGTGAGCTGGGATTGGCTCCAGCATTCCCCATGACCCGGAAACAAAAAAGCAGTACAAGATGGATGGATGGTAGAGCTAAATTCCATCTGAATAATTCTGGGTCAAATTTGACCCTGATTGGACATTTAATTTCAAATTAATCAGCCAACGTTTACTTCAAAAATGTAGCTTGCCTTAAAAAAGTTAATGATTTAGTTCCACTTTATGCAAGCAGCTAATTACTTTTGACTTATCTATTAAGGTGTTCTTTTTCCCCCCTCTAGTAGAGGAAAACAATATCTATCTAGACAGATGCATACAGTTGTGAGGCCAGGTCTCAGTATCGCTTATTGTTTGACTTTCTTCTGTAATTTGGAGCCTTTTTAAAATGGATTCTTCTTATGATGAAGACCTCACATCACCCACCTACTCTACTTGAGCTATGTTTAGCCTGGAAGCATTTGCTCAGCAGTCCTGCTTCCCCTCTTCTCTGGCATCACCACTTGCCTGTGGTTATCAATACAGCTTCCCTTCCTTAATCATCAACCAGTTACCTCATCATCAGCAACTCCAGGATCTCCAGGCAACTCCCACTCCATCACTTCTACTAAATCCCACCAGACCAGCCTAGTTCCTAGACTTAATCTCCCCAACTCCCCAACATACTGTATATCAAACAAGAGATTTTACTTTCTATAAAGTATTGAGTTTCCATATATATATTGGCTTTTTTGGGAAGCTACTCCAAGTATTCTATTTGTGTTTTGTCTGCATTTTGGGCCCACTTCTGAAATAACTATCTATGCATGTTGATGCACAATAATATGCACATTAAGAAGAAAGCAAATGGATAATTCATTACATATATTCAGACTCTCATCACGTATATTCCATGAAATGCTATAAAAGGACGCCTTATATTTTGGATTGTTTTGGGCTCTGATTTGGACTCTTTTTTTATCTCCAGTTTACTTAGATATCATGTCCCTTATGTATCTCAAATTGATTTACACCCCCTTTGTCTTGTTTCCTTCCTTCAATCATAACTTGTTGTGTGTTAGGGTGTTAGGGTTGGTCACCTTTGCCTCCCTTCTGTGTATTCATTCTCTGTGCTCCTTCCTTGGCAGACTGCTACATTTACAGCCTTCGCCCAAGTGTCACTATGTGCCTTTCCTTATTTTTTCCCCTGTGATATTTGCTTAGCTTTTGAAGTTATTTTCATTTATTCCAGTATTAAAACCATCCATCCATTAAAACAGTATTCTCTTTTCTTTTTGTTGAGATTTAGGTTCTACTGTCCTTTAATGCATGATAGAATGAACTGGCCGAAATGGAACCAGTGGAAGTGTTTCCTCAATTTGCCTCTCTCTTGGAAAAACTTAGATGTAACTACAGATATATTTCTGGGATGTTGGCTTGTCAGTTCCTTTAAGAGGAGTGATTCACACCAAGAGGTAAAGTCCAAATAGAGTAAGCCAACTGCCCATCAAGACACTCACTACTTCATGTACAGGAGTCCCAATTTGGAGTCACCACAGCAAGTCAGCTTCCTGTGACTTGCACTTTTGATTTGGCTTCAGCATTTACGCAGTTTGCCCTTCCTGATGCAACCCTCCCATTTTCCAGGCTTAGGACTAGTACAAGAGTATAGCTCTGTGCTGGAACACCCTGCTGTTTGGGAACATAAGTCCAGCCTCCTGCATACCACGCGGGTATACTCGCCACTATACTAACGAGGCAGTACCTCATATACAGGATATTCATTACTATTTAAAAAGAAAAAAGAAACAAGAAATAAAACATCTCTGAAGCTTTAGACTCTCATCAGATCATTGATGATGTCAGACATCAGAGTGAAGATGATACTGCAACCAAGAATCCCAAATGTAGGTAAAGAATGAGAGGTTCAATATAGACTCCAGAGAGTCTGAGAATATTTTCATAGCGTTTCACTTGTATGTTTGCAACATGATGAAACGCTGTTCAGTAAGATATTCTAAATGAAAAGAAGGCCCCAGGTCAATATGACTAAAAATAGTTAGATATTTACCAAGCTCAGGTTATGAGAATATACTCATAAGGTATGCTACTCAAAACATACATAGGCAGAAAAATTATAACTGAAGTAAGAAACCATTTTTCCAGGTTCTTAACTATCTACCAGAAAAATTGCATATTGCAAATACACTCAAAGTAATCATAAACAGAGTGATCATTCTGCCGTTTGGAGGGTTCCTCTCTTACTTTGTCAGCCATATCATTCACTCTGCCTCTCCTCCACAAGTAATCTCCTAGGATGATTTGCCCACCCTGGCTGACATATCAGTTGTTCCAGCACTTGAGGTCTCTGTTGACATTATGCCAGCTCTTTAGCAGCCCTGTGTGGCTCATTGGAAGCCCAGCTGATTTCTGTTCCTCGTTTCCAGTCGGTGGTCTGGCCAGCATTTGCCCCTCATGTCTTTTGACCGTTCTGCTGACTCCAGGTTCAGAAGTTCACCAGTACAGATGGTTCGGGGGGAGTCAGAGTTTCCCAGGTCTGCAGGCTGCCTTTGGCAGGTGGGAGTCATGTGATCCACCTGCTGGTGAAGTCAGGGACAGTGTGAGAACTTGTTCTGCAAATTTGTTCCTTTAGTATAGCTGAGACTATGGTATGTAAGACAAAGCTGAAGTCTCGTGGCACAGCCTGTTCAAACACTATTCCTTATATTTAGACTTAGGTTTTATATATATATGTAGAATTTACTGAACTGCTGGTTAAACTCAAATTAAACAAAAGAGGAGCTAAAAACAAAAACCTAACTGTAATTAAAACAGTCTCAAATAACACTGCGATCAAATGTGGACTGTTGAACATTCGATCATTATCATCAAAATCTCTACTAGTAAATGATCTCATAGCTGATCACCATATTGATTTATTTTGTATAACTGAAACGTGGCTGCAGCAGGATGAGTATGTTAGCATTAATGAAGCTACACCCCCAACTCATGTTAACTTTCATATCCCTCGTACCACAGGTCGAGGAGGTGGGGTGGCTGCAATATTTCAGTCAAGCCTATTAATCAACCCCAGAGCAAAATCTGGCTGCAGGTCTTTTGAAAGCCTCACTCTTAGTCTCTCCCACTCGGACTGGAAAGGTGAAAAACCAGTTCTGTTAGTTACAGTATACCGTCCACCTGGTCCGTACTCAGAATTCCTATCAGAGTTTTCTGAGTTTATATCAGAGTTAGTACTTATGACAGATAAAATCATTATTCTGGGAGATTTCAATATACATGTTGATGTAGAAAGCGACAGCCTTAGTTCTGGGTTTCTTTCCCTACTAGACTCAATTGGCTTTTCCCAGCATGTGAATGAACCCACTCACTTTTACAATCATATCCTTGATCTTGTTCTAACTTATGGCATTGAAATTGACAAGCTAACAATTCTTCCCCAAAATTCTCTCCTGTCTGACCATTACCTTATTACATTTGAGTTTACTTTAATGGGCTCCACAGCATTGAGGAATAAATTCAGCTATAGAAGATGTTTATCTGAAGCTGCTGTGGCTAAATTTAAAGAGAACATTTGGTCATCATTCCCAACAATGCCATATCTAAATCTAAATTTAAATGAGGATTTCTCCCATACGCAGGTTGATGACCTTGTGACTAGCACTATGGCCACACTGCGTTCGAATCTTGATAATGCTGCCCCTCTCAAAAAGAAAGTATTCAATCTGAGGAGGATGGCTCCCTGGTATAGTTACCAAATCCGTACCTTGAAGCAGACATCAAGGAAATTAGAAAGAAACTGGCGTTCCAGTAAGTCAGAAGAGTCTCACAGAGCCTGGAAAGATAGCCTAAAAACGTATAAAAAAACTCTCCACAGTGCTAGAAGTTCATATTACTCAGCACTCATAGAAGAAAACAAGAACAACCCCAGGTTTCTCTTCAGCACTGTAGCCAGGCTGACAGAGAGCCATAGCTCAGTTGAACCAGTGATCCCCTTAGCTCTAAGCAGTAATGATTTTATTAGTTTTTTTTCAGACAAAATTCTCACGATCAGAGAAAGAATTTATCAGCTCTTGCCTACGTTAGATAAAAATCCCCTTCTGAAGACGGCAACTGCTGAATCAGCTGCGGCGCCTCTTTTACATCTGGAATCATTCTCACCTCTAAATCTCTCAGAGCTAGCTTCTATAGTTTCATCATCCAGACCGTCAACCTGTCTATTAGACCTAGTACCAACTAGCCTCTTTAAAGAGATCTTTTATGTAATTGAGCCGTTTATTCTAGATTTGGTTAATCTGACTTTATTTCTGGGTTATGTACCTCAGGCACTTAAGACTGCGGTCATCAAACCCCAGCTTAAAAAGCCTAATCTTGATCCAGATGTTTTGGCAAACTATAGACCCATATCGAACCTTCCATTTATTTCTAAAATCATTGAGAAAGCTGTAGCAAAACAACTACACGAGCATCTGGATGGGAACTGTTTGTTTGAAGAGTTTCAGTCAGGATTTAGAGCCCATCATAGCACAGAAACAGCGCTGGTTAAAGTCTCCAATGACATTCTAATGGCCTCAGACAATGGATCAGCCTCCATACTTCTCCTTCTAGATCTTAGTGCTGCATTCGACACCATAGATCATAATATTTTACTACAGAGACTGGAACATGAAATTGGAATTAAAGGAACTGCACTAAAGTGGTTCAAATCCTACTTATCAGATAGACATCAGTTTGTTCATGTAAACAACAGCTCCTCCTCATGTACTGTAGTCAGTCATGGAGTTTATCTGCTTCCTCTAGGCAACATTATCAGGAAACACAGCATCAACTTCCACTGCTACGCAGACGATACTCAGCTGTACCTATCAATGAAGCCAAATGAAGTCAGTCAGATAGTCAGACTGCAGGCATGTCTTGAAGACATAAAAGTCTGGATGACTGGAAATTTTTTACTTCTCAACTCTGACAAAACAGAAGTTATTGTACTCGGTCCTAAGCACCTCAGAAAAATACTATCTAATCATCTCATCAGTTTGGACGGCATTACTTTGGCCTCCAGCTCCACTGTAAGAAACCTTGGAGTAATTTTTGACCAGGACATGTCCTTTGTCCCTCACATAAAACAAGTTAGTCGGGCAGCTTTCTTCCACTTGAGAAACATTAGGAAAATCAGAAACATCCTCTCTCAGGATGATGCAGAAAAACTAGTCCATGCATTTGTAACTTCTAGGCTGGACTACTGTAACTCATTACTATCTGCATGTCCAAACAAATCTCTAAAAGGCCTTCAGTTAATTCAGAACGCTGCTGCACGAATATTAACAGGAACTAGGAAAAGAGATCACATCTCTCCCGTGTTAGCTGCTCTTCATTGGCTGCCAGTAAAATATAGAGTAGAATTCAAAATCCTTCTTTTAACGTATAAAGCTCTTAATGGCCAAGCTCCACCGTATCTCAGAGAGCTCATAGTTCCTTACTGTCCTAGCAGGCCACTCCGCTCTCTAGATGGAGGTTTACTTGTGGTTCCTAGAGTCTCCAAGAGTAAATCTGGAGGCAGATCGTTCAGTTATCAGGCTCCTCTTCTATGGAACCAACTCCCAGCATCGGTCCGGGGGGCGGACTCTTTAGTAACTTTCAAGACCAGGCTTAAAACTTTCCTGTATGACAGAGCGTACAGTTAAAAAGTCCTCTACTCTTTAGGTATGCTGCTATAGGCCTAGGCTGCTGGGGGAAGGACTGAGCTTCTCTCTCTCTCTCGCTCTCTGTCTCTCCCTGTCACCCTCTCTCCCTCTTTCTCTCTAACTCCCTCCTTGCATGCGCTGATAACAACCATCCTTCTTAAAAAAAAAAAAAAAAACAAAAAAAAACAAAACAGTTTCACCCAGATCTAAGCATTTATACTGCATTTACTAACCATGTTCTGCCAAAGTCTCTGTCTCTCTCTCTCTCTCTCTCTCTCTCCCAGTTCCTCTCCTCTCTCTCCCTGTCCTCATCCTGCAGGTGGTGACTCATCTCCATCCCATGTTCCTGCAACACCTGCTGGTCCCATATAGCATGAATTCTGTATTACAGCTCAACTCCATGAACTTCATGCAACAACATGTTCCTGCCTACACCCCCCCCCCCTCCAATGCCTGCCTGCCTGTCTCTCTCTCTCTCTCTCTCTCTCTCTCTCTCTCTCTCAACCCAACCGGTCGAGGCAGATGGCCGCCCCCCCTGAGCCTGGTTCTGCTCGAGGTTTCTGCCTCTTAAAGGAAGTTTTTCCTTGCCACTGTTGCCAAGTGCTTGCTCATCGGGGGATCTGTTGGGTCTCTTTAAATAAATTTATAAAGAGTTTGGTCTAGACCTGCTCTATATGTAAAGTGCCTTGATGTAACTTTGTTATGATTTGGCGCTATACAAATAAATCTGATTTGATTTGATTTGATTTGATTTGATAATATTTAGTAGTTGTCTTGTAGGACGCTAGAGGCTACATCAATTAACAGCTTTAATAACATACATGGCCATAAATGCATGTTCCCAATCTTAACTGAGTGCCAGACCCTTAAAGTAATATGGTGGACATTATGAACACTTTTGGTTGGAACAGCAGTGGGACTATCAACTGACTAACTGACCGACTGATAATATTTTGAGCATTTCTTAGTCCTAATTAATTACACATATTATAATGGAGGCAGATGAATAACTACTCATGAAATAAGCAAACAGTAGAGAGCAGGAGTGGAAAGGAAAGAAAAGACAGGGGTAACTGCAGTAACTGGAAAACAAACAGCTCTAAATCACATTTAAAAATAGAAATAGCACTATGTGTTCTCCTCTCCATGTGTCAAGCTTCAGTCTTTTCCAATGGGACACAGTCACATCTATGAAAATGAAATGAGAGCTATTACAGCCCTTGGTCAAGGTAACTTGAATAGCCAGTGCTCTGCTGTCAACACAAGTGGGCAGTAAATTACACGATGAGTTTAAAAAGAGCAGCTATCTCCTTGGATCAGGCATAAACTGCCATCATTGGAGTTAGATGAGGCCAAGTATCGATGGTTTAGTCTCCTGGGAGGGGAACAAAAGAACAACATTGTATTGGAAGGTAAATGGTTTCTGAGAGCTCCATCTCCATTGAGTCATGATTTCTCCGATTTGATATTCATGCATGGTATAGTGTTTTAATGGTACTTGCCTGCTAACAGACACATTTCAGGTTCATGTTGGCATAGACATGTATCCTTAACATATGTATGGTGTTTACTACAGGTTCATATTCATTACTTTGGTTGTGGTACAATGAGATACTGTTGCAAGAACGTCACAAATTTATTGACAGTGGAAAATGACCCTTTGACTAATACATCAGCACTGATTGCTATAAATAACTGACATCTGTTGTAGCTGCATTTGATGTATTAAAATGAAACAGCACAGGCACATAAAAGTTCTGTGCAGAATTATGCCGCAGTGTGAACATTAAGTGGTGTCACTTAATCATTAAGCTTTTTACAATCTGACAGCTATCAGGCAGGCCGGCAGACCTCCAGGGATACAACAGGACAGATATTGAGGGACGGAGGGTGGGGTGGAAAGTATCGTTTATAGCACCACTTTATTCCTCCATTTACTCTGCTTTGTTTTGTGTTTGTGTTTTTTCTCAATTTCTCTTCATCTTCCTCCTCTGTTCATTGTTTGTTTTCGAGTGCTTGCCTCTGGGGATTACCCGAGTAAGCGCCAACACAAGCACGACAAGCACTTAAGGGATTTTTGATGTGAGGCACATACCTATATGCAAGTACTCAGATTATCACGACACCTGAGGCTTTTGGTTCATGTAATAGCCATCCCAGCTGGCAGCAAATCCACAAACATTCAGCTTGAATGGTTGATACAGTTGATCTAATCAACCACAGATTGATAATCAATCTTATCTTTTATCACCTCATGCTCTCTCTATTGTCTTTATGGTTTCATCCTTCCAATCATATCTACATAAACAAGCCCGAAAAGTCACGCAATTTTGGTGTATATCTTTGGTACATCTTTTCCCCAGTAAGGCATTGTGCAATCTCTGATTAGAGAAATTTGATAACTGCTAACTGATGTCTTGAAGTTCAATCATATGAAGTGAGGACACAATTTCAATTCATTTTCAGTCCGGACTCACAAAGTAGCCTTCTCATCTCCCACAATAAACTCTTTAGACACTCTCACTATTTTTGTTGCGAAGTTGTGAACTTATTCAGAAGAAATATCACAAATTGAGCCAGAAAAGAAGGTGCCACCAGTTCCATACCAGTACAATATAATACAATTATTATTTTTCATACACTATTGCTTGAATTCATATAACTTTCTCAATTAACAATTTTAGGTTCAACAGAAATCATTCACTCCCATAATGTTCCACCATTCTTTGGTTATTCTGAATTGCATAATTTAATAATCTTTTTGATTATGACTTCCCAATGAAGTTGTAATAAACACCCTCATTTATCACAGGCTCATTGAAGCAGAAATAAAACACCCCTGGAAAAAAAAGCATCCTTCTGTCCAGGGCAGTGACAGAAACATCGGCTTCTGTAGTTTCTTCTACCTGAAAAAAACTTTCCTCTTCCTGTGGATGGGTGAGCAAGATCAGCTGATATGGAAGAGATTTCTCCCTCTCTGACTCTGGGTTTATTTGAGGAATACAAAAAGTCTGTAGCTAAACAAATGAGGATTAGTATTATGGTTATGCTTCTTCCTGATCTTTTTTGGACATGCAAGGAAATATTGTTTTTCTTGGTTAAATAGTTTGATTTGCCTTGACTCACAAATAAAGACTTTGTTCATTTGTTCAGTATAATTTTGGGGTTCATCATATGCGGAAAATAAAGACTAATTTAGTCCTAGAATTTTTCATGTGTGAATTGAATTGGCTGTTTGGGTGAAATACTAGTTTGAGTAATAGGGTCAGGTTTTCTTTCCCCTCTATTTTAAAAACTTTAAGAAACTGATAGGGACGGTGCTACTTTTGTACTCAAACCTGAGCATGACGGTGCAAACTTTCAAATTGTTTTCTCGCCTTTTGATGATGAGCCCCTCTCTCATTTTGTCATTTCAAAATAAAAAAATGGAAACATTTTATTTTTCGTTTTTTCTTTGAAATCCCAAAATAAAAAGACGGATGCCTATTTTCACTTACTGATATTTATTAGTATACTACTTGCCTCTGTAAATTTTGTTGGCATCTTTTATTGTATATTCTCTCCTCCTGCTGCCCCCCCACCACTTTCAGTTTCATACTTTCTGTTGTTATTGTTGTCCTTTTCTTTGACATGATGCTGTGGTTTACATTAAAAATAAAATGTCTGGGGGCAGGTAAGCCGGATCTGATAGTTAGGCTGCTACGGCATTTGTTGTGAAGATATTGAACGAATATGGACAAGGACTGGAAGGAAGGGTAACTCTGGTATTATGGTTGTTTTTGGCAGATGAACCCCCTCCAAACTTGGTAGATTATATACAGTATGTATGTTGGTCAACTGCCAAAGGATTTCTTGAATAATGTCAAGCCAGGATGAAGCATCTATAGGGCTGGTGCTCTGTCTGAAGATGAATGAGTTGTGTGCAGATGACAAACATCCGGTTTAATTCCAGGTCTGGGGTCACTGTTCCAAGCCGAAATTGTAGGTCACTATACTCTGGTTCACTGTACTGATGCTTGATCTGTCGTGTAGTTAGCAGTTTATGGAGCAGAAGAAATGCCAGTACCTCATAATAATTCTTGCTTCGTAGATATTCCATTTCAACTCTGAATAGATTCAACACCTAGATGTTTCACCACTAATCCCCTGAGAAATGCAATGAGGTGGTTGAACTGATGGAAACCTATCCATCCTTGTTTGGTGATGCACACTAAAAAATAAATGTCTAAGTCACAATGCTGTACAAATATCCACAGAGCTAATTAATTATGACATAGACCTCTATCCTTCACCTTATGTTGAGCACTACATTGAATCTCTTGAGGGGGTACTCTCCTGAGCGCTACATGAATTGCAATTTACTTTAACAATAACACCCGTGCTTTCTTTATACAGTCATGGTGACATTCCAGCAACTTATGAATACAGATTTATGACGATCATGGAGTATGTGAAGGCAATATGGTGCTATACAGTAATGCCTAGATGAATTATTTAAAATGGGTTTATGCTTTGTTTGAATCAAAAATGGAAAAGTGTCTATCAAGTGAAGTGTAGCATTGTGACTTTCAAGCCTCCAGAACCTTTCAAAACTTCTGTTGAAGTTTTAATGTTGTCTCAACTGTTCTTCTCTGCCATTGATACAGGTTGGGATACAAGTCATCCTAGAATATCTAGAATATCAGTTATAATATTTACTGACCACATGCTTTTGCTCATTGGTTTAGCTATTTTTCAGCCTTATAACTTACATATCCAGTACATTAAGTGCACTCATTTTGTATAACAAGGAAATTGATTGTTTATCTCATAATCAATAAGATTTGATAAAATAAGATCATTGTTTCCTGTATAATTAACTTATGTTTTGATATGGCATCAGGCAAAAATACCACTATTGCGCTAATGCCAAAGGAGAGAGAATTATACCCTTGAAATCATGTTCCTACTTTGTTATTTTGATACTACAGACATTTTTTTCTACCTATGTACATCTATTTACTGTATGTGTTAACCTTCTAAATTTACTTTAACTAACTTTATGTTAGCATGTTTTGGTGTATGTCTATGGGGCTGTAATTCCAGTTGCATCCCTATTTTTGGTTACACCTTGACTAACGTGCTCATTTCCATTCTGCCTGCTGCACATCTTAACATGTTACTTCACAATCTTCTCATTAGGTTTTTGCATATGTATGTCAACAGACGATGTATAGATTCTCGGCCCAGGAAAAGATATGCATCTGTGTGTTATGTAGCGTGAAAGATATACAATGCTCCCCACTTTTATGTAAGTCCTTCATAAATTGTACAAACAGGATGCTTTGTTCCTGTGAGGTAGGAACCTGGATAGGCCTGCTAGAAATTAATTGAGTGTCACTTTAAGAATCAGAGACTGCTTGTTGATAAAGTGCAAAGATTGATTGTAGCTGAGATTATTTTAATGGATGGGAGCTTCATATAACACTAGATTATATTGAGACAAAACGCTCCAGCTGATACACTCCTGTACCGGAGAGTTTGTGTGTGTTTTTATAATACTGATCCATGATTGTATTAGCATGTATATCAACTTGTGGACCCTTTACAAATGTGTATAAACAACTCACACATTTGCATGACATATGGTAATGATGATCCAAATGATGATAATGACGTTGAAGGCAATAGTGATGATTGTGCCAGAAACGATTAGAATGATAAAATTGAAAATAATGATGATGATTATGAAGATGAAAGCAAGGATGATAATAATGATTATGATGACGATGGCAATGGTGGTGCAGATGTCAACACAAAGACTCTTCTGATTTTAGTGAATGTCAAAGTGAAAGATAAAATAGATGAAACATGAATAAAATAACAAAATATCTTGGAGATTAAATCCTAAACAAAGCTTTAACCTACCCCAAGCAACAGAACACACCCACACACACACAGACACATTTTAACAGTCATTAGTGCAATGTCTCTCCTACCATTTTCAGTTGTCACTGTGACAGCTGGGGTATTGTTGGTGTTGTGGCCTTGTCCGTAGACACAGACAGGGGGACTGTCAGTGTGGATCATGCCCTAACACTGATCCTGAACACTGAACTCCCCACAACCAGCCCTCACGCTTCACTCAACCTCAATTTCACTTCAGCCCCTCCCTTCCCAATCTATGCTCAGTATGATCCAATATAATGGATTGTGTGCACAGGCCACCTTTATGTCTATCTGCGACCAAGTGTTATGCCCCAATCTAGGAGTGCCTAGAACACAACATGATAAGGCCTCATCTTCCCCAAGTCCCAAGTAGCCACCGATAAAACAATTGTAGTTGTAACAATGGATGGGATTTTATTTACAAATTGCACAATACACAATACATACACAAAAATAAGCTAAAGGTGAGCGCTAGGCTTCAGGGTGAACCAAGGCCAAAACAACAAATAAAGGATTCCTAACTAATAAATCATGCCAACAATACTTGAACTCAAAATATGTGTACCAGAGTTGGAAAAATTGTCTTGCAGATAGTTTGGTACACATTTTTTATGCTCATGGTATTTTGGTCGACCTATTTCCTATCAAAGTCTGAAGACATTCTAAAAGTTTTCAATAAGCTATGCTACTATGGTAGAAATGAGGTACACCCCATTTCGACAGGCAGCATTCTTATTTAGTTTGGTAACACTACAGCTAAGAGTCATAAACTCATTAAAATGACAGTCGAGACAGCGTCCAGAATCATCAGTTCACCCCTATGAAACCTGCCAGACATTCTTTTGTTAAATTTTTGCGCATCCTTTTGGGCCATAGCCTACTCAAGTAGAAATGACTGATTACTTAATTTTTCTGGTAGGAGAGTGCTCCACCTGTCATTAAAAAAATTCTCATTCTATGTTGGCTATTCACTTTAGCCTGCCTGGTCACTGAAGACCCGTAGTGTATGAATTAATTCCAATGGAAAGGAAAATTAAGCTACATAGCTCACGTTAACTTTCGTGTTAATGTCAGATAGCTCTCCTGACCAGTAATACCAGCATTGGTCAAGTTACTGCTTGACCCAAAGACCTATAGTCATGAGTCATGAATGAATCACTCATGTCTACACTGAGCCTGCTGTTACCTCCATCACTTCGTAGTATGGAACAGCTGGTTATACAGCTAAGTCTCGTTTTGCCTTAGCTTGGCTTGTTGGCGCTGGTAACTAGCAGTCTGGGCTAATTTCGCACACAGAGATGGAGAAGTGGAGTAGTTTAACACATGGACCAGGGCTTTATTCAGCTCTTTTCTTCCTTCCAACATCACACAGCACTTTTATGGAGTTAGGGTTAGGGTTAGTTACTGACTATGAAGCTTACAGTGACTACAGCTGGCGTTACTTCTCACACCATTCACCGGAGAGGAACATACATGCTTCTCTGCAAGAGAAAACACAACACAGCATGACTACATGCTGACCACATCACACACTACTCACAAGGCCTCCTCCTTAAAGGGGAATGTTCATGCTGGTAACGCTGTGCAGTGGCCATGGGACAAATTAATGATAGACTCAGAACCCGAAGACCTATGCTTTTGAGTTGTGAACAAATCAGTCGTGACTGCACTGAGAACTTGTCGTTCATAAATTAATCTGATCCTGTGGCATGCATGTGCAGACCAGGGAAAAAAGAACAAATCACTCACTGAGTTGACTTGTTACTCCAGAGTCACACAGAAGATTAGTTCACAATGAACGAATCATTCATGAAGAACACATCACTACTTTCCTCCCTTTGGTAAAAGGTGATAGAGCATCAAGGCCCACCTCAGCCGCCTTTGAGATTTTTACCATCAGATGGTCAGACTGTTGAATACTATACTGTCATCACTCTATTGTGGTTCCTTGTGGCTTTGAGAAAATAATGTGAATAAATAATGGGGATATTCAATACAAGTGCAAAATTTTCACATAAGCAAATAATGCTTTGATTTGAAAAGTCAAAGATTTTTAGTGTATATATATATATATATATATTTTTTTTTTTTTTTTTTTTTTTTTTTTGAACATTTGCTGGACTTAAATTTATCAAATTTCATGTCAACTGGACGATGTAATTGTACTTTTGAATTTGGTACAGCCCCACCAAGACAGTATGGGCTCATACTGAAAAGAATAACCCTTAACCCTAACCCTAACCCACACAATGAAATTATGATTTGGCCAAGTTTGATGTTTATACTCATTCAAGCTCAGGGGACACAACAAACAATAATAATGATCATAATAAACCTGAGCTCATGTGGGGTTCGGTCTATGCATCCATCTTCTCCTCTTACAGTTCAGCCCCCTCATACAGCATGCAGCTTCTAATGGAGTCAGCTGGTTGTGTGTGTGTGGGTGTTGGGGTTGGAAGCAATATTTTAAGCACTTACTACATGAATTAATGGTAAAACAAGAAAAATATGGTCTTGGCATTTGCAAAAGCATCAGCTACCGTGACCCACAGGATTCCTTTACAGCACAACACCTCTAGTGAGGAGCTCAAAGAGAACATCACAAATCTCAGGCAAGAACCAGAGAGAAGGAAAAAAAAGAAAAAACGTCCTTGTTAATGAAATAACTGCAGTTGCTTTTGGGGGGGCAGCCTCCCCCACCAATGCAATATTTTCAAGAAAAAAACATTTATATCAACATATGAACATTCAACACCTGACAGTAATAGTGCAGGAGTCGGTCCGTTCTTTTCTCACATCAAACACCAAGATCCCAGGCCGCTATTGCACCAGCGTCTAACGCTTCCTCAAACACCACTCAGCCCCCATCATTAACTGGCCAAATGAAATTACCATCAATATTTCAGAATAATTCCCCCCCAATGGAGTATATATTGACAGGATGCGCAAGTTCACTTCAAGGTAATGAATTTTAATTTCCAGTCTTGCTATCTTCTGGAGAAGTTTCTCCCAAGTAAGACCATAATAGGAGCCTAAGGGTCGAGTTCTGGGATTTTTTGTGTCAGAGGTTTTAGATGTGCGTAATGCAGGGCTGCTTCCAGTGTGGGGATTTCCAACCGATTATTTGGAATCGTATTACACTCAATCAGTGTTGTTAGAGGGAGAATAACCTGCCCATCCATGGAGTCAACCCAAAAGCAATGCGCTCTTCTGCCTGCAGTCTCGGCAACACCAGCACATGTTTTGAGAGTTTTGTTGAGTTTTGTTGAGTTTTGATGTTGAAAAGTTCAAAGAACTCAGCCCTTACTAACGAGCGATTGCTTTGATCGTCCAATATTGCAGATAACCGAACCTTCACTAGACAAATCTTCAAGCACAATTTTTCAGTGAGGTCTCCCCCACATACCTGTGTATAGCTTGAGGAAACGGTCAGTTCTTCAACATCGTTCCCTTCCCCCCCACCATGTTCACGTGCAGGGGTTTGGGCCTCTGAGGACCAAGGAACGGGTCCAGGGTCCAGGGTGCAGATCTGAGGTGTGACTCTCGCTTCCACATTCAGCACACTTAATGCTGCTGTCACAAGTTTTAGCTAGATATGCTGATGATGCACAGCATTTGAAGCAGATGCCATTTTGCGTTAAAAACGCCTTCCTATCCTTGATGGTCTTATCCCTAAATCTCCTTTACTCTTCTGTGTTTTGTCAGCTGAAGTGGAGTTGTAAGGAAACACCTTGGTCTTGTGAACTGAAATTGGGGCTTCTGACTGCTGAACTTAGAAACAACTTTCTCATCACTGGAGGGTCTATATTTCCTGGAATGAGGGAGAAGCTAGGATAATTTCGCATCTTAGCTTGCTGGCAAATGAAACCCACAAAGTAGCCAAATGGTGGGAAAGGGACTTTCCTGTCCTCTTCACACGCCTTGCCTGAATTGACAGGTAGATAAACTCCATCCCCAATCACTACACGTACAAAGAGGCTCAAGTTGACTTCTTTAATGCAGCAACTGGCAGTAGGGTAAAACTGACAAAACGAAAAACATACAGTGACAAACTGTCAATATTTCTTTCTATTTTTCATTGTGTGTGTGACTTAGCATATCACGAGTTACACAAAATAATACGCAAGATGTCCAAATAAGGCATAAATGTACATGTAAATCTACAAATGCAATATAACTGTATCCAAAATAACTCCAAAAAGTATCTAAAACATAAAGACAGGCTACTAGTAAGTATATTGTACATACAATATATGTACAATACAGGGTGCGGTAAGCGTGTTGCGTCATTTCCGGTCACTGGCGTTTGTGCTCTCTATTGTGCTTGTGTTGTTTCCACTGTTCTTCTGCTATTATTTCCTAATTCACTCGAGTAATCAGGCAGAAAATTATTTTCACACCAACACTAGGTTTTAGAAGTCAATATCTCCCCTTTCTCCAAAGTTTATAACCGTTTCTGTTCCTCCGCTAATCAAACTACCCGATTAGCAATGTCCTCTAGCTCTCTGTCTCCATTCTCTGTTCCTCCTTCTCCTCCTCCTCTCCTCTCCTGTTCTCTGTGCCTCATGTGTGTTATTCTTCTGCCTCCTTTTATGATAGCACCTCTTGTCATAGATGTAGGATGATGGTAGAAATGGAGGCGAAGATTAATGAGTTAGAATCCCGGCTCCGCACTTTAGCTAGCCCAACTTATGCTAGTGTAGTTAGCCCCCCCCCCCCCCCTGTAGCCGGTGCGGACCAACCTAGACGAGCTCATACGGCAGCTAAGATAGTTTCCTCCCCCCCAGTGGCTCCCGAGCAGCCAGAATCTAGTCAGGGCGGCTGGGTGACTGTCCGAGACAAGAGGCATAGTTGTAGGCAGCAGCCCCCGGTTCACCACCGACCAGTTCACGTTTCCAACAGGTTCTCCCCTCTCAGCGACACACCCGCTGAAAAGCCGACTCTACTGATTGGTGATTCTATTCTGAGGAACGTGAAGTTAGCGACACCGGCGGCCATAGTGAAGTGTATCCCGGGGGCCAGAGCAGGCGACATCCAGTCTTATCTGAAACTGCTGGCTAAGGGTAAACGTAAATATGCTAATATTGTAGTTCACGTCGGCAGTAACGACACCCGACTTCGCCAGTCGGAAGTCACAAAAATGAATGTGGAATCGGTGTGTACTTTTGCTAAAACGATGTCGGACACTGTAGTTTTCTCCGGCCCCCTCCCCAATCGGACCAGTGATGACATGTACAGCCGCATGTCGTCATTTAACCGCTGGCTGTCGAGGTGGTGTCCCGAAAACAACGTGGGCTACATAGATAACTGGAAGTCTTTCTGGGGGAGACCTGGTCTAATTAGGAGAGATGGTGTCCATCCCAGCGTGGACGGGGCCGCTCTCATTTCTAGAAATATGGCCAATTTTATTAGAAATCCAAAACCCTGACAATCCCGGGTCGAGACCAGGAGGCAGAGCCGCAGTTTAACACGCTCCTCTGCGCCTCAGTCAGAGCGGTCATCTGCCGAGAATAGAATAGAGTCTCTGTCTATGTTTAGGTCTATAGAAACTGTGTCTGTCCCCCGACGACCTAAATTTAGAAAAGTTAATAAACTCAAATTAAACAAAAGAGGAGCTAAAAACAAAAACCTAACTGTAATTAAAACAGCCACAAACTTAGTCTCAAATAACACTGCGATCAAATGTGGACTGTTGAACATTCGATCATTATCATCAAAATCTCTACTAGTTAACGATCTCATAGCTGATCACCATATTGATTTATTTTGTATAACTGAAACGTGGCTGCAGCAGGATGAGTATGTTAGCATTAATGAAGCTACACCCCCAACTCATGTTAACTTTCATATCCCTCGTACCACAGGTCGAGGAGGTGGGGTGGCTGCAATATTTCAGTCAAGCCTATTAATCAACCCCAGACCAAAATCTGGCTGCAGGTCTTTTGAAAGCCTCACTCTTAGTCTCTCCCACTCGGACTGGAAAGGTGAAAAACCAGTTCTGTTAGTTACAGTATACCGTCCACCTGGTCCGTACTCAGAATTCCTATCAGAGTTTTCTGAGTTTATATCAGAGTTAGTACTTAGTACAGATAAAATCATTATTCTGGGAGATTTCAATATACATGTTGTTGTAGAAAGCGACAGCCTTAGTTCTGGGTTTCTTTCCCTACTAGACTCAATTGGCTTTTCCCAGCATGTGAATGAACCCACTCACTTTTACAATCATATCCTTGATCTTGTTCTAACTTATGGCATTGAAATTGACAAGCTAACAATTCTTCCCCAAAATTCTCTCCTGTCTGACCATTACCTTATTACATTTGAGTTTACTTTAATGGGCTCCACAGCATTGAGGAATAAATTCAGCTATAGAAGATGTTTATCTGAAGCTGCTGTGGCTAAATTTAAAGAGAACATTTGGTCATCATTCCCAACAATGCCATATCTAAATCTAAATTTAAATGAGGATTTCTCCCATACGCAGGTTGATGACCTTGTGACTAGCACTATGGCCACACTGCGTTCGAATCTTGATAATGCTGCCCCGCTCAAAAAGAAAGTATTCAATCTGAGGAGGATGGCTCCCTGGTATAGTTACCAAATCCGTACCTTGAAGCAGACATCAAGGAAATTAGAAAGAAACTGGTGTTCCAGTAAGTCAGAAGAGTCTCACAGAGCCTGGAAAGACAGCCTAAAAACGTATAAAAAAGCTCTCCGCAGTGCTAGAAGTTCATATTACTCAGCACTCATAGAAGAAAACAAGAACAACCCCAGGTTTCTCTTCAGCACTGTAGCCAGGCTGACAGAGAGCCATAGCTCAGTTGAACCAGTGATCCTCTTAGCTCTAAGCAGTAATGATTTTATTAGTTTTTTTTTTCAGACAAAATTCTCACGATAAGAGAAAGAATTTATCAGCTCTTGCCTACGTTAGATAAAAATCCCCTTCTGAAGACGGCAACTGCTGAATCAGCTGCGGCGCCTCTTTTACATCTGGAATCATTCTCACCTCTAAATCTCTCAGAGCTAGCTTCTATAGTTTCATCATCCAGACCGTCAACCTGTCTATTAGACCCAGTACCAACTAGCCTCTTTAAAGAGATCTTTTATGTAATTGAGCCGTTTATTCTAGATTTGGTTAATCTGACTTTATTTCTGGGTTATGTACCTCAGGCACTTAAGACTGCGGTCATCAAACCCCAGCTTAAAAAGCAGAATCTTGATCCAGATGTTTTGGCAAACTATAGACCCATATCGAACCTTCCATTTATTTCTAAAATCATTGAGAAAGCTGTAGCAAAACAACTACACGAGCATCTGGATGGGAACAGTTTGTTTGAAGAGTTTCAGTCAGGATTTAGAGCCCATCATAGCACAGAAACAGTGCTGGTTAAAGTCTCCAATGACATTCTAATGACCTCAGATGATGGATCAGCCTCCATACTTCTCCTTCTAGATCTCAGTGCTGCATTCGACACCATAGATCATAATATTTTACTACAGAGACTGGAACATGAAATTGGAATTAAAGGAACTGCACTAAAGTGGTTCAAATCCTACTTATCAGATAGACATCAGTTTGTTCATGTAAACAACAGCTCCTCCTCATGTACTGTAGTCAGTCATGGAGTCCCGCAGGGTTCGGTACTTGGACCAATCCTCTTTACGCTTTATCTGCTTCCTCTAGGCAACATTATCAGGAAACACAGCATCAATTTCCACTGCTACGCAGACGATACTCAGCTGTACCTATCAATGAAGCCAAATGAAGTCAGTCAGATAGTCAGACTGCAGGCATGTCTTGAAGACATAAAAGTCTGGATGACTGGAAATTTTTTACTTCTCAACTCTGACAAAACAGAAGTTATTGTACTCGGTCCTAAGCACCTCAGAAAAATACTATCTAATCATCTCATCAGTTTGGACGGCATTACTTTGGCCTCCAGCTCCACTGTAAGAAACCTTGGAGTAATTTTTGACCAGGACATGTCCTTTGTCCCTCACATAAAACAAGTTAGTCGGGCAGCTTTCTTCCACCTGAGAAACATTAGGAAAATCAGAAACATCCTTTCTCAGGATGATGCAGAAAAACTAGTCCATGCATTTGTAACTTCTAGGCTGGACTACTGTAACTCATTACTATCTGCATGTCCAAACAAATCTCTAAAAGGCCTTCAGTTAATTCAGAACGCTGCTGCACGAATATTAACAGGAACTAGGAAAAGAGATCACATCTCTCCCGTGTTAGCTGCTCTTCATTGGCTGCCAGTAAAATATAGAGTAGAATTCAAAATCCTTCTTTTAACGTATAAAGCTCTTAATGGCCAAGCTCCATCGTATCTCAGAGAGCTCATAGTTCCTTACTGTCCTAGCAGGCCACTCCGCTCTCTAGATGGAGGTTTACTTGTGGTTCCTAGAGTCTCCAAGAGTAAATCTGGAGGCAGATCGTTCAGTTATCAGGCTCCTCTTCTATGGAACCAACTCCCAGCATCGGTCCGGGGGGCGGACTCTTTAGTAACTTTCAAGACCAGGCTTAAAACTTTCCTGTATGACAGAGCGTACAGTTAAAAAGTCCTCTACTCTTTAGGTATGCTGCTATAGGCCTAGGCTGCTGGGGCAAGGACTGAGCTTCTCTCCCTCTCGCTCTCTGTCTCTCCCTGTCACCCTCTCTCCCTCTTTCTCTCTAACTCCCTCCTTGCATGCGCTGATAAAAACCATCCTTCTTAAAAAAAAAACAAAAAAAAAAAACAAAAAAAAACAAAACAGTTTCACCCAGTTCTAAGCATTTATACTGCATTTACTAACCATGTTCTGCCAAAGTCTCTGTCATCTCCATCCCATGTTCCTGCAACACCTGCTGGTCCCATATAGCATGAATTCTGTATTACAGCTCAACTCCATGAACTTCATGCAACAACATGTTCCTGCCTACACCCCCCCCTCCAATGCCTGCCTGCCTGTCTCTCTCTCTCTCTCTCTCTTTCTCTCAACCCAACCGGTCGAGGCAGATGGCCGCCCCCCCTGAGCCTGGTTCTGCTCGAGGTTTCTGCCTCTTAAAGGAAGTTTTTCCTTGCCACTGTTGCCAAGTGCTTGCTCATCGGGGGATCTGTTGGGTCTCTTTAAATAAATTTATAAAGAGTTTGGTCTAGACCTGCTCTATATGTAAAGTGCCTTGATGTAACTTTGTTATGATTTGGCGCTATACAAATAAATCTGATTTGATTTGATTTGATTTGACAATGTGTCTGTATGCACATTCTCCCAACTTAAAGCTAGCCAGAGCAAGTGGTCGACATGAACTTTCTATCTGTATATTTATTTGCACACAATCTGATCAAATGCCTGCTTTGTAACAGTATAACTATACATCAAGAAATATTAAACTAAAGTGTTACTTTGACATACCGACACTGCTTTCAAAGACTTGAACGTCAGGATGATTTCCAGTGAAAAAGGCATGAACTTTCCCTCTGCTCTGACATGGGGAACTGCCTAAACGCTTACTGATGATGTCATTAACTTGAGACACAGATTACCTGAACTAAATTATTGCTATAAAAAACCAACAGCAGGAGGTGCTATTTAACAAAATGACAGTAGCTGACTGATAAGGCAACACAGCAAGCATGAAGTGAGAGGCATGGCTCTATGTGTGTGTGTGTGTGTGTGTGCTCTTCGACATATTGCAGTTTATTTTTATTTTTTATTTTTAGATGTATATATAATCTTGTCTATCTTATGTCTGTCTTAACTAAAAAATAACGTTAACTCAACACTAAATTTGTGTTTGCGTCCCAAAATGACTCAGCAAAATATTTTAATTATTTAATTATTTTAGTTAAAGTAAATATATTTATATATTTTTTTCTACCACAGAAGTGCAATAAAAGGTTTTCCAACTCCGAAGATTACTCTCATCTCTCATCACCTGCATGCGGCCTGTAAGGAAGTTGTGGATCCAGGCACACAGGTGGTTATTCAGTCCCATGCAGCTTAGTTGGATAAACAGTCTCCTGGGATCTATCGCGTTAAAAGCTGAGTTATTGCCCATAAACAGCAGTCTCACATGTTTTTTGTTTTTTTTTGGGGGGGGGGTTAGTGCGGTGTGCAGAATGTGTGAGATGGCATCATCTGTAGAACTGTTGAGGAGATCAGTGAAGCTGGGGATGAGGTCCTTGATATGGTCCTGATGTGGCACATTGAGTGATAGCTCTCCGGTTTGATTTCATGGTTTAGGATTTTTTTTTTTTTTATAACAGTTTTTTCTATTTTCCCATCCGCTTTTCCCACCCCCCACCGTATTTACCCCTGTATGTTATGACTGTACGTTTATGCTTATCCTCTTTTCCCAAACTCTTCCTTCCTGCCACCCGATATATCTGACAAAACTGAAGTTATTGTACTCAGCCCTAAGCACCTCAGAGAAATGCTATCTAATCATTTAATCAGTCTGGATGGCATTACTCTGGCTTCTAGCTATCTTCTATCTTCCACCTGAGAAACATTAGGAAAATTAGAAACATCCTGTCCCAAGAGGATGCAAAAAAAACTAGTCCATGCATTTGTAACTTCTAGGCTGGACTACTGTAAATCATTACTATCTGGATGTCCAAAAAAATTTCTGAAAGGCCTTCAAATGATTCAGAATGCTGCTGCACGAATATTAACGGGAACTAGGAAAAGAGATCACATCTCTCCTGTGTTAGCTGCTCTTCATTGGCTGTCGGTAAAATGCAGAGTAGAATTCAAAATCCTTTTGTTAACATATAAAGCTCTTAATGGCCAAGCTCCATCATATCTCAGAAAGCTCATAGTTCCTAATTGTCCTAGTTGGCCACTCTGCTCTCTAGATGGAGGTTTACTTGTGGTTCCTAGAGTCTCCAAGAGTAAATCTGGAGGCAGATCTTTCAGTTATCAGGCTCCTCTTCTATGGAAGCAACTTCCACCTGTTTACATTGTAGGAAGCAGCCTTGTAAGTGTTTCACTGCTCAGGAGTCCAGTGTTGTATGGAGCGGTATGTGTGGTGTATATAATGAACATAATGACACATTATTTCATTAGAGAGGAAGGCGCATGAAGTAATGTTTTGAACGCTTTCTATTTTGAACATTTACAGTAACTGCTAAGCAATGTCATTTGCTTGCCAGTACCAGTACTTACTTTGCCCATTTTCTTTGCTCTTGTGTTTTGTTATTTAATGAAGTCATATTGTCAGTGAAAGCGGGTTCTCTAGGAAAATAAATTTGAGTTACACAACCATCAGCATGGCTCAAGAGTGACTACTGACACACTGAAAAGATGCACAAGAAAATTATAACTCTGTGTAAGTGGATGTGTAAAATTTAAGAAGCAACTATATAGATATAAATATAGAAATAAATATATAAATAACTCCTTGCTCAGACTGCAAAAAATTGGAATGATTCCAGTTTTCTCATTTTAAGAGTGAGTGTTCCATGTACACTAAAGTTAGTGAGTTCCACAGTATTCTCTACTAGGACCAAAACCTCCATCTCCAAACGCTTCCTGTAGACAGTATCATCAGGAGAACTACATAAATCTTCATTGCTATGCTGATGACACACAGCTGTATTCATTTATGAACCCAAATGAAACTAATCAGTTAGTCAGATTCCATGACTTTGTCAACAAAGAGGATTGCAACACAGAAAATAAATGTTATAAATTTGTAAACATTTCGTGTGTTTTTTCAATTTTTGTGTTCTCTTTGTGTCTGGAAAAAACAACTGGTCTTTAGAAATGAAGTGGGGAGACTACAGCTAGTTTACGTCCTCATTTGTGAAATGGAGACACACACACAGACAGTTGCAACTTTATTTCAAAATATTGAACTGTCCCGTGGCTTTGATATAAAAGGACTTTTTGTGGCATTTTGCTCACAGTTCACTGTGTGGCAGCACCATAGCAGGCTGATACACTGTCAGTGATGCTTTGGATTATATATTTGATCACCGCACTGATGAGGAGGGGAGGAGAGAGGCCACAAAACTGAGGATGGATTAGAGGAGGAGTTGACAGAAATGGAAGACAATACAGACTACAATCCAGATGAAGAAACAATTGATGTGGAGAAATGCAGTGAAGAGGATGGCCATGCTGAGGAAAGAATTAGAGTTTACCCTGCTCTTCAGCTGAAAATGTCATCAGGATGACTTTGGGACCTACTAAATACGCCATATCCCAGATTAATGACATCAAATGCAGCTTTGAACTGTTCTTGACTGGGTCCAACTTGGAGGGGAAACAGATTTACAAAGACAACTGGAAGGAGCTAACCCAGAGAGACATCAAAGTGTACATGGATCTTTTGATTTTGGTTAGTGTGTAAAGATCCAGAAACAAATCTACCAGCAGCCACCCATCTATAAACCAACTCCAAATATCACAGTGGATGAGCATCTGGTCGCTTTTAGGGGGTGCTGCCCTTTAAACAGTACATGCCAAATAAGGCATCTAAATATGGCATAAAGATATGTGCAGTGTGTGATGCAAGGACAAGTTATGCCTAGAACATGCAGGCTTATACTGGGAAACCTACAGATGGTGTTCCTGAAAAGAATCAGGGGAATTGTCCTGGAGATGACTGCAGGTCTAAAGGGACACAACATAGCGTGATAATTTCTTCACCTCCTATACTCTTGGCGAGGAGCTGCTCCAAAAAAATTGACCATGGTTGGGGATGATAAGAAGAAACAAGTCTGAGCTGCCTCCAGCCTTACTTGCTACCCAGGTCAGGGATTGGTTTTTCCTCCAGATTTTCCTTCACTGATAGTCACATGCTTGTGTCCTACTGTCCAAAGAAAAGGAAAAATGTGTTTCTGATGACAACTCTGCACACGGATGCTGCTCTGAGCGGATGCTGCTGATGTTTTTCAACGTCTCAGATGTGTAAGCCTACATCACATTTTTGGTGTGGAAGGAGGTGCATTCGGCATGGAGGCAGGCAATATTTTACAAGAGGAGGCTATTCTTGGAGGAGTTAGGGAAATCCATGGTGGCACCCTATATTCAACAACGCCAACACCTGCCCTCAGCAGCATTGGTGAGAGAGATACAGGGCACAGAAGCAGGTGGAAGCGGTGACAAAAGGAAGAAGTGCAGTCTGTGTGCACCAAGAGATGTAAAAACAAGTATGATGTTACACAAATGCAATGCAAACATTTGCAAAGCCATGCAACATCCTGCTCCTATTGTCCAGCATGTGCCTGATTTTGTTTTCAGTTATTATTCTGTTATCAGCATTCAACATCTTGTTGACATAGTAATGTTATTCTTCTTGTTGTTTCAAATGTACACAAATAAAATCTTCTCAGCCAAAAGTGACCGGGAACACAATAGGTGCTTCTTTGTTTGACTGTATAAAAATATAAAATATTTTCAAAGCAAATGTCCTTGGTGACTTTGGCTCAAAGTAGTCTGTGATAAACATTATACTGTGTTTCATCTGACTAATTCGTCGTCATCGTCAAAATAACCCAGATTTAATGTTTTTTTGGAATTTGAATTAAAGATGTTTAGGATCAGATATGAAGACATGACGCATAGAGGCTGTAAATGACAAATAGAAGTTCAAAACTTGTGATGTTGACAAGAGCTTAATTTGATAAAAAAAATCTAATAAAAGAAATAGTTTCAATAATACATTGTTATAGTTTGTATGAAGGGTATTAACGTACTGGCCATTTTTGACCAGGAAAACAAAGAGCTTTAACATGCAATGGAAACAGCATGGACACAGCACTTTCTCTTGGCTGTTCACATCCCATGTGCATCACTCTTTTTTTTATCGAGGTCAACATCCATATATGTGGTGGACACTGCCTTACTCTTGTTTATGCAGCCATGCAGATTTAATTATCCCCATGAAGGTACATTGACAGACTTCACCTTGAATGTGCAAGGAATAAGTTGACAATTATTGTAATGTTGTTGATCTAATGGCAGGAAGGAGCTGTAAAGTCCTGTTTGAGAGAACCCCAGGTCAGCAAGGCCATTTTGGCTGTGTGAAATGACTATCCCTATTTTGAAGGTGGCCAGTAAAAAGGACTGCCTGTCACTGCTTTGCCTTGGTATTTTAATTGCTTTGAATTGGTCAGTTCGCTTCTAGTTTTAACTTGGTTTTATCTGTGTTTAGATTTCCGCCTATATGCCTCTGATTGTCACCTTGATTTGGATCATTCATCATTTATTCAAGCTGGGCAGTACAAGGACATCGGCGATTGGATTGGGGGTAGTGTGTGTTTGTGCTGCACCTGCATATAGGATTCATTTGGGTGCATGTTGTGATAGTGTGTGTGTCTGTGTGTGCTTGGTGGACACATCGCTTAATAGTAGCCCATGGTAGAAAAGTGTCCACTGCTGACAGCCTGTTTATCAAATCAAATCAGATTTATTTATATGGTGCCAAATCATAACAAAGTTATATCAAGGCAATTTACATATAGAACAGGTCTAGACCAAACTCTTCATAAAATTATAAAAAAAAAAGCGATAGAAGATGGACAGGATGGACCTGTTAATACCTTTGTAAATCTTGTATAATTTAACTGAAAGACACATCTCTGATCATTTTCCTTTGCAATTGTCTGTGATGATTTGTGCCTTAAAATTAGTCTTGGGTGGACCCAGATAAAGGTATGGTTCAGTGCCACCTTTCCCTATTTTGGTCAGTCACACACTGTAAACAATCTTTGAGTCAATGTTTACAAGGACATGTCCTTTATTCCCTGTTTCAAAAAGATGTCCAAACATTTGTTATTTCTAGACTGGACTACTGTGATTTATTGTCAAGGTGTCCAAACAAATCTATGAAAGCCTTCAGTTCAGTTAATGTTTAGAATAAAACTTAAAATTCTTATCCCAACAGACAAAGCTCCATCATATCTCAAAGAACTCATAGTTCCTTATTACCCTAGTGAGTCACTTCCCTCTATAGATGGAGGTTTATTTGTGGTTCCTAGAGAACCAGAGGCAGGAACCTTAGTTATCGTTTAGTTATGCCACTGTATGCATACAGCAGACTACTGAGGGGATGCTCATTGCATCCCCAACCCCTCCCATATATTTATATCACACTTCTACATATCATTGTGTCTTCCCTCACATGTAGCTTGTGTATTCTTTTATTCCACTATGTTCTCTCTCTCTGTGTGGCCTTTCTCTGTGGAAAATCCATGTTCTTCCTGTGCTTGTGTAGGTTTTCTCTGGGTTCTCTGGCTTACACCCACAGTCCAAATATATGCTACCTAGGTAATTTGATGATTCAATATTGCCCTTAGTTCTAAGTGTGAGTGTAAGTGGTTGTTGGTCTCTGTCTGTCTCTTTATGTTGGCCCTGCGATGGACTGGCGACTTGTCCAGGGTGTACCCTCCAGCACCCCCTGTGACCCGGAAATGGATAAGCAGCAGACAATGAATGGATGGATTGATGAACGAATGCTCTTTAGCTAAAAAAAACTTTTATTATTAATTACCTGAATTTACATTATATGATCAATTGTTTCAACTGAAACCTAGCTTTGTCACAATTGCAGCAGATAGTGGGCCCAAAAGCGAAACTCAGAGACAGGAATCAGTTGGGTTTTTTTAAAGAAGTGCTGAGTTGGGCTCTGGGTGGAGCAGGGAAGCCGGTGAGTGCAGTGGAGCAAGCAACAAGGGAGTCAACGTGAGAAGTGTGAAGGGGCTGGTGAGGCGGTGTAGTGAGGCCAGGTAATGAGGCAGCACAGAGAGGAGATGTCCGAAGTGGCATGGTGAGGGTCAGGAACGGGTCCAGCTCTTACAGGCAGGGTGTAGGCAAGCCAGGTGGATATCTGATCACAAGGAAAACACAGTGAATCACAAAAACAACAAACTGGAAACACCAGTTAACTAAGCGCAGGGGAAGTTGAGAGGTGGAACGGTCGGAAAACTGGATGATCTGACGATGAATGACTTGAGGGATGATGAGAGATCGGGCTTTTAACTGAGATTGATGACAATGGCAAACAGGTGTGTCGCCTGCTGACCTGCTAGCTCACTGAACTCACCCCTAGGGGAGAGGAAGACAGACATGGGGGAGGGGAAACACTAGGAGCACAGACTCATGACAGGCTTGGCACTGAGCTGTTCTCACCAAGGTCTCCCGACCAATTTTAAAATGTTTATTTTGTATCAGAGATGGTAGGGTTAGGGTTAGGGAACTTAATGAATGGTCTGCAGCTCAATAATAACAAAGATTTCCTGAATAATTACACAACCATTGAATTTTCTGCATTTCATTTTAACAGTCCTACTGTTCTGTGCATCACAATTTTCAGGGGTACTGATCATGTGCTGAAAACAAAGAGAGGCCATTGGTTATAGGCCCCTTAAACTGAGAGAGCATAAAAGGGAGAAGCAACAGAGAATAGTTGCTCTTTCCCCAGCGAGCTAAGTACCTGATCCAGCAGCTGAAAGGGAGCACCACAAAAGCATTGCACAGCCTACTCACAACAGAGGACACATCCTGGACCTGATCATAACCTATGACCTGTCTACTGGTGTGTCCTCTGTTGTTCATGTGGATGTGTCAGATCATTATTGTGTATTCTTTTAAATTATCCACTTCTATTCAACAGAGAGCCCTGGTGAAAACTGTATCTAACTCCTGAGGTGGATGAAAATGTTATTGCTATTGTAAAAACTAGCTCTTCTGAAAGTTTACCAGCACCTACTGATTTTTTCTTTTTTTTGTGTGTGTGTGGATAATTTCAGTCCAAATTGCCATTCTTTTTTTTTCTTCTTTCGTTCACCTTCTACTACTTCTCTGTTTCCAGGGGGGGAGCTGGAGCCAATCCCAGCTCACACTGGACAAGGGTGGGGTACACACTGGACAGGTCGCCCATCCATCACAGGGCCCCAGTTCACCATTTTTAGAAATTCTTAGGAAATATTTTCTTTATCAACATCATTATTTTTTAAATGGGAACGTTATTTCAGAGAAATATCAATCAGATTTTAGGAAAATCACATTACTGAGACAGCTGTTGATGATATCAGCTGCTGCTTTTGATAGAGAAATCCCGGCATTCTGTTAGATAGGCTTAGAAACCTGTTCGGGTGGGAGGAGTCCTTGATTATATTTTTTGCACATTGCAGACATCTGGTGTGATACATGTGAGTGAATGGGGGAGCGGTGTATGAATTATATTTTGTGCTGATTTCCTGTCTCTGTCCAGCAATTTTTTATCAGCAGTGGGGCAGCTGCTAAACTGCACCCGGGTATTGTGTTAAATGATGCTTTGGATGAAACAGTTGTAAAATGATAATAGCAGTTTTTGGGGTAGGTTGATTTTGTGTGACCTGAGAAAGTAGAGCTGCTGCTGTGCCTTTTTCACAAGGGTTATGGTGTTGGGTGCCCATGTGAAGTTCACGTGTGAACTTTTTCTTTATGCATCAGCTACTATTTTTTTCAGAATTTGATCAAAACAGCAATGCAAAGCAATAGCAGAGTAGAAATAACTCTAAAAGTACCCTGGATTTAAATGCTTCAGTTTTCTGTCAAGCTCAAATTACCTTTGTGTGACATTCAAAAGTTGAGTCTTTCTTGAAACCCTTTTTCATGCAGAATACTGGAGCCCTGAAAAGTACAAATAAAGATGTGCACAGTTCTAAAAACATCTCAGCCACTTCGCAGAGAACAATCAAGCTCATTTCATGCTTTTATACTGTGTTAAAATCCAGACTTTCACTTTTTGAGGGGCAACAGAAATGCACCCTCAGAAGTTTGGGGCGCCATGTTCATTAATAGATGTAAAGACATGATTTGGATCCAGGTCGATGCTTGGAAGAATTGATGGTGGTAATTAGCATTCCCATGGATAGGGACTATGGATCAGCCCATGTTGTGTCCAGATGTCAGTGCCTGTGCTCAGGTTGTTAGCTCACTGGTCTGTGAGACTTGATCCACAGATGCAAGACAATGTCCCTGACTCTAATTAGCTCCACCAGTCGAGTGTCCCTAATGGGATTAAGGGCACAGCTTTTTGTGACACAGTCTGTCCTATGAAAAGTGGGAAGATGCACTGAGTTTAAGAGGGACCACAGTTACCGCTCAGAAATAGAGAGAAATAAATAAAGGCAAGTAATTGATTTTTCAACACATCAGAATTATGTTTTCATATTGGTTGTATCTACACAAAGCTAAAAAAATAAAAAATGCTCAAAAAAAAAGCTAAACAACACAAGGGCATGAAGACTGATTAGTTAGGTGTTTTTGTTTTTATTTGTTGATGGAAAGCAGATACTTATCACATGTTTTGTGATGATATACTAGAGAGGCCTGTTTAGCATGCGTGCTAAGCTACTCTTTGCATCCAGAAAACAAAAAGGAAATTCACTGAGACACGATATGCTGTGAAGGCAATTACTTATTCAAAGGACTGAATAAACCATTGTATAGCATTGCATTCTCTATTCATCATGCGTTTGAACACAGACAGGTCAACAACACAACTGTATCTGTCCAACATTATCTTCTGGAGAAAGGGAGCAATGCAGCATGAATGCACAGTAGTAACTTCTTCATTTTGTGTCAAAGATATCGGTGGATTAACAAACCCTAAAATAGATTGATAGAGCAGAGAAGATTCAGCACCTGTAGGACAGGGACAGGAAGAGAGAGGACAGGAGGGACAAAACACAGACTACAGGAAGAGACAAAGTTAGAGACAGGGAATGTTGTAATGAAAGAGAGAAGGGAGAGAAAGAGAGGGAGAGCCACAGAGAGACAGAGAGTGGGAGGCAGGGGGCCAGGGGGGTGGGGCTGCGCTAAGTGCAACCACAGCAGTCTAGACCTATAGCAGTACAATTAAAAGTAATCTACAGCATTCTACTTTTAGGTAATACACAGACAACATGTATCAGCTATAATTTCCAGAGGTATCAAAACTTCCTATTCATCTTAGCCTCAAATCACGGAAAACATGGTTTAACTTCCATCTAACAGAGCCCAAGTCAAGTTGCACATCAGAAATTCCTATTTTTTTCTCAGAATCTGCACCCTTGATAGGGTTCTGTTTGATGAATCTGTTTCTGTGAAACTCTGTCAAATTTCCTACAGACAGAGGTAGACGCATCTCTAATTACCTGTTTACGTATCAGTAGTCCTGCCTGCTCCGTCTGTTGAACAGGTGGAGGAGCAGAAACAAAGTTTTGTTGCAAGATCCGACTTTGGATTTGAAGATCTGAATTATTTTCTTGTTAATTAGGTGGGGAAAAATATATTTTGACCATTCCCAAATCTGACAACATTACATCAAGTGAGGCATGGTGGTGAAATGCAAAAGTACTACGTGAGGTGAAATGGACAGGTGAATGCAGGTACTGTAAAAACAATTGGAAGTGCGTAGTCATTGCGGCAGTTGCAGTTTAAAAAAAAGGTGCCGCAGATACAATTTACAGCTATGCAGATATGAAGATATTCAAGATATTAAAGTTTTAGTGACTGATTACTGCAGTTTGGTATATTTCATCATAAATCTTTGGACTCAGATTCAACGTGACATGCCCATTGGGTACAAATATCTTTAAAAACCTGTCTGTAAGTTGTAATATGGTTCTGTTGTTGGAACGCTGACATATAAGAATCTAACAGCATTATGTATTTTAATAAATGCATTATATCAACTTCAATGTGTTCATGCTCAAAAGCAGTCATTTAGCAAATGATTGCATTTATGAGTACCCTAACTTATCCTGAAAATAGCTTTATGCAGATACTCTGAAATTATGCTATAAATAAAGATAATGTAATCTGAAAAGCTGCCAAGGGCTCAAAGGAATAATGTGTTATTTGAGTTATATAACGCATAGTGTGGCTGAGGCTGAAATATACTTATGCAAAAAACTAATGAGCATTAGATGTGGGTGTTGCATTCGAAGGACCATTTGGTGTGATCATTTTGTTCGGACTATGGAACTATCTATGTCTGACTTTAATGATGGTTATGTTATATTTTTGGTCCAGCATACTCTATTATGTTTTTTAGCTGTTAAAACGTTGTTCACTTAGCTTCAGCTACCCCACTGGGTTGAGACCAAACAACCCAAATTCTGAGTTATCATAATTGCTGAGATTTATATGAAGCTGAGATAAATTGAACATTCAAATGCTATTCTGTAGGGACTTTATTTTTCCTTCTGCTAATGTATAGTTTTCCCCAAAGTATGGCTCTCAGGTGTGCCAAAAGAAGTATCTGATAAAAAGTTGTAAACAAAATATAAAAAAAAACAAAAAAACAAACAGAAATTCAGTACTGTTCCAGTACAGTCTACACGTCACCTAAAATGTGATAAATTGGCACAATTGTTACAAAACAAGCAAGCCAAACATATTAACCAAAAGGCCACAATGCAGTTTTTTTTTACAGTATACAGTATAACTGTACAGCTAATAAATAAAATCTAGCAACTCTGCACATTTTACAAACAAAATACATAACAGCGAACAGAAACCTGAACCAGTCAAATCATTTCATATCTAATTCACCAACAGCATATGGTGCTCTGCACATGAGGTGTTTTCAAATTAAAATCAAATGAAAATCAAATCAGATTTATTTGTATAGCGCCAAATCATAACAAAGTTACATCAAGGCACTTTACATGAAGAGCAGGTCTGGACCAAACTCTCCATAAAATTATTTAAAGAGACCCAACAGATCCCCCGATGAGCAAGCATTTGGCAACAGTGGCAAGGAAAAACTTCCTTTTAAGAGGCAGAAACATGGGTTGAGAGTGGGAGAGAGTGTGAGAGGCATGAACTTCATGTTGTTACATGAAGTTCATGGAGATGAGCTGTAGTACAGAATTCATGAAGAAATGGGACCAGCAGGCGTTGCAGGAACATGGGATGGCGATGAGTCCCCACCTGCAGGATGAGGACAGGGAGAGAGACAGAGACTTTAGGAGAACATGGTTAGTAAATGCTAGAACTGGGAGAAACAGTGATTTTTAAGAAGCATGGTTCTTATCAGTGCATGCAGGGGGGAGGGAGGGAGAGAGGGAGAGAGATTTTTTTGATTTTTAAACCAACTTCAATTGCCGCTCTTAAATCAAACTGATATCAAAAAAAATAAATTATACATATAAGCACATGGCCTACACACATAAACCTAAAACCATGTACATACATACATATATACAAAAACACATCTATATCAAATACACACTACACGTTCAGCACATTTCCAAACAACAGGTCATCATCGTCCACATGACACAAGACGTTTTGGTGACTCCACACATTTTCAAAATAGCCCAAATCTCCTGTCATCTAATAAAAACTAAACTCTAACATGATCCTGGACTTAATGAGCTCCACACACATCAGAAAAGGAGAGATGGTCTCTCCCCCCTCCACCTTAATCTTCCTGCTTACATACGCTGCCATCTTAGCTGGCCTAGTACAAAGTTCAAAAGGTGGCTTCTCCTTCTTTTGACAAGTGTAATTAAAACCACAAATAAAGAAAGAAAGAAAAATTCCATTCTAAGCAGAGTGGACATTGGTCTAGCACATCTTAACTTAGCACAGAGATAAAATAGTTCACTGCCACAACTCCATGGAGGATCCTCCACTGTAGATCTCCATGTCTATTTGTCAGTGGAGGTTTATACAGTGACCGCCAGGCTGGTCTTGACCCCCCCAGGTCAAGATGACTTCTCCAGGGGGTATCAATGCGCCCACTCAACTTGTTCCTGTTCAATGTCTTTACCATCAAACGGTAGAAGGTTTTTCCTGAGGCCTCCTGCAAAGAGGCCTGAGGGCAGGGATCCAGGTAAGGACCTGTTGAGTCCTTCATATCCAAAGTCAGCAGGATAAGGGGGAAGGGGTCCTGTGTGTTTGCAGTGGTTTCACCAGAGGAGAAACTTTCCAACATCCGGAGCTCGTGTCCACTCAGTTTCCATTTCCAGTGATCCAGGAATTGTTTTGCGACTCTGCCAGACCTTAGACCCAATTTGGAGGCAAGACCAAACGAATCCTGCAGCTGGTGCCCAGCCAACTCCACCACCTGGCCCAGAGTAGTGACCCCTGCAGTCTGTAACAGAGCAGACAGAGAAGGGCCCACCCAGCTCAGACAGTCCAGGATTGTCCCGTGGAGAACTGGTTCTTGTAGGAACGAGTACAGAGAATCCGCCTGTTTCTGTCTTATCTTTTCCAAGTCCAAACACTAAAAACACTTTTATAAAAACTAGTTGAGCTGAGTGCTGTCCATTAAAAACAAATTAAAATCCAAACCCAGGCTGTGAAATGCCTTGTGTAACTCCGGCAGCGTTAGAGCTGCCCCCAGCAGCCCCCAGTCCCACCACTGTTGAATGCTGGGGAAGGCAGGCCTGCCCTCCCTATGGTTCTCCCAAAAAAACTTAAAAGCATTTCTAAAAGCCTGGTTGTCTAAAGGAGTGATGTTAAAATGCCAATAGGCACTCACTAAATGAATATTCTTGATAAAAACTGAACTGGAGACCAGAGAGTGATCGCTAAAACCCACAAGCTGAATGTGGCATCTTTTAAAAAAGTTCAAATGATGGGTAAAACTATAAAAAGGGTCCAGTCGAGCTAGTGACACAAAGTTCTCTCTTGAATGACTCCAGATGTATTGTCTGTGCCTGCTGTTAAAAACCCTCCACACATCAGACAGCCGGTGTGTTTGTATTATCTGTGTGAGCCGCCTGGAAGATGCAGAGGGGGGTCTGAATGTTTCCTGTCTAGCAGAGCTGTCTCTGTACAGTTAAAATCACCTCCTAAATACAAAAACTCATTATCATCGCAATAATTAAAAGCATCATTCAAAGTGCTTAAAAACACCATCCTATCCAGCCCATTTGTTGGTGCGTAGACATTTAAAAACACAAGCTTGATATTTTTAAAGACTGCTTTCACTGGAATAATTTCCTCTAAGTCAAAGGAAATGGGCAGAAAGCTCCTTGAAAATAAAATTCCCACTCCTCCGCTACAACTGGACCGTTGGCTTATAATGATTTTCCCATTAAAAGCCTGCCTCCATTCACATTCATTATCTGTTGTACTGTGTGTTTCCTGTACAAACATGACGTTGATCCTCTTTATCTCCATGAGCTTAAAAAGAGCAGCCCTTTTAAAATCAGCCCTGGCTCCATTAAGATTTAAAGTGCTGAGACTAAAATCACACATGGGTAAAAGAGGAAAAACAATAAAACTAGTCAGGATAAAAGAGGAGCAGATTTTAAAACTCATCATCGTGATTGCTGATTTGACCTTTGACCCTAACATTGAGAGGGCAGCGTCACTGTCCCCATCCTGGCTGAGCTTTGCTCCTCTGTTGGTTCTACACAGTTTTGTGGTACTGTCTCCTCCTTACTCTTCGTTTTTCCTCTTCTGTGAGATTTTTAAATCATCACCACTCAACATTTCCTCCTCTAAAAACTCACTCACTGCATCAGTTTTTTTCCATTACATACTCATACACTCATACATTTATGCCTTCAATGTTTTCATTTCATCGTTTAGTCCGCAGAGGTTCTAGATCCTCAGCAGGTAGAGCCGCATCAGCAGCAGCCTCGGACCGAGGGGGCCAGCATCCTGTAATTGTCTTGCTACAGCTTTCTCAATGATTTCAGAGATAAATGGATTAATGGGTCTATAGTTTGCCAAAACATCTGGATCAAGATTCAGCTTTTTAAGCTGGGGTTTGATGACTGCGGTCTTAAGAGCCTGAGGTACATAACCCAAAGATAAAGTCAAATTAATCAGATCTAGAATGAACAGCTCAATTCAATAAAAAATCTCTTTAAAGAGGCTAGTTGGTAGTGGGTAGACAGGTTGACGGTCTGGATGATGAAACTATAGAAAATACCTTTGAGAGATTCATAGGTGAGAATGACTCCAGATGTAAAAGAGGCGTTACAGTAGATTCAGGAGTTGCTGTATTCAATAGAAGATTATTGTCTAATATAGGTAAGAGCTGATGAATTCTTTCTCTGAGTATGAGAATTTTATCTGTAAAAAAGTCCATGAAATCGTCACTGTTTAGAGCTAAGGGGATCACAGGTTCAACTGAGCTATCGCTCTCTGTCAGTCTGGCTACAGTGCTGATAAGAAACCTGGGGTTGTTCTTGTTTTCTTCTATTAGTGCTGAGTAATATGAACTTCTAGCACTGCGGAGAGCTCTTTTATATGTTTTTTTCAGGCTCTGTGAGACTCTTCCGACTTAATGGAACGGCAATTTCTTTCTAATTTCCTTGATGTCTGCTTTAAGGCACGGATTTGGGAATTATACCAGGGAGCCAGCCTCCTCTGTTTGATTACTTTCTTTTTGAGAGGGGCGGCATCGTCAAGATTTGAATATAGTGTAGCCATAGTGCTAATCACAAGGTCATCAACCTGTGTATGGGAGAAATTCTCATTTGAATTTAGATATGGCATTGTTGGGAATGAAGACTGAATGTTAAAGCCACAGCATCTTCAGATAAGCATCTTCTATAGCTGAGTTAATTGCTATGCAGCCCATTAAAGTAAATTCACATGGAATAAGGTTATGGTCAGTCAGGAGAGAGTTTTGAGGAAAAATTGTTAACTTGTCAATTTCAATGCCATATATTCGAACAAGATGTGTATGTAGTTGTGAGCGGATTCATTCACATGCTGGGAAAAACCAATTGAGTCTAGCAGAGAAAGAAACCCAGAACTAAGGCTGTCGCTTTCTACATCTACATGTATATTGAAATCTTGCAGGATGATGATTTTATCTGTGCTGAGTACTAACTCTGACATAAACTCAAAAAACTCTGATAGGAATTCTGAGTACGGACTAGGTGGACACTATACTGCAACTAACAGAACTGGTTTTTCATCTTTCCGGTTTGAGTGGGAGAGCCTAAGAGTGAGGCTTTCAAAAGATCTACAGCAGATTTTGGTCTAAGGTTGATTAATAGGCTTGATTGAAATATCACAGCCACCCCACCTCCTCGACCTGTGGTACAAGGGATATGAAAATTAACATGAGGGGAGGGGGTGGTGTAGCTTCATTAAAACTAACATACTCATCCTGTTGCAGCCAGGTTTCTGCTATACAAAATAAATCAATACCCTGATCAGCTATGAGATCATTAACTAGTAGAGCTTTTGATGATAGTGATCGAATATTCAACAGTCCACATTTAATTGCAGTTTTATTTGAGACCGAATTTGTGGCTGTTTTAATTTCAGTTAGGTTTTTGTTTTTAGCTTTTCTTCTGTTTAATTTGGGTTTAGTAACTTTTCTAAATTTAGGTGGTCGGGGGACAGACACAGTTTCTATAAACCTAAAGGTAGACAGAGACTCACTTCTCGGCAGGTGACCGCTCTGGCTGAGGCGCAGAGGAGCGTGTTAAACTTCGGCTCTGCCTCTTGGTCTTGACTCGGGATTGTCAGGGTTTCGGAGCACATTATGTCGTTTACTTCCTGAAATTTCACAGAATTTCCTGATCCCAGCAGGCATACAGCGCTGAGAAGCGGTAAACATGCTGACCAAAGTAAAGAATTGCGGTTGTATCACAACAGAGACTTTAATCCATACGGATCTACCTCAGTGGTGGCAGGTCAGTGGAGGGCGCTAGGGCGCTGCCCTCATCAAATCAAGAAATGAAAATCAAAAGAAAAAACAAACATGCTGTAAGATCCAAATAATTCATAAAAGATGGTGTTATTTCAGTCTGTGGGTGACTGCCAATAGTAATTAAATGTTGTTTAAATATTTAAAATGTTTTTCATTTTATTCAAGATAATCCAAGCCCTCAAATATTTGCTAAGCATGTGACCTGAGGCTCTCTTTTGATTGGTTTGAATTAGATTGCTCACGGGACACATCTGTTAGAGTGCCTGTGTGGCAACAACTCCATTCACTGCAATGGTTCCTTTTTTTCACAGCAATGGCGGCATTCCCTGAAGTTAGCAGAAACTAACCACTGCTCAATGTATTTCAATGGAATAGATTGTTGGAGCTACACTTTTTCAATTAAAATATTTAAATAATCGTATTTCCATATCAGTTGTGCATTAAAATCAAATTGACACGAGTAATTGAGTATGTTGACGGATTGTAACCATCTGATTAGTAGATTTAGAGAGTATACAAGATATAAGAGATATAAACGTTTTCTCATTCTTCTCAAATGTCTCTCCTGAGAAATAAGTCTCATGGTGAGCACTGTACAAGTTCTCAAAATTGTCTCAAAGCTGTCTCTTTTCCTGATCTCAGCTAAGAGACATGGGAAAGAGAAACGAGACATTTCAAATATGTCTCAATTTGACATCTTTACTTGGAAGCACTCAGTTCTGTCTCTAACTGCTCACTATTTGAGTTCTCAGATTCTCTTACAATTTTCTATTTTCTAGCATGTCAGCAAAAAGAAAAATGCAAGTTGTGCAAGCTCCCAAATGAGTCTCAATATGACAGGATTTAATATTATACCTCAATCATATTTCAGTTTATCTCATGCCAAAATTTGAGAAAAATAAGCAATCAATTCAGGCATTCTGCAAATATGGTTTATCTACATAATGTCTCAATTCAACTTACAAAATTGTTGATTTCTTACTTCTCATACAATTCATCAATTACAATTTTGAGTTCCAAAACTTAACCCATTAACACAAACAAAATATTATTTTCTACCTTTTTTTTCCCCCTCATTGTACCAAGGCCGTACCGAACCATGACTTCTGTGTATTGTTACACCCATATGTATGCCAAGGTAAATTGCACCCCCTAAAAACATTTTAGCACCAGCCACCACGGATCTACCTTCATGTAGATATTACTATTTCACCACCTGGTTACATATATTCATTTTAATTCTGTCAACTTCCAATGTTAATAAAAAGACTTCCACTGTTAATTAAAAAAATATATAGTTATGATGAAAGTAGTACACAGTGTACATCCAGCCAATGTGTTAATCTGCCCATCAATTGATTTTTAGTAGGGAACTAAATTAATGACTGATTTCTGAAGCTGTTAGCTGAAATTACATTTTTATTATAAATCTCGTGCCATACACACGGTACACGAGTATGTGTAAACCACAATGTGCACACATTGCACACTTAAGTGCATTCACATACATTCTCTAATGGTTTAAATGTCATCATCTATAACCTCGACCGGTTGGGTTGAGAGTGGGATAGAGAGAGAAAGATAGAGAGTGAGATGGGGGGGGCTATAGGCAGGAACATGTTGCTGCATGAAGTCAATGGAGTTCAGCTGTAGTACAGAATTCATGAAATTTGCGACCAGCAGGTATTGCAGGAACAATGGATGGCGATGAGTCACCACCTGCAGGATGAGGACAGGGAGAGAGAGGAGAGGAATTGGGAGAGACAGAGACTTTGGCAGAATATGGTTAGTAAATGCAGTATAAATGCATAGAACTGGGTGAAACTGTGTTTTTTAAGAAGGATGGTTCTTATCAGCACATGCAGGGGTGGAGGAAGGGAGAGCGAGCAAGAGGGAGGGAGAGAAAAAGAGGGAGAGGGGGAGAGAGGGTGACAGGGAGAGACAGACAGAGAGAGAGAGAGAGAGAGAAGCTCAGTCCTTCCCCCAGTAGCCTAGGCCTACAGCAGCATAGCTGAGGAGTAGATGGACTTTAACTTTTTAACTATAAGCTCTGTCATACAGGATAGTTTTACAATCACTTTCGTTGCGCCGCTCAATCTCTGACTGACTGACTGAATGTACACCGATAACGCAACGTTACATTTTCGAATGCTGAGTGATGGTGGACAGCCAGGGGCAAATTTTAAATTTTAAATTTCACACACCAGTTGTAGTCTTTTGGTGCTTTACTGTGTACAACAGTAATCAATTATTAGTAAAGCAAGCATAAGGCATATTTTATCAGCCGGCCAATGGCGAGTAAGTCTAATTATTTTATTTACCAAACATATTTTTACCCACATTTGGCGAGTGGCGGGTGCTAATTTTAAACCCTGACTTTATCTGTTATTCTGAGGGGAAGCAGGTTGTAATCCAGGCTGGATCTTTGAGCCAATGGAAGGGATGGAGAAGGAGGTGGTCTGTAAAAGGACTTTGTGGTATGGAGCAGGATCAATGACCGTGCAAATGAGCTGGAAGTCAAGTGAGGGTATGAAAAAAAAGGAAGAAAAAAACAACAGTAGATGTGGCTGAAGCAGAAAAAGGTGAGTTCTGGTTGGTCTATAGCACAGACGAAATTCAGGCTAGATAAATTCTAAATTAAAACACACAATAAAGTAAAGCCAAGACTTTTTTCAAATACCAAGCCTGGGGCCTTTCTGGGCAAATAGGATTAGTGCTGTGGAATGTACACTTAATCAGTGAAGACAAGGAAGGAGGATCAGGATCTAACTTATGGCATCAAATGATTAGGGTTAGGGTTGGGGGTGAAAAGTTCTAAAACAGGTAAAGTAAAAACAGCAGAGAAAACCGGAACAAAGGCAAGTAATTTCTAAACCCGAAGGGCTGATGTCATAGTATAGCATATCATTCTCAGACATCTCAGAATTCACACTTCACCCACTCAGAGATGATGCCTAGTATTTGTGCCCTGGTTGTTTCTCCATCACACTTATAAATTGTTACGCTGCGGACTGCACTGCAGGGACTGCTGTTTAAACAAGCTCACGGGATGTGATGTCAGAGGCACAAACACGCCACAGGAAGCATTGGAATTGATAGCCAACCCCAACTGGACTGAATGAATTATTCTGATTACTTTTGGTGAAAAAATCCAGCCAGAGCTTATTAAATACAGCTGTTTTTTAAATTGTTGTTTTCTTTCCATCCTTTATCAGTCATTACATTCTCCTCTTCCTGTGTTAACACAACCATTTGATTCCACCCAGCTGATCCTTGGTGTGAACAAATTAATTTTCCTTTGAAAGTTCAGACCCGGGTGATAAAAGTACAACATGGTCTATTCACAGGGTGCAAATCAAGTACTGATTTGCTGTGTGATCTGAGCCATAGTGTGATGTGTTTGGCTTCTAAAAAACAAACTAATGCAAAGACTTGGTGACAGCAGGAGAGGGAGCAACAGCAAACCCAGGTAACAGCTTCATTTTTCCAAGCTGTTATATCTATTTGTTCAGTTGAAAATGTGACAATTTAAAGGGAACCATGAATAGGAAGCCTGAGCAGTAAATATGGTTGATGCCAAGGTAAAGTCAGTGGTTTCTCACCATAATAAGATTTGTTCCTGCAGATTTGTTGCTCTTACAGTTCCTCCTCTCAGGTTCTCTTCTCGTCTGTTTGATCACCCAACACGAGATTACGTTATGGTTCAGGATTAACTTCCTGAGGAAGCGGTCTGGCATTTTAGGTGTGTCTTCCTGCACCCTAAGAGGCTTACAGAAGAAATATGTCTAGGCTAATAGTCTTATACTTTCCAGCGTTCTTTGAAGACAGAATCAGATTTCTCTTCTCCCTCTCCCCCTAAAAAGTTTGTCACATAGACACTGATTTGTCATAGACACTGCAAATCCAGTTTTACTGTGTAATACGTCTGAACATGGTGGTAAAGCTTCAGCATTAAGTATGGCTACACCACAGGAGAGGGGCTTTGCAACAATATGAGCATGTTAGATGGGTAGTTTAACTATTCTCAGGTAACAGCTGAGCAAAAAATGAAAGTACTGAACTCTTGTTATGAATGAAATATGTATTAAATATTTTAAATCCCCTGAAGGTCCATCACCCTTTTCAAAACCAGAAGCCTTAAAATCAAACTCAACCACTGACAAAATAAGAAATAACAAGAAAAGGAAAATTGTCCACAAGCTAAATGTGGTGTGAGGGTAAGGGAGATGATGTCCAACAATGCCACCTGGTGAATTTCACCCCAGGAAATTAATAGAGGTAAACTCAACTATGTTCACACACGTTTTACCCTATGGGCAGGAAACTGTTCTTGTTAATATAAGATTTTCTTTTTATCAAAACTGAAGGAAAATCTCACTGAATCCCAACAACAGGGGAGAGGCATCCACAAACTAATTACTTGTGTCACTGCACACCAATACAGAAGGGAATTGTGAAGAAAACACCAAGGAACCAGACTGCTGCCTAAGACCTCACCCTAACCCTAACCCAACAGAGAGAGGAGGGCCAAAAACAGGCTAGCAGTCAAAACACATTACATATTGATGTGTCATACAAAAATAAAATGACAAATAAATAAATACAAATAAATACAAAAAAATAATTTCACATTATTTTGAACAAGGCAAAGGAATAGCAATTATCACAAATGCTGCAAATAAACTGATAATTTGATCAGATCAAGCAGCTCCCAGCAATGGTGGCCATAGCCACAACTTCACCGGAATCAGGACAGGGTTTGTAGTGCCATATGATGGCCAGAAAATACAATGAAGATATACACCAAAGCACTCCAACAAAATAGAGAAAAAGCCAAGGCAGCAGGCACAATCCTGGCCAAAGGCCAGGCTAACAGTAGCCTAACCCTTACTCTGTAAGACACACATAGGATAGGATACTACAAGAGAAATTGTGATGTGATGTGATTACACTCTTCCATCATTGAGATGCAGAATAAATGCTTTGTCTAGAAATTCTGTCACGTATTGTCGCAATGGTATGGCATCATACCATCTGATAATTCCTGGGGCAACAGTTTATGCCCCCATGAAAAACAACCACCCCAAGCCATTCTCCCTTCCGTCTGTCAACTTAGTATTATTTATGTATTTATTTATTCATTTATTTTATTTCCTGTCTTCTCATTATTCATTTGTAATCCATTGTACTTTCCCTGCTGCCATCCCCTCCATTCCCTCTTTTCTCCCACCTTGCTCCTAATCATTTACCAACTGGTCAGACAGCAAACCTGCTTTGTCAGCAGAAATAACAATGGCAGAGCCGTTATGCACAAGGTCCAATGCATTGTTATTCAGCGAGGATGAAATAAGGCAGCAGGTACAGTACATGGAGCCCTGTATTTTAATGAAAGCCCTCTTGTAAAATTCGGCAAATCACAGGTGAAGACTTCACTGTGCACAGAGCGTACACAGGCACGATGCAGCGCCACAATTTACTTATTTATAACTACCTGATCAAGTCCCCCGGTAAGATCACCATTTAACCTAATAGCAATGAAAACTACAACATCATTTTAATCATCATTTGTTATAACACAAACGTTGTTATAACAAATCTACCCCCTTTCTGGGATTATGGGGTAAAAACAGAAGCGTTTCTCATTCTCGCTGTTTCTTCACCAGGTCAGGTTTTTTTTCTGGTCGGCTTGCTCTTCTTACCTTGGTGTAATACAAATTAAGCTGTAAATAAAAAATGCATTGAGTCTTACAATTAACATAACAACTTCTGACCAACCCATATCAACTTCAGGCTTAAAAATACAAGTTTCGTATAAATCACGCCCAGTTCTGATTTAACTCCCGCCCCGCGTTGTGGTTAGCGCTGTAGCCCTGTAAGGTTCGGTTCCCGGCTTGAGTCCTTTCTGTGCGGAGTTTGCTTGTTCTCCCCGTTTGTGGGTTTCCTCCAAGTATTCCAGTTTCCTCCCATCGTCCAAAGACATGCATGTCTAGGCTAGCTACACATGATTGCAGCTCGCGATATACTCGAGCCATAAAGATGACATACTTGCAGCATGCACCTACTGGGTAACTGACTCGGTGACTCAAATGACTCAAAAACTCGAATCACTTTGGTGAGTGACTCATTTAAACTTGATTCAGTGAAAAGAATCAAGTTTACCATCACTAGCGTGTTGGCCCTGTGATGGTCCAGCGACCTGTCCAATGTCAGCTGGGAATGGCTCCAGCAGCCCAGCGACCCGGAAACGGATAAAGCGGTTGAAGACGAATGAATTAATGAATAATGTAGATGTTCGAACAGACAGAGGTAGTCCTGTACTCGCTCATCCGTAATAGAAACACATAAACTGTTAAAGTGGCTTACATTTTAAAAACTACAAGTGTTGGTTCCTATTTATAAAATTTTGAATCCCTCACACTGTATATGTTTATATTACTGTATCAAAAGCTGCCTCTGAGTTACAGTCTACTTAAGACCAAAGAGGGTTATTTTTTTTTGTTTTTTGTTGTTCTTATAGACTCCAAGAGTAAATCAGGAACCAACTCCCAGTATCAGTATGGAGGGGCAAACTCTCTTGCAACTTTTAAGCTTTTAAGCAAAGCCTTTAGGTAAAAAGTTCAAGTTTAATTACCTCTTAGTTTTGCTGATATAGGTCCAAACTACTGGTAGATGAACTGAGCACGTCTCCCCACCCCCCATGTTTGTGTATCACAGCATTACATGCCACAAACTTTGTTTCCTCCTGTAGTCTGTTTTCGTCCCTCCTGTCCTCTCTCTTCCTGTCCTTGTATTACAGGTAGGGAATCATCTCATCTCAATGTTCCTGTTCAACACCCCTCTTTCTCTCTACCCAACTAGTCAAGGCAGATGGCTCCTCCCTCCCTGAGCCTGGACTGTCTGAGGTTTCTGCCTCTTAAAGGAAGTTGTGACCTTGACTGTCATCAAGTGCATACTCATGGAGGGATATGTTGGGTCTCTATAAATAAATCTATAAAGAATTTGTTCTCGACCTGTTCTATATGTAAAGTGCTTCAAATTACTTTTTTAGGATTTGGTGCTATATAAATTACTTTTGATTTGATTTGAAGCATAAAAAATTTATATCACAGGACTAATGTTATTTTACATTTGCTTAGCTAAGCAGGTAGTACATGAGTTGCGAACAAGTCAAGTTAAGACAGCACTAGATCTGATCACACACCTTTTCAACATACCTGCACAGAAATACATAAATCAATTAATAAATATGGAAATAAGTTAGAAAAAGTTGCTATTTTCATTGTCAAAAAAGGTATTTTGTCATTGGAATATGTTTTTAATAATGTATTTCTGCATTTATTTATTTATGCTGATTTCATTTTTGGCCCTTGATAGTTACCTTGGTGAAAACAACATAAATTGGGTGATACATGTTGGAGCAGGTGCCAGCATCACTACATGAGAAACTAGTGACTATTCTTATCAAGCATGTGAAATACCTGTTCAAAATATTAGATTTCTGTGAACACACAAAATGTGACCTAAAGCCACTGGCTGGGTGCTCATCTTGTGTGAACAATTCACTGAACAATCTGTCCAACACAAGTACCATCTTCTGTTATTCAGTTAGTAACTATTCATCTTGTATCCTTCCCTATGAGCGCTTCATGACTGACCAAAAATTTAATGGCCTATTGGTTGGTTGACTCCCATTAGCTTAGTTATTTTCATGGCATTGCTGTGTTGAGGAAGAATAGATCTAAAAAGTAGGTCACTATTTCCTTGACGCCCCATTTTGCTCACGCCTCCACATTGAAAGCACCATCCTTCCATGAAAGCAGCAGCCATTCCAGAATATGATATGACTGAAGCATCTCAGATCAAATGAAAAAAACAAGATGTTTCACTCTAGCATATCAAGGGAATTGCTTTGTTTACCTGTGTGGGCTTATTACTCCACTGTAGGCAAGGCAGGGAAACTACACCAGGCCCAATAAAGAAGACTGGAAAGTTGTGCTTTATTGTTTGAGGACAGCGTCATTCTTTACTGGAAATGTGTAATGAATACATGCAGAGTTTGTCTCTACATAGGCTTATTGATCTATTTTTCTGCCTTGTGTATTTGTTTTTATTCCTGAACTCTTTGGAGCTTTGAATAATTGAAGTGACTTGTTTTCACTTAAAGGCTGTAAAGGAAGGGCTCAAGGGAACAGCTGAGATTGACAATGCACACGGCCTAAATTTTACCTCCATCTGTCTCCTTAAACACCACTTTCACTGTTCAAATATTTCTAATGAGGCTTTAATATGGAGGGAAACAGGAGGCAGAGAGTAAGCCTTGTAACTAAGTTTTTCATCAGCTTCAACGATTAAAAAAAGCATAATAAACGCTTTTTTTTAAAAATATCTACTTTTTCCTTGTATCGTAATTATAGATCAAACTTTTCTTTATGTTATGAAGGTGTATATTATTGACTCTTTGCACAAGGTAAAATGTTGGCAGATAATTTTATTCAAATGTTGCTTGGAGTCTCAGCAGCCTTTTCAAAGGTTAAACAGCACTTTAAACGTAGGCTGTCCAAATGTTAAAAGCACAAAATGATTGCTTGCTGCAGCGTGCAACATGAAAAGCACAACAACTGATAGCACACCCACACAAAAGGGCTTTGAGGCAAGAACTTGGAGTTAACACAGCACAGACTGTGCTACAGCCCTTAACAAAGGTAATCCCGTTACACTTCATGTCAATAAGACAGGTGGTCATTTAGGGAGAAGTCAAAATTGTGGGGTATCGAGCAAAATTTTTTACAAATTTAAAGAACAGCTGTTTAAAGAGAGGTATTTACTTGTCACTTTATATGGAGTATTGGCAATAAGTATGAACTACTTTACTCTCAGGTTTTACTAAAATAATGTAGATGCAGCAAAGGTGCTTGTATTAAAATTATGTTACCTAAGGAATAATTTTCATCTCTATGCATGTTGGGGGCGGTGGGCTTGGTTGCTATTATGGCCCATAGCTCCGGGCGTGGAGGGTAGGAGTGGGCATCTGCCTCGTCCTACGGGCCTGGGGTCCTTCAGCTCCCTTGTGTCTCTATGGGCTGCCTCCGTGGTGGGGGTTGCTGCTCCCGTGTTTTCCTGTGTGTCTACGCATGGGTTGGACCTGGGGTGGTCTCCTGGGGGTTGGCCTTGGGCTCCCTGTATTCTGGGGGTTACTGGGTGCCCTAGTGGCTCGGTCCTGACCTGCCTGCTATCCTGGGCCGGGGTGTGTTCTGGCCCCCACAGCATCCAATGACAAACCTGGAAAATCAATCAAACAAAAATGGAAAATCCTGCAACCAATGCTCTGACTTACGCCCCCCGTCTCCCACATGTTGATAGTGTTGCTGCTGTTGCTGTTGTTTTTGTATCCGCCCTCCTGTCTTCCCTATCCTGTTTCTGTTCTCTCTTTTTATCCACTTTTATCCACTACTGAGCCTCAGCCCGGTAGCTTTACCACCAAACCAAATACCAACCAAAATATATATATATATTTTATATAAAACCAAAAGTGATGACAGGGTGGAAAAAAAGGAGGGATTCTCATTTTATGTTGGAATACAACAAATCAGTGCTATACTTCTCACTGCAATGCAACATACAATATATCTAAATACCACTTTGATGCTGGTATACCACATAACTCCCCTGAAAACAATGCTTTCATTTGCTGCTGCTGTTCATATAATATATCAGATCCTCACTACCACCCTCTTATATACCTGTGCTCCCTGCAGTGCTGAGCTCGGTGTTTCTCTCTGTAGGAAGAGTGAGTCAAAGCAAAGATGCCAATTTTTTTATTAAACAATGATTTAACAAAATAATAATCATATCCAAGTGAGTATTTTCCTGAGTAAAAAAGTTAACTTATAGCCTGATGTATCAATCCACTGGCATGTATTATTGTAACAAGATAATTAATGTATATTAATTAATATTCACTTTAACTGTCAGTGAAGATGACATAATGGCATACTGGTATTTATATGTGAATTCATACACATTCTGTGGCAAAAAAATGTTGCTTGTCAAGTAAACATTAATCGTGATAGATAATATTGTGCATTTACTTGCTTAAATATTCGTGTTTATATAATCATTCCTTATCCTCCATAATCATAATCATAAATCCGCTGATGTAAATACTGCACTATAACTACTATACATGGTATGGTGTATGGTGTACATGAAAGTTGAAAGACACAACTAAAATGTGATATAAATGCAAGGATAACATACAAAGAATGCCAAAACATTATGGCAGTAGAGGATCTCCCACTTATTTCAAGGCAACATTCCCTTCATAATGGAGGAGCAGCAGCTGCTGTGCAGCTTGGCTCTTACAGGAGACACTTGGCACTGGGGCCCATCTCGGAGGTGGTTGTCTTTGTCTGCTCCTCTTCTCTGTGAAGCTGACGGAGCACATTTTAGTCAGAACATGAGCCAGAACTATCATCGCCAGTGGGACCTTTGGGATGAGTTAGTCATGTGTGTGTCTTACATGGAACGCTTCCCACAATTCATAGCCTGATGGGACACATAAAAATTATTCAATTTCTTGCAGTAACTTTGTTTTCATTTGAGGGAGTGACAATATACATGAGAGGATCTAAAGAAAAAAAAACAAGATTGGCAAGGTGTGTGTATGTATGAAGGCTATAGCCTGATTTATGGTCCTGCACTAAATCAACGCCGTACATACACAATTGTCGTGACGCCATTGTGAACCCTTCTCCATCACTCCAGTTTGTCGCAGTGCAATTCACCGTAGGAGGCTGCACTCCTTTCCTGAATGGTTATTATCGTCCCTAGTTGATTCTTTATTAGCTTCCAATTTTTCAGGTCACAGTGAAAAATGGCGACCGAGAGAGAGAGGATCTTTCTGGAGTTGTTGGATGTCGAAGAAAGTATCCTTATACTGCAACATCTACATCGTAACAGAAGAAGAATCAGGCAATACGGAACCGGAAATGCTACCAAGTAAACCAATCACAGCCCTCTCGGTCTGCGCTGGGTCTGCGTCGCCTCAACGTGTAGTTAAATTTTTTGAGAGGTGCACGTCAGGCTATGCTGGGGGCTGTGGCAAGCCTCTGGCATAGCCATGTACCCTACGACATAGGTAAGGCGTTGATTTAATCAGGCCTTACATACAGAATGTTATCTCACCATATTTGTGGTATCAAGGCAAAAAGATTTTACTGCTTTTACATTTCCAGATCGCAGAGTGTGTGGGGAAAACATGCAAACTCTGCACAGAAAGGCCCAGGAACACAACCCTTGACCTTATTGTGGGGCAAGTGCGCTAACTACTACACCGCCGTCCTGCCCAGGCAGAAATTCATTTACATTCTTTTCTATTTAATTTAGAATTCATTTTGAACCTCTTATTTGTTTTCAGATGGTAGAGCCAATCTCAGCTCACACTGTGCGAGGGCAGGGTACAACCTGTAAAGGTCACCTGTCCATCACAGTGCCAATGCACAGAGACCACTCACACTCAGACAATTTTAGAGCCACCAATAGAACTATGCATGCGGTGGGACGATAGGAGGAAACCCCCACGTGCGTTGGGAGAACATGCAAACTCCATACGCAAAGGTCCCAGGCCAGGAACCGAACCCATGACCTTCTTCTTGTGGGGCTACAGCGCTAACCACTATGCCGCCATGCTGCCCACAATTATTATTCAGAGAAATGGAAAAATACACATCGACAAACATGCTTGTGTAGTAGTCATGTGAGGGATGTCCATCCAAAACAGGCCGGACAAGTCATCTTGTTGTAACATTTGGCTTAATTTAATTAAATGATTTGTCTATTTATATATATATATATAATATATATATATATATATATATAAATATATATATATTGCAGAAGATGAAACAAACTTTCTATCAAGAAGGCCACTTCAAAAGCCACACATATTTGATTTGATCTGCACTGCACTGAGAGGGCCTAAGAATGAGGTGAAGAATTCATTTTCAAAGCACTAAATCATTAGCACTCTGGTGTTCTTCGTGAAATAATAAACACAGCAACCTCTTGCTGTTGGAGTTCAATTACAAATTAGGTCAATAGCACATCCCTGATGATTAGACCTGCACATTAAGAGATTATGTAATATTTCTAATTAATTAAATCAAGTTTGTGTTGGCATGACAGGCAGAATTGATAGAGTTGAAGAGAATTTGAAGAAATTTGCCTTTATTTGCACTTGGAAGTTGACAAATATTTTAGATGTTGGCTCAGAATGCAGGCAATGCAACTTGTCAAATTTTGAATTCTTTTATTGTTGAACGTCTGATAACCATTGTTGTACTACATTTACGTCACAAGATATTTTAAATAATTTTATTCTGTCAGTTTGTTTCAAATTGCAGGCCTCCATTTGAATTATGTACATTTTCAGTTTAATGACTTTTTGAGCAGGTTATGGCCCTCAGAAAGGAAATTCATGGTTGATAAGAATAACAATCACAAACTGTACAGGGTCAAAGGGTTCTCAAAGCCTTTGTGCTCAGGTCCTTACTTCTGCCCGGTATCTGAACCATGAAATGGCAATAATCTAATCAACATACATATCACACTGGTTATTACGACCCATTTTGCCCTCAGAGTGACCTCAGCCCAGGTTTCATATGCTTGTCAGTGTGTATGCGTGCATGTGTTGGTAGGTATTTATGGGGTTTGGGTAGCTCAATATGGATACAAACTAAAAGGGCTCAGTGTAATTTACATTTAGCGATGTGTAAACGTGGACTATGCTTTGATAAATGCCACCATTAGCCTCAGAAAATTACCTGCATAGGACAGGGTGACTAATTTCCTCACAAAATGTTGTCAGGGCTTTCATATGTCTGTGCATGTGTGTTTATGTTTGTGAGTGTGTACGTAAATGGTGAATGAAAATGAAAACTGTAATACATAAGACTGTCTGCAGTGGACTATTTCCAAAGGATATGCTTTATGAATCCCCCGTAAATGGCTGTGCTGGATATTTCCACTCTGCCATATATTTTACAATTTTGACAAATTGCAGATATGAGTTGATATTGCATTTGAATTTCTGCTCAATGTATTTCGTCAGTACTGAAAATGTGAAAAGGGGGCTAAGAAAAAATACAAGTCGGAAAAAAGAAATCCCAAAACAACCAACAACATTTTCATTGAATTACACTTGCCTGCTGATTTTTAATGTATTACATCACTCCACATTAAGGGCTCCTTTGCATCAGGATATGGATATCAAAATGCTAGTTAGCCTCCATAGCTGAGTTGTAAACCTGACATTCATGTCCCATTAATTCACATTATACTCCATCTGTTGAATTCAAACTCTGTGTTTGACTTTTTTCTCTTTGTACTCATCTATATGAGAGCAACTTTCGTGAGCTCTGCTCAGCTGATACACAATATACATCCTCTAACAAGAGCAATATGTAATGTAATGCAAGTTCTCTGTTTTGCAGCACTGTCAGACTGTATCAGCATCAAACCACTGGAGTAGTAAAGGCTCGAGGTTCCTTCAAAATTAGTTTCTGTTATTGTTCCAAACTTGAATGACTTAGGAGTTGAATGTTGACCTTACTTATCTGAAATTATCTGAAAATTTAACCTGCATCTGTTGTAACTTCATCAGTATCACTTACATTAGCTGCTGTCATTGTCGCCAGAAGGTCAAACAGGAACAATGAACACAGACGCAGAGAATGTTTTTTCTTGTTCGCGTCAGTATATTTGGGATGACAGAAGAAAAAATTATTCAGACATACAGTGTCACTGAGCTTGTGTACAGGAATCGCAAACACAGCCACACATTACACGTGCAGATGACTCCAGAGGAGTCATAACTAATGTGGCAAAATATTCTGGATCGGTGCATGACTCATTCATCATGATCAATACAAGTTAGGAGATGGCGAGTATGGTGATGGGTGGCTGGTGTGAGTAGTTTCTATATACTGCTGTAGTGCATATCCCCTCCATCCCTTCTTTCTGACTCTGATACTCAACCCTACCACTCTGGGAGAGAATCGTTACAATGTGGCTTATATACGCACACAAAACATAGTGGAGCACACGTTTGGGGTGCTGAAAAGCCAGTTCAGGTGTTTATTTGCCTGCTCTACAAGCACTTCCAATTCAACTGAATCAAATTCCATTTGTGCTTTAGCTGTTCCTCCACACTCGCCATGATGGAAAAGGTGGCAGCAGACAAACTCCTCATTTAAATACTGCTGTTTGCACCTGTAGTGACTTTGGCAATTTCTCCAATTTCTCCATTTCTCCAAAATCTTACCACGAGCCCGCAATTTAGTGCCCCTTATCTGGGATCTTAGTAGATTGGCTCCTCAGAGTCTGGGTCTCCATAAACCTGAATCCTACAAGTCATCTGGCTGGCTGGTGCTAAATACACAAAGTGAGACAGAGGCAGAAACATTGCAGACTGATGGTGAAATAAAATCACTGCTCTCACATGGAGTCTGTTTAAGTCAGTCTTTAGTCAAGCTGTGCACAGGATAGAGGAGCTCCCCGAACACAGAGGAGCGTCAAGTATTACACCCAAGATAACAGGTCTTTTGACATCATACTTCAGGACACAGGTGATTCACAAGGACACAGTTTTTCCTCACATCAACATAGTCCTAAGGACATACATTGTCATCATGTTATTTTCTTATCTATCAGTGAGGACAAAGACAAACATCTTCTTCCAAAGATTTCTGCTCTTAACTCTGTCTTCATTAATACATTCCCACAGCCCAGGTCAGAGCAAACACATTAGGGCTTTACGTATGGGAATACATAACTATGAGATACATTCCAGATATAGGAGAATACATTTTTCCATCACAGACTCAGATGATTTGTTTGAACCGGTTTATTGACTGAGGTCAGCGGACTCAGATGTTTTGGTTCACTTCAGTCGGTGAATCTAAGTAATAACTTAAAATAGATATTGCAGGATGCAAGTGGTGAAACACACTGGTGTTCGTTGTTTGGCTGATTTATTTTATGCACATGCGACAATGATCATGATGATGATGATTATTATTATTATCAGTAGAAGTGGTATAAATTACTAATGCACCATATTTTATTCTAAGCAAAACAAAAAACTGCATTATACTACAAAGTTGTGTTTGTTTAATTTTTGGTGTGTGGAGTTTTAAAATTAAACATCTGTAAACAAATAATGCATATGTGGATCCTTTCCATAGGCCCCTAGCAACATATTAGGCTTAACACTGACTGACTCAAGCGACTCAAGTGAACCAGATCACTTTAGTGAGTGACCACTCAGACTAACCCAAGTCCATAAAATTAACCGTGTTTAACACCAATTGTTAAATATTAAATATTTGAGTTGAGCAATAGTTAAATATTAGCTGACCTGCTAATGTTGCTCGCAGGTAGCTGTCGCCCCACAATAAGAAGGTCGCAGGTTGGGTTCCCATCCTGGAGCCTTTCTGTGCGGAGTTTGCATGTTCTCCCAGTGTCTGCATGGGTTTCCTCCAGGTACTCTGGTTTCCTCCCACCATCCAAAGACATGCATATCTAGGTTAAGTGGTGACTCTAAATTTTCTGTATGTCTGAATGTGAGTGTGAGTGGTTGTTCGTCTCTGTTTGTCTCTGTGTGTTGGCCTTGTGATGAACTGGCGACCTATCCAGGGTGTACCCCACCCCCTCGCCGGGAACGTTGACTGGGATTGGCTCCAGCACCGCCCACAACAGGAAAACAGAAAAGTTGTACAAGATGGATGTATGCTACTGGGTGTGGCTAATAAACAATCGATACATTTAGCCCTTAAATCTCTGTGATTGCACCGGTGTAGTTAGATCACATGATGCTTTCAAAGCACTGCAGTAAAAACTTAGGTCACATGGAATGCTGCTATCAGTTTCACACAAAAGTGTAGATTTTAGACTCTCCCCAAGTTTTTGTTTTACATTGTTGAGCAAGAGATTTGATCGTTTTAATTTGACTGTACAAAAATATTTATCCGAGCCTAAAGATAGGATGGGATAGGTACTTTATGTATGTACAGTCAGATGCCGTAAATTAACCTAAACATGTACATCTTTGGATGGTGGGAGGAAACTGGACTACCTGGAGGGAACCCACACAGGCACGGGGAAAACATGCAAACTCTGCACAGAAAGGCCCCAGGCTGGAAATCTGCAACCTTCTGGGGCATGTCGAGGTTCATGGCCAACTGCCTGCACTGATACTCTAAATCACTCATCTATAGGTCGCTTTGTGAATGCTTTACTGCTTGCTTACCTGAATGTAAGCAATTTGTAGCACATTGTTTGTAACCTGCTTCTGTTGTCACTCCGTTAGTGCTAAAGACAATGTTTCCGCTAAATACAAAGTTCCTTTTGTGGTGAAGCTCTGTAATTACTTAATTAACGATGTGCAATACCTTTGTATTTTACTTAAAGCCATAATAATTGTAAATAAATATATTTATATAAACAAATTAAACTATTCGCTGTAAATGCTAACTGATTAATACACCAATTAGCATTGTATTTAATTAAAGAAATTAAAAAATTATATATCTATGTTGCATTAGACTGGTGACCTGTCCAGGGTGTACCCAACCCTCACCCAGAACGTTGGCTGGGATTGGCTCCAGCAACCCCGCCGTGACTCAAAAGTGGAAAAGCGGTAGCAGATAGAAGGATGAATGTTGCACTACGTATGCACACTAAACCTTGAGGTGACAACCAAGTTTTGATATTGTGCAATGTCATTGTAAGAAAATTTAAAAATGAGAAGGGTTTTGTTTTTGACATAGTCATAGCTGTTGTTTTGCTATTTGGTTCGGTCTTACAGTGAAAAAAGGTTAAGTGGTGAAGCATGCTGGTGGAGCCAGATGGTTTGCAGTTTTGCTGGCACAGGAATCCGGGGGCACAGAAGATAGAGACTGGGGTGAAGCACGGCAATTGCAACCCACTATAGCATGTGCCTGAGTATTACCACTGAGCTGGCCCAACAATCTGGCGATGACAGGCAGAAGAGTCAGGGATCTCCTTTGAAGCAGAGTTAATTGTGAGGCCACATAACACACATACACAAACAGACAGGAGAGTGAAAAAGCATGGGGGGGAAACAGGGCACACCAAAAAATAAATAAATAAATTAATTAATTAATTAAAAAAAAAAAAGAAAAAACTGGAGACCCAGCCAGGGCTGTGAAAACCAGTTCCTCAATCTTTGACTTTTATTTAAAGTGTGTTATGAACCACGTCAGACTCCTGGTGCACAGTGAGATGGACCCTCTACAGTTCACATACAGACCTGACATTGGTGTGGAAGATGTCAGTCACACCTGGAGACCACTGGGGGCATGTCGAGGTTCATGTTTTTTGACTTCTCCGATGCTTTCAACACCATTCAATCATGACTGCTCAGGGAGAAGCTGGAAGGAGCTGGAATGGGCTGTAACCTGGCTGGATGGACCACCAAGTACCTCAACAACAGACCACGTGTGTGTATGTGAGGCTTCGTGACTTGTGTGCTAGTCTGCAGCATGGGGGACTCCACAGGGAACAGTGCTATCGCCCTTCCTCTTCACCCTGTACACATCAGACTTCAGACACAACATGGATAGCAGCCATCTTCAGAAGTTCTCTGATGATACAGCCATTGTTGCATTGACGATCTGGAGTACAGGGAGGTCATCATCAACTTTGTCGACTGATGTGAACAGAACCACCTGTGCGTTAATGCCAGTAAGAAAAAGGATGTGGTGATCGACTTCAGCAGGAAGCCACTCCGTACTTTGCCAGTGGACATCTGTGGTCTGGACATAGAGATTGTGGGGGAGTATAAATACCTGGGTGTTCACCTCAACAATAAACTGGACTGGTCACTCAACACTGATGCAATATACAAAAAGGGTTAGAGTTGACTCTACCTACTGAGAAGACTGAAGATTGGAAGATTGGAGTGTTCAGGCCTTTGCTAAGGACTTTCTATGATTCTGGGGTGGCCTCTGCCATCGTTTATGCAGTTGTCTGCTGGAGCAGTGGAAGTTCAGAGAGGGACAGGAAGAAGCTCAACAAGCTGGTCAGTAGGGCCGGATCTGTGCTGGACCGCTCTCTGGTCTCCATTGAGGAGGTGAGTGAGAGGACGATGTTGGCCAAACTGACATCCATCATGGACAACCCCTCCACCCCTTTCATGACATCATGGGAGACTTAAGCAGCTCCATCAGCAACAGACTGCTGCATCCGTGGTGCAAGAAGGAGCGCTGCTGCAAGTCATTCATTCCAGCAGCTATCAAACTGTACAACACCTCCTCTGTCACTGCAATAAAATCTGTACTCTAGAATAACTACATTTATATTAGTTTTTTTTCCACTACTTTGCTTTATCATTACCCCTGCCACTTTGCTTTTTTTTTTTTTTTTTCCCCAGCACTTCTACTACTTATTTCTATTTTTGTATTTTTTGTATACCTGTGGTTGCTACTGTAACAATGCATTTCCCATACACAGGATAAATAAAGTAGTATCTTATATTACCTTATCTTATATCACCCTCTGTAGTAATATGTATGGAGTATAGTATGGAGTAAAATACAAACCTATATGTAACGCCAGCTTTTTTTCTGCTTGTGTCAGTTTGTGTGCCTGCATGTGTTGGTGTGCGTGTTGTTAATTTTGCAGATGTAGATTATATGTTATTTGGCATACAAGATGTTGGAAAGAAAAAGCAATTGTGGATGTGGTTAAGGGCACCCAGTGTGTCTCTAGCATTTGAGTTGTACAAAAAAAGCAGGCGTAAAAAGCTGTGTTGAGCAAGTCGGTCATGTATTCTCTTTGGTCCATAATAACAATAAATACTCCCAGAGGGGAGCAGTCCTCTGTATAGTTCACAAGAGGGACAACGTTCTCCACCTCTGATTTAGATAACATCCCCATGTCTCCCAGTATTTATCTTTTGCAGTGTCATGTATCAAGGAAAATGTTAAACTTTCCAGACTTTGAATTTCTTCAACTATTGCTATCCAGTCTGAAACTGTTGGACACTCATTATGCAGCCATTTCCTGGTTATATTTTTTTTTTGCTACTTGCTAATAACAGTTGTAACAGGTATCCAACTCAATTGGAATGTTACACACTGAACACTGAAACTAAGACCATGCTGTTAGTTGAATATAGAGCTGACTACTGCTATTACATCTACCCAATATGGAAAACTGTTGGAACACTCACAGAATATGTGAAAATGGCCAGCGTATTACCACAATTATTACATATTGCATTGATTATATTATATGAAATATTACCACACCCTCTCCAACCCTGTCTGTGGTCTGTAAAATTTGGATTTTTGGAATTATGAAGAATCTTGCTGTGTTTTTCTAGGTTTACTATGTTGGCTTCTTTCTCCCACCTTTACTTAATATGCATTGTGGAGAAGCCTCTGTCCATTTGTAAATATGAGTACCATAATTTCCGGATTATAAGACACTTCATGCCACCAATACATTTAGCATCACATCAGACCCAGGTCACAGTGGACCAATGAAATTGTTTGAATTAAATTAAACGCAACCACACTAAATTCATCAGATTAGTCAATAATTTTGCGCTTCATGCACACAATCTTATCATGGAAAACCCATGAAGCAATGCATATGATGCAGCTTCCGATCGATCTGGTGAAAAGACGAAATCTTTCTGTGTAACATAATTCATGACATATGCCATTTCCTCCCATATTTCCAACACCTGCAGCTTATAAACAAGTGCGGCCTATATATGTGTAAAACTGTTTTTCTCTTAAATTTAGCCGGTGCGGTTTATATTCAGGTGCGCTCTATAACCCGGAAATTACAGTAAATCTTGGAGATCAGTTTCAAATCAAATCAAATTTATTTGTATAGCACCAAATCATAACAAAGTTACATGAAGGCATTTTACATGAAGAACCTCTGTGCTGAGTATTAACTCTGATATAAACTCAGAAAACTCTGATAGGAATTCTGAGTACGGACCAGGTGGATGGTATACTGTAACTAACGGAACTGGTTTTTCATTTTTCCAGTTTGAGTGGGAAAGACTAAGAGTGAGGCTTTCAAAAGACCTGCAGCCAGATTTCGGTCTCAGGTTGATATGTAGGCTTGATTGAAATATTGCAGCCACCCCCCCTCCTTGACCTGTGGTACAAGGGATATGAAAATTGACATGGGTGGGGGTGTAGCTTCATTAATACTAACATACTCATCCTGCTGCAGCCAGGTTTCAGTTATACAAAATAAATCAATACAATGATCAGCTATGAGATTATTAACTAGTAGAGATTGTGATGATAGTGATCGAATATTCAACACTCCACATTTAATTGCAGTGTTATTTGAGACCGAATTTGTGGCTGTTTTGATTTCAGTTAGGTTTTTTTTTTAGCTCCTCTTCTGTTTAATTTGGGTTTAGTAACTTTTCTAAATTTAGGTGGTCGGGGACAGACAGTTTCTATAGACCTAAACATAGACAGACTATTCTATTCTCGGCAGGTGACCACTCTGACTGAGGTGCAGAGGAGTGTGTTAAACTGCGGCTCTGCCTCCTGGTCTTGACTCAGAATTGTCAGGGTTTTGGATTTCTAATAATATTATTCCTAGAAATGAGAGCGCAGTGGGATGGACACCATCTCTCCTAATCAGACCAGGTCTCTCCAGAAAGACTTCCAGTTATCTATGTAGCCCACATTGTTTTCGGGACACCACCTCGACAGCCAGCAGTTAAATGACAACATGTCAGCCGTACATGTCATCACTAGTCCGATTGGGGAGGGAGCCAGAGCAAAATACAATGTCCGACATCAACAGTTTTCTGCTAGAGTTTCTATTATATGCATTTAATATCCCTATCAGACTCCTTCCCTCCTCTCCAATAGTTTTAATGTGTTTATTAAAGTAATCTCTCAGTTGGAAATATCTAAAATGATCCCATTTCTCCAAATCATGTTTTTTCCTGACTTGCTCAAATGAGTCTAATTCTGTATTGGTAGCAACCTGAATTTAGAAAAAACACAAGAAACTTGTGCAACAAAAAAAATGGACCAGACTCAGCGATCACCTTCCTAGCAACAAACTTTCACCCTGCTCTATGTTCCCTACAGATAATATCCAACTAGGCCAGTGAGCGGTGATAGCTATCATGTCTTTGGGGTCATCAGGTGGGAACCTCCTTTCACCGGTGTTTCGTCTAGTTAGGCCCACAACACCTCCAGAAGGCTAGACCGTGAACACTGGCATCCCAGAGTCACCCCCTAATGCCAGCCATCACCACTCCTCACACAAAGACAACTATCTCAAACAGCAAGACTATCAGTCCTACACTCAAACAAAACCAACACTCCAACACAGGCCAACTCACCTGGACTGACCGCACGGTGTCACAAACACAAAAGGAACTATCTCAAGCAGCACCACTGTCAACTACTCTAACTTCTCACCAATTGCACCAGTGAAAGCAGGGTGGGGATACAGACCCTGGTTCGGGTAGGGTTCATGAAAGTATAGAGTGTGCAGGAGGTGGAGGCAATACAAGCTACACGAGCAGATTCAGCAACTAAACTCACCTGAACAGCCAAAGCCAACACTCCAACACAGGCCAATTCCCCAAGGCTAACCGCATGGTGTCAAAGAGGCACAAACACAAAGAACTATTTCAAGCAGCACCACTGTCAACTACTCTAACCTCTCACCAATTGCACCAGTGAAAGCGGGGTGGGGATACAGACCCTGGTTCGGGTAGGGGGCATGAAAGTATAGAGGGTGCAGGAGGTGGAGGCAATACAAGCTAGACTAGCAGATTCAGCAACTAAACTCACCTGAACAATCCTATATTCAAATAAAATCAACACACCAACACAGGCCAACTCACCTGGACTAATCGCATGGTGGCAAAGAGGCTCAAACAGGCCACACCCTCCACTTAAATACACTTGCCCTTCCTGGATTTCTTTCTCTGCTTCTCCCTAGAGTCTGTCTATCTTAAGAGCTCCCCCTGCTGGGCCCCCAACTACTATTACTTCTTCTAACCCAAATCCACTGACTGGATCTTACTGCCTCATCTGATATTTCCTTCACTATTTTCCTCACCCTCTGTCCGCTTCCTCCTAACTCCTTCAACAAAGCAACAACAGAGCTGGCTACAAACACTCTACATCCTACTTCCACTCGACAAATCCTAACCTTCCCATCTTCGCTGCTCAGCATCCTTATCTAGATCTGCATACCTGAACTTTTTCCTTTCATATGCTTCTTCAACTAAATCCTCCCAAGGCACAGTCAGCTCTATGAAATATATTTTCTTTCTACTCCTAGACCACAAAAAATATCAGGCCTTAGCTTTGTGCAGGCTATTTCCTGGGGAACAACAAGCTTTCCTCCTAAATCTACCTGCATCTCCCAGTCACTAGCATCCTCGAAGCTGCCTCGCTTCGTTATTATCTTAATTAACTTTCCCTCCTTCCTGCACAAACTGTATTGCAACTCTCTTTGTCTTAGACCCTCCTAAAATTGCCTGCCTCCGTATATCTTCAATGCCTGCAGCTAAGCTTTTTAAAACCTGGTTATGTCGCCACGCATATCGGCCTTGTGAGAGACTAACCTTACAACCGGACAAGATGTGCTTTAGAGTTGCAGTACCTGAACACAACAAACATAACGGGTCTCCATTTAGGTTCTGGGGAGTTGGCAAGACATCATATCAAAAATCTAATCCTACTTTCCTCCATACTTCACAGCTCTTTCCAACTAAGTTTTTTCTTCTCTACACCTTCCCAGTTCAACCACTGTCCCTGCTTAGCCTGAGTCACTGCCCTCGCACCTCCTGTCTACGAACCTGCTCTACAATTAGCTTCCTCTTCTCTTTGGGATCTGCTCTACTCCACACCGGTTTGCCTGAGCCAAGCCCCAAGCCTCTCCGGCCTATCTGTACATTACCCACAATCTCTGTATGCCTAAGAGCTGCTTCTGCTTCCTGCACTACCATTCTTGGATTCCATTTTCTCCCCTTGGTTGGGTTTGGAACCATCTTACTAACAACAATCTTTACTCCCAGATAACAGTAGCTCTGTCCTAACCTTAGTACATTGAAACTCATCCACTAAACTAGATACTGGGAGCTGAAGTATTGGTAGCAACCTTGAGATAATACCCAGCTTTGTCCAGTTTGATCGGTGTATCTAATGCTACCCAATGTAATTGTTTCCCAATATAGATTGGAGAGGTACACTTTTTAGGTTTTGTTCTAATTCTTTTCACTTTGCATGGCATTCTTGAATCATTACAGCCGCACCAACTGACCAGGAGGCGCAGTTGTGCGGTTCTGTCATAATCCAAGCTGGGCAGGCCCATCCCACCTTTGTCTTTGGGCAGCTCTAATGTTTGAAATCGGATCCATGGTTTGTTTTTTGCCTGAATAAATGGTGATATTATCCTATTCCATTTATGAAAATGTTTTGGGAGTGTCTTAGCTGGCAATGACTAAAAGAGGAATAGGAGCCTGGGCAGTATGTTTATGCTTATTATGTCTATCCGGTTATGCATATTTGTTTGTAATAATAATAATTAGGTCGAATTTGATATCAGCTGTTATATGGGTATAATTATGATCAGAAATGGTTGTCAAATCTTTCAGTATGTGCACTCCAAGATATTTAATAATGTCACTGACCTGCTCTATATCATAAATTATTTGATGCAACCCTGTTTGGAACTGTATAAATATTCTTGATTTTATATCAACAAGATAACAGTGTTGACGTGCAGTTTGTTTCAACCACTCAGTTTTTTGTTTGGAGCCACTGGCAAATGAATTGTACCATTTCATCAAAAGATGTTGAATACTTTGTGTTCTCTTTACCAGCTTAATTCTGGCTCAAACGACTCTGCAATAGCAAGCCCCCAGCTGTTGCTTGGTTGTGGGGTTTGGGGCAGTGGACGAGGAGCCATGTTGGTCACAGATGGCTGTGCTCACTTGATTGAGGTTTATTGCCTTGAAAATGCCAACCAGTGTGTTATGTGTTATGACTAACTTTTTCGATGAATGCATTTGTGTGTGTATTTCCCCCTTGAAAAACAACCAGCTTCTTCAAGCTTCCCTCGGGATGTTAAATGAAGGCTGTTTTAGTTTTAAAAACTAGAAACTTTTATTCATCCTCAAAAAAAGCATAAATAAATGTTTTCCTGTTACAGAATTTCATTTTCTTGTGACATTTTGAATCTGCATTTAAGAAACACTTTCTTACCTTCAATTGATTTTTATCCATGAATGAATTGAAGGCAAAAGGGTCATGAGAAGCAACTCTGATAAACACACTCACATATACACAGACATACACATACTGTGATGAACTCGAATTTCATAATTTCCTCTTGTATGTGCCCTCAAGGCTTTTTGAACTCCTTTGAAGTGGCAACATGCGGAAATGATGGAAAAGTTTGTTTCAAATGCAAAAACTAAGCTTTTAGCAGTTCTGCCTGTGTTCACAATGTGTGTTTATGTTGTCCTTGAGGGGAGCATAAGTAAACACAAATGCATACACTCCATTGCCAAAAGTATTCGCTCCCCTGCCTTGACTCTCATATGAACTTAAGTGACATCCCATTCTTAATTCATAGGGATGTGGTCCATGATGTTGTTGATGTTGGTCCACCCTTTGCAGCTATAACAGCTTCAACTCTTCTGGAAAGGAATTCCACAAGGTTTATCTTCTTTGAAAGGAGCGGTTCCTCAAGATCCTGTTCCCTACAAAGAGCCATAAATCCCATCTCTACAACCACCACCAGGGACACCAGGACCACGATTGGAAGCTCTCAGCAGATGAAAAGGTAAACAAACACAATTAAATGGGTTTGAACAAAGAAAGCCAAGTAACCCAAGAACAATTGAACATAAATAAACAAAATATTACGGTTGGCTACCAAACTTAATCATATCAGTTAAACAAATAAATACCACCTACACTGAAGATAAACCTTATATAAACCTCAAATAAATTGTGAGGCAAATATAAATAATCAAAAATATAGTTTCTCACAAATTATAAAGTACACCTGAGCAACCTAAGGCAAAATGAGCCAAAGACTCTAATTAAATCAATGCATAAACAAGAGTGCAATCAACAAAATTAATCATAGAAATTACTTCAAAGACACCCCACGATGATTGGGGCCAAGGCTCAAATGGCTACCACCCACTCCAGTATAAGTCTCATGGTAGTGGAGGCCAAAGGCTGTTCCACAGGTATGGAACTAAAAAGTGAGGGCTTCAGAAAACACAAGTCATGTGGCTTCCACACCATCAGGCAGTTTCTACAAAAGGAGGCAAGCGTGGCACTCATTGCATCTGATTAGCAGTAGACAGAGGCCTTACCAACAGCGGGCACGTCTCTGAGCCAAGAACAAGATGTAAAGGGATGGTTACAGTCTCCCCTTATAGAGAGCCCTCCACATGTGACTGGTAAAAAAAACCACACCCAATCATTAATTAAGAGGAGGTATCTATCTTGCTACAGTAACAGGCCTGACACAGTATCATTTTGATCCAGTTACTGTGATGGTCACATGAGTACAAGGGTGTGAGTGTAATGAGGATTTAGAGAAGAAAGCTGTATATGGGCAAAATGCTCAGGGGGGATGTATTTTCTGAATGGGCTTGTTTTTCATGCCCTTCCATACATAAAAGAAAAATTTAATACAGGGATAGGACAAACAGAAAAGCTACATTTAGAGGAACACTAAAGGCATAATGGGAAAACATTGTGATTAATGCCTCTGGGCCCTGCACAGAAGCTGTTTGCAGAGCCCCAGTTCACTATTGTTATCCTGCTGCACTTCAGCAACTGTTCAAATATCATTCTCAAAGTTGGGTAGAGCAGGAGGAGGGGATATTCAATATAAGTGCAGGCAGGAACATGATGCTGCAAGAAGTTTGTGTAGATAATTGGAACAGGCATTGCAGGAACATGGGGTAGCGATGATTCACCACCTGCAGGACGAGGACATGGAGAGAGAGGAGAGGGACTGGGAGAGACAGATACAAAACATGGTTAGTAAATACAGTACACATGCAAAGGGAAGAGAGAGAGAGAGAGAGAGAGAGAGAGAGAGAGATAGAGAGAGAGAGAGAGGTGCGTAGTCCTTCCCCCAATGAGCAGCATAGCTAAAAAGTGTAGTGTAGTCTTGAAAATTGCTAAATAGAACCACCGGACCGACACTGGAAATTGGTTCCATAGAAGAGAAGCATTATAACTGAAAGATCTGCCTCCAGATTTACTCTTGAGACTCTAGGAACCACAAGTAAACCTCCATCTAGAGAGTGGTGTGGCCTACTAGGACAATCAAATCAGATTTATTTGTATAGCGCCAAATCATAACAAAGTTACATCAAGGCACTTTACATATAGAGCAGGTCTAGACCAAACTCTTTATACAATTTTTTAAAGAGACCCAACAGATCCCCCAATGAGCAAGCACTTGGCGACAGTGGCAAGGAAAAACTTCTTTTAAGAGGCAGAAACCTCGAGCAGAACCAGGCTCAAGGGGGGTGGCCATCTGCCCTGACCGGTTGGGTTGAGAGTGGGAGAGAGAGAGAGGAAGAGAGACAGAGTGAGATAGGCATTGGGGGGAGGGTATAGACAGGAACATGTTGCTGCATGGAGTCTATGGAGTTGAGCTGTAGTACAGAATTCATGAAGATATGTGACCAGCAGATGTTGCAGGAACATGGGATGGCGATGAGTCACCACCTGCAGGATGAGGACAGGGAGAGAGAAGAGAGGAACTGGGAGAGACAGAGACTTTGGCAGAACATGGTTAGTAAATGCAGTATAAATGCATAGAACTGTGTGAAACTGTGTTTTTTAAGAAGGATGGTTCTTATCAGCGCATGCAAGGGGGGAGGAAGGGAGGGCAAGCGAGAGGGAGGGAGAGAGAAAGAGGGAGAGGGGGAGAGAGGGTGACAGGGAGACACAGAGAGACAGAGAGAGAGAGAAGCTCCGTCCTTCCCCCGTAGCCTAGGCCTATAGCAGCATAGCTAAAGAGTAGAGCACTTTAACTTTTTAACTATAAGCTCTGTCATACAGGAAAGTTTTAAGCCTGGTCTTGAAAATTACGAAAGAGTCCGCCCCCCCAGACCAATACTGGAAGTTGGTTCCATAGAAGAGGAACCTGATAACTGAACGATCTTCCTCCAGATTTACTCTTGGAGACTCTAGGAACCACAAACCTAAACCTCCATCTAGAGAGCGGAGTGGCTTACTAGGACAGTAAGGAACTATGAGCTCTCTGAGATATGATGGAGCTTGGCCATTAAGAGCTTTATATGTTAAAAGAAGGATTTTGAATTCTACTCTATATTTTACTGACAGCCAGTGAAGAGCAGCTAACACAGGAAAGATATGATCTCGTTTCCTAGTTCCTGTTAATATTTGTGCAGCAGCGTTCTGAATCAGCTGAAGGCCTTTTCGAGATTTGTTTGGACATCCAGATAGTAATGAGTTACAGTAGTCCAGCCTAGAAGTTACAAAAGCATGGACTAGTTTTTCTGCATCATCCTGAGAAAGTATGTTTCTGATTTTCCTAATGTTTCTCAAGTGGAAAAAAGCTGCCCGACTAACTTGTTTTATGTGAGGGACAAAGGATATGTCCTGGTCAAAAATTACTCTAAGGTTTCTTACAGTGGAGCTCGAAGCCAAAGTGATGCCATCAAGACTAATGAGATGTTTAGATAGTATTTTTCTGAGGTGTTTAGGGCTGAGTACAATAACTTCTGTTTTGTCAGAGTTGAGAAGTTAAAAATTTCCAGTCATTCAGACTTTTATGTCTTCAAGATATGCCTGCAGTCTGACTATCTGAGTGACTTCATTGATAGGTACAGCTGAGTATCGTCTGCATAGCAGTGGAAATTGATGCTGTGTTTCCTAATAATGTTGCCTAGAGGAAGCAGATAAAGCGTAAAGAGGATTGGTCCAAGTACCGAATCCTGCGGGACTCCATGACTGACTACAGTACATGAGGAGGAGCTGTTGTTAACATGAACAAACTAATGTCTGTCTGATAAGCAGGATTTGAACCCCCTTAGTGCAGTTCCTTTCATTCCAATTTCATGTTCCAGTCTGTATGAAAAATATGTAAAATATGATCTGTGGTGTCGAATGCAGCACTAAGATCTAGAAGGAGAAGTATGGAGGCCGATCCATTGTCTGAAGCCATTAGAATGTCATTGGAGACTTTAACCAGTGCTGTTTCTATGCTATGATGGGCTCTAAATCCTGATTGAAACTTTTCAAACAAACTGTTCCCATCCAGTTGGTCACGTATTTGGTTTGCTACAGCTTTCTCAATGATTTTAGAAATGAATGAAAGGTTCGATAGGGGTCTGTAGTTTGCCAAAACATCTGGATCAAGATTAAACTTTTTAAACTGGGGTTTGATGACTGCGGTCTTAAGTGCCTGAGGTACATAACCCAGAAATAAAGTCAGATTAATCAAATCTAGAATGAACAGCTCAATTAAATAAAATATCTCTTTAAAGAGGTTAGTTGGTACTGGGTCTAATAGACAGGTTGACGGTCTGGATGATGAAACTATTGAAGCTAGCTCAGAGATTCAGAGGTGAGAATGATTCCAGATGTAAAAGTAACTATGAGCTCTCTGAGATATGATAGAACTTGGCCATTAAGAGCTTTATATTTTAACAGGAGGATTTTAAATTAAATATTAATTTGATAGGACTTACTGTTTTGTCATGAGTCGCCTCAGTTTGAGGGCTTCATCGAGCCAAAAAACAACTTGTTTTGGTTTCTCTCTCTCTCTCTCTGCTCTCAGGACTTTGTCCCTGCAAGCCTAGAGCTACAGGTGACAGCTACAGGCGTGTGCTTGTGTGTGTGTATGCCTCAGGTGCTGACTCCTCTCATATAAGAACAGTTGATCAACTGGCAAAGACAGAAATACGCACACACACGCACACGTTTGATGCAGACACATATTTTTCTGTACTTAAACTTAAACTTAGACATATACAGATACACATATAAACAGACACAGACCAACAGACACAGATCGACAGACATACAACAAAACACATACAAATTCACACAAACACACACCCAAAGCCTCTTTGGGACATGTCCACCATCTCTGTCTCTCATTTACTCCAATACAATTTCTCAGGACAACAGCAGAACTGCCTCTGTTTTTTACATCACTCTCTTGTCCACATTCACTGCCTGGTCAGTTCTCTGATTGGAGTTATTGTTTTCTCACACATTGCACTAGTATGAGGGCTTTACTGAGACAAAAATCAGCGCGTTTAGGGCTCTCTGACTCCGCTTTCAGGACTTTTTCCCTTCAACACTGGAACTACAGGTGACAGCTCCAGGAGTGTGTGTGTGTGTGCCTTAGGTGCAGACACCTCTGACATGAGAAAGTTGATCACCTGGCAAAGACACACACATAGACGCAGAAAAACAATAAAAGACAGATACTTAAATATACACTCAGATATTCACTCACACACACATATTGAGTGGCATACAAGAGCAGACACACAGACAAATAAACACACAGACAGACACACAAACACAAATAGAGCTAAAGTTGTGTGTTGTTCACTTTGTTCTTACTTGAGCAGCCCCTCGAGGAACTCTCAAATTTTCTGTGAGGAAATTTTCTAGTTATTATTTCTAACCATAGCAAACATAGATATATTATGTGTATATACACTCCTTGCTTTGTTGAGTGCTCATGCCCCACAACATCTCTTTGGGGAAGGTAGACTGCGGGGAACTAAAGGCAGATATCTTGCCTGCACATCACAATCATGAACTGTGCTAAAAGAGTATTTGGATAGAAATTGTGTGTTTGTGCACCAGTTGTTGGTATGAAGACACAGCCCATTGCCATCCAGCAAGTTGTCCTGTCTAGATCAACGGACATATCAGTGATGGTCACTATTGTCGTTGAAATTTAGCTCTGATCTACCTGCTATCAGATGGAACTTGAAATATGTGGATAAACAAAATCCAGGCTGTTATCTAGAGAAAGAGAAAAATAAAAACTGCAACCACGTGCAACACACATGTATACATAAATTGCATTGACGGTGTGCCTGTTGATAACTGTATGATAGAAGGGGAGGCAGGATAGTAAATTACTCCCGAAATGCTCATATCCAGGCAACACTCACATCAGATGAACATGAGAAGAACTCATAAATCAGCCTCTCAGCCCTACTAGTACTGTTCAGCTCAGGTGTGCATTTATGTATGTACTGTGTGTACATGTGTGGTGGTGGTGTGTGTGTATGCCGGGGGGGGCACGGTTTAAAATGGCCATTCATTTTCATAAAGCACCTATGCTGGGACAGCACACCAGGCTAATGTACTGTACCATACTGTACTATCTGTATCATTATACTGTTTTGCCTGTATCAGCACATACCAGCACATGTCACCTCTGCTGGCTCCACACTCATGACATCTGAGCACCTGTTCTTAGCAATCATTATTAGAATGCCGAGATGGGCCGCATAAGGAAGCAAAATATTCAGGTACTCTGGTTTCCTCCCACCGTCCAAATACATGCATGTCTAGGTTAACTGGTGACTTTAAATTGTCCGTAAGTGTGAGTGGTTGTTGATCTCTGTCTGTCTCTGTGACCTGGAAATGGATAAGAGGTTGAAGATGAATGAATGAAGGCAGAGTGTTAATGACTGCGATTTGCCCCATACTACTGGCTTCATGAAAAACAAGGAAAAGTTTTTTTTGAAGTAAAAAATTAATGTAACATTATTTATCTAGTTTTGTAATGTTTTTTCTCCGGTTATGGTGTTACACCATTATACAAAAGAAGGTGAAGAAAAGATAACTTGAAAAAATTTACCCTCAGCGACACAAAAAAAAAAAAAAAATCCCTAATCCCCTGAATACAGAAACAAGCTCCCATTGGTAAACAGACAAAAGTGTCACCAGATTTAGGGGCACTGTATCTAAATACATCTGATGTTACATAAATTTATGACTGACACAGAAAGTTGTTGGTGGGGTGATGGAGAGATCCTGTCTTGTTGCTCCATACACAGTGAATGGAAAGAGACTGTGGTCCAGAGGGACACAATGACAGATGTCAAGTTAGAGTTGTCCATTTGTGTTTTCATTTGCAAACTTAAAACTTAATTTCTGTCTGGAATTAATATATTTTTGACATTTGGAACGCAGTTTTAAGTTATGCTGTTTGCTTTCTCTCATTACATGCATTATCTATTTTATTTATTTAACTATGTAATATAAGCCAATGAAAATGGTAAAAAAAAATATTAAATAATGCGTGTACGTGTGTGTGTGGGTGTGTCAGACACAGAGGAACCAACAACATTAATGTAGAATTTCTTCCACTTCCTGAAAGGCAAAGAGTTCCAGTGTACAACAACATGTGCAACAGCAAAAGGCTTCAAAACCAATTTAATAATTCATTTGTCTGTAAGGCCCACTTTGATGAGGTACAGATGGCCAGTGCAGCACACACAGGATAGCACACTGACACTAACAGACAAGTGTACACAAGTGTATGTGTGGACTGATGTTTTTTTCCAAATGATCACAAATTAATATGAAATTCTACTTAGGATAAATAATGACAGGTTTATAGGTACAGGTTATAGGATTATAGGTATATAGGTAAGAGTAGGCCATGTTTCCTGCCAGGACTGATGCAATAGCCATGTATGAATTCTTACAACATTTGTCATTGCAACATAATATTACCACTGTACACTACGAGCTGACTATAAAATTATTATAAAATTGAAGAGTACGGCAGAAACTTTTTGAATCAGATTGTAAACATGTCTATTTCGGCATGAGCCATTGTGGTTTGACTTAGTCACTTAGTCACAACCTCATGAGGTTTTCGGCAGTTTTAAAGCTTGGCTTTCCCTTAGACTAGACATTATATGAGTATTTACGAATTTTAACAAAAACCCGCCAGCATATAACAGCTAAAAATAATGATCTAAGAAGGCAAACATCACAATAGAGTTGTGTAGGTTTCATATCAAACACGCTGTCATAGTCCACTCCTGGTTTTCCCCTCTACCACCGACTCCAGCTGCCTGCTTACCTCTCCTAATCAGGATCATCAGACTTACCTGTTCTTTCCAGTCTCCTCTTAATCAGCTCCTCCACACTCACTCACTGCCAGATTGTCATTGCCTCATTCATTACTCTCCAGCACTCTTTTCCGGAGGGAACTCCTGGTACCTGACCTGTCTTCTGCCCCTGAATACGTCTCCTCATCTCTGCCCCGGTAACCTGACCTGCCTTCTCTCTCTTGACTTTGAGTCTACCTGAATTCCCCTCTGGGCTCCTGCCCCATTCAGATCTTGGACTGTGCTCACCAGGTATCCTGATTGTCATCTGTTTGGACTGTTGCACATTGTCATTAAAATTCTGAACTGTTCCGGTCTGGATTTGTACTGTTCTTGGTTCTGCTCTAACAACTGTTACACACACACACACACCAAAGGGCAGTCAGTAACCCTTCCATCCTTTTAGAAACATTTGTGGTAAAGGTAACTGGTGTTGTTACATGGGGTTCCCATCCGAAGATTCAACATCCAGCGGATCAGGAATTTTTCTAAATACTGTGCTGTCAGAGTCCTAATCATCTATTTCAACTCCCTGAACCGGTTTGAACAAAAATCTACTAACTGGAGTGGTCACCAGAGGCTTTGTATGATCTCCATCAGCCAGAGAATGGCCACAAGTCATCTTGTTCTCCTGAGCCCTGTGGGCAAAAGTATAGAATGTGTATAGGGAGCTGTTCAATTGATGTTTAGAAGGTAAAGATGTGTTTTTAAAGTTGACAGCAATTGTGTGTAATGTCAATAATTTGCTTATTTCTTAACTATTTACGGTTGACTTAATAGCTGCCCTCTCCCAGCTCTCCCCTTCCCTCCAACACACAGTTGCCTAATTTTACTGACATCTAGGTCAAGAAAGTGACTTCATTTGCCCTATCCAGGAGGGATTTCTGAGGATGATGGGTTGGAAATTAGTAATTACATAAAATTTGTGTGTGCTGATTTAAACCACTGCTTGCCATTTTCCAAGCCCATTGGACATAAAACTGGTATTGAGGGGCACCTGGAATATTTGGGTGAAGACAGGTCCCAGTTGGCGAGTTCTTTCTGAACCCGAGTGGTGTTTGTAGGGAGTTAACTCACTGGAGACTCAAGATGGCTCCTTTTTCCTCTAATATCACAGCTGTTAGCATCATTCCTGCAAAGACTGTCACATTATTTACAGAAAAAGCGATCAAAGATCAATTCTACTGAATAATTTATTGAATTTCTGATGGTGTCACGACAAGATGCCGATGCTGACGTGTGACGTGTGTGGAACAGGCACCGAAAAAAAATGAAACATCACCAATCAGATGAACTCCATTTTGTCCAGTTTGTCAGCAGAGAGCATGCAGCAGGAGGACCAATGAACAAAGGAATCCTGGCATTAGCAGATAACTGGGAGATGCACGCGCACCTGAAAAAGCGGGACAAATTCTCAGAGGAAATAGCCCAGACAAGACTCAGAAAAGATAATGTTCTCTGGTCTAGAGGTTCCAAAAGATGGTGTTCATGGAGCTAACAGTGCCCTGGGAAGAGAAAATGGAGGAAGCACATCAGTGAAAAAAAAAATAAATAAATAAATCCAGAAAACAAATGGAAGTCCACTGCAGGGGTTTTGCTGGGTAGGAACTCTGTAGAGCGAGTGAGTGAGAGAGTGAGAGAGTGACTGATAGTTAATGTCATCAAGGAGGCTGATTTGGTGGATTTGGTGCAGTGGAAGAGCCAACTAGCTGAAGGACTGGTTTATAGTTGGGTGGTGGTCTGCAGGGGCAGCTCCAGGAGGTGATAGTGTTGTGGCCTTAAATTGACCAAACATCAGTGAAACGGGCTGCCAAACTGAATTCTCTTGCCAGAGGAGGTAACCTCAAGGAAGCACCTGGGGCCAAGTACTCCAGGTGATGCCTTTAGGGAATGTGGAAAGGAGAGAGCAATGCTGCTGGCCCAGGGTAGGGACCTATAAAAGTTGGCAAGGTGCAATGGCATGCTGTATTTTGCATATTATAGGTTGTGTGGAAAAAGAATTAGATATTCTTTTGGAGAGATGCTTGATTTTCCTTCGCAATGATGATGGCCTTTGTTTTTATATAACTGAAATTCAGGGATACAATATTTTCACAAGGTTATTACAGGACACTCAACTCTTAACCTGAGTAGTTTTTATCAGATTTCTTGGTTGCAAGCGAAACATTGATGATGTTATCATCAATGTTTTGCAGGCAGTCCCACTATTCTTTTTCATATCTATTGTACTCAAATGTATTTACAGGTAGATTTTTGTTGGTAAAGGTGGATCTGTTTGCTTTGTAAAAATCTGAGGAAAGAAGAATCTGTGTCATATTTAAAACTTTAATCAAGTACCTGCCAAGCTTTAAAGATTGGGTTTTAAATGTCTGAACATTAAAGTGGCTTAATGGCATAATTTGACATAACATAAAACTTTAGGTTTCAGTTATGAGAAAGGACAGAAAAGTATGTGAATCTGAGTGAGTACAGAGATGAGAAGGTGGTGTAGAAACAATGGATCCCAGCTGTCCTTTGACTCTGACTGTCTATGTCTTTATCTGTCAAGTCATGTAGATGAGTTCTTTGTACTCTATATATTGTCCATATATTCTGCATTCTGTTCAAGAATAAGGAAGGAATCCTCTGCAGGGACTGAAGTTGCTTTACTTGTCAGCAAACTGTGGGAATCATTGCTTTGTACTGGAACTCTGTTATCTCTGGTTGTGTGATAAGGAACTCCACAGAGTTTTGCCTATCTGGAGGAAGAAGAAAGACGATTCCTGAGGTGTGCTTAGATTATGACAAGAATTTATCCATCGCTTCTATTTGCATTGCTCCTGCACAAACTCAGAAAAATAAACACGCAAATGCTCATTATTTTGGACATTCACATGTCCACACACTGTAAAGCCCTTGACTTGGGCTCAGATTTCTCAGTGCCAAGATATGAAGTTTGTGATTTAGAAATAGTGTCTTCTTTACATAGTTATTATATTGGTTGTATTTCTGATGACAATCTCAAACAAAGTGTTCCTTGATAATAATAATGATAATAATCCAAATAGTAATTTCAAGATATATTGCAAATATTGAACTATTTTTTGTTTCATTTCTTTCCTGGATGAGGATTTAATGTACCTAACAATACAGTTTGATGAGATCAGCCTAGATGTAACTTTGTTATGATATGGCGCAATACAAATAAATTTGATTTGATTTGACTTGATGAGACCAGTCAATGAGATAATGCTTATAATAAAGCTAATAATGTGCACCAGACCGGTAACATACATAACATACAGAACGGTAACATACAAATGGGTCTCTTGTGAAATGAGAGACCCACTAATGAGATTAACATTGTTAAAAAAATTAATAAATAAAAAGAGAAAAAAACAGACATGATCTGGTGTACAAAAATTTGCAGCCTGTTACTGTGTTTGATTAAAGGTAATAAAATCATCGATTTAAGTTATTATTCCGGTCCACCCTTTAACATAAGGAAGATTCAGCAACAAAAATGGAAAGTGTTAAAGGAATGAGCAGGAGTGGCCAGAGGAAGCCTTACTTCCAACTCTCTCAAGCTGACAATTTCTTGGAATATTAATACATCTCAATGATTTCCCTAAAATATTCACTCCCTCAGTGCAGTTATTGATGTAACATGGTGTCTGTTTTCACTGTAGCCTTCACTGTAAAAAAATATATATATATATATTTAAATTATTGTATTTGTATATCTTTAACTTTAATTTTACATACATTTCTGTATTTTTTTACAGATTTATTACCATTTTCCATAAGAATATGTAATAACTGTAAATTAACATATACTAGCAGTAATTAAAAGATTTACCTTTAGAATTATAAGTAATTAAACATAATATAATATGCTTTTTTTAAAGGTAATTTCGCATGTTTTTCATCTTCAAATGCAATTTCACATTAAATGTGAGGTATTAAATTAGAGATTCCTGTCTATGATAATGAAGACATACAAAATTACAGGAAGCCAGTCATTCAAAGTGTTTTCCTTAAATTGCGGGTAAATAAGATTAAAATTTAAAAGTTGGCGCCTGTTTCCAGTTTGCTTGTTCCTGCCTATAACGACCAACCTCCAGACAACTGAGTCTGAAGAATGACAGTTGGGATTAGTACAGGGAGTAGTATTTTGGGGGATATCTGTTAATTTCAACAACAGCTCTCAAATTGGGTTCCCTTCCTTTCCTGTTCCCCTTTTTTCCCTCCTTCTAATGCCTTACCTTTTCCCCTTGTCTTTTTCCTCTTCTTTAAATCCAGGGTTCACATTCCAATGATGCTGCATCTTGAGTCATCCAGATGAGACCAGCAGGGAAACAGTGTTCATTTTGAACATTTTTTTTTTTTTTTGAGAACAAGCAAAGCACCTCAGCCTTAGGTAAGCAATTTCTTTCTGCAGTGCTGATACAGCTGAGTGATAGGATGCATTTCGTACATTGAAATTATAAGGCTTTTTGAAACTCAGGCCTCCTGCTTTATATGTATTAAATGTTATTGGCATAAATTAATAGTGTTCCACTAGTTGTTGTCTCTCATGAGTTACAGTCTTAACAAAGTGGAAAACTGGAAAAAGCTGACAGATATCTATGAGGGAACATGACAGGCTACAGAGCTGAGAACAGGCGGAGGAAAGAGGTGTCTGTCAAATGTAATTACACAAAAAAATCAAGGTAATTAAACATAAAAATTTTAGCTGAAAATTCGCATCAAACCTTTAGCCTTGAAGAGGTGCTACATCAGCATTAATTCACTCTCCGTTCAGTCAAGGAGACAGACTGAGAAGGCCACCAGGGGTTATAGAAAGGGATAAGAAGCTAGACTACAAGTGCAATGCTTGACCTTCGCACCAGTGAGTCAGATAAAGAGGGTCCAATTAACTGTGGGTTGGTTCCAAGGTTCAAGTGTCATTTTCAGAAGTGAAAGGAAGGCAATTGGAGATAATGTCCCACTGAGAAAGCTTGGAATCCTGTCCTTGTTGTGTGAGAGAAAGTTCTGTCACTGAGTCCTCATTAGGAAAGCCTGTTAAGAGACTTAATTAGTACAATATGGCTCTACTAATTGCTCCACACATAGTAAAGTGCTCCAGTTCCAGTTTTCATTGTGCTTATCCAAACCAGCACAAGAACCCTGATAGTGTTCCCCTCTCGAGCCTATGCTATGTGGCCTCCCTCCTCTGTCTACCCAACAAATGCTAATGAAGTGACCCCCCCTACACACACACTCACACACAAACTGTAACTGTAAAATTTTATTTTGAATGTCACTTTAGCAACCTGGGTTAAAAGCTTTAATATTCTAACAAATTGTCTGTCAAAAGCCACAACAAAAATGTGGGTCTATCCCCCTCTGTCTGCCATGAAAACAAATAGCAGCAGTTGTACATAAATAAAGCAGACTGTGTAAAGTTCTTTACCAGCCTCTAAGCCCGCTGCTTATCTTGCCTCAGCTTTCAGTGTCCTGTACATCCTGTAGGTCAATCTCAAGCTCCTTCCCACTGTCATTCACTGCTTGGTTCTCCTGGCTTGCAATAAAGCTTCTGAACTGCAGTGCGAGCCCTCCCAGTAGCAGCATTAGCTTCTGGGGTAATTGCACTGGAGTTCTCAGAATGCGCCGATTCCCTTAATTATTAGTGTTATTGCAAATCATGGATTATTGCCTCTCCTCCATGGAACTGAGTTTTCGGAGCACTGCCTTGCAATTCCAGTAAATGGCAGAAACAGGTGAAAAAAAGAAAAATGGACGAGGATAAAGGAATCGAACTATAACAATTTTCGGAGGGGTATTTAGAAAATAAAAAATAATGTTTATAACAATGTCAATACCACTCAAATTTACCAAGCTAATAATTTTGGCTTCTTCACTGTGTGTGCTACCTATTGTTTCCACTCAGAAGCAGTTAAGATGGGAGTGGCACGCTTGTTATTTTTTTCCACTGCCACCTCTGTCCTATCATCCTTTATGTTAAGAATTGGTGAACCAATATGGATCAATGACAATGTGAAATGTCACAGGGTCTTCAAAGCCTTTGTCATTAGATTATTTCAAAACAGTGTATACAGATCTGTGTCATTTGATTCAAAGGAGGCAATACCCTTGCAGGGTTCAAATTGAAAACAGGCCATGCTAATTTCAAATTTGGTTGAGTGTGAGGAGAAATAATGGCTCTCTGTGAAAATGTATGTATTTATCTGTATTTAACTGGATGTTTAAGTGTCTGCAACTTGTCCTTACTAAATTCTGATGAAACCAAAAATCATTTTAAATGTTGTGAACATCTGTGCACAAATATTCACTTCATCCTTAGGCAAGGTATCTCACATTCTGTCAAAAATATAGGCGGGACATTTTATTCCAGCCTGTTTGTTGATGTACATTATTGCTTCTGCTACACAAACACCAAATCAAAGGAATGTGGGATAGACAGCCAACACATCCATCATATCTACTTTCATTTCCTAATACGTATACTATTAATAGATATGAATGAGAACAACTTGCAGATTTTAATCTTTACAAGATGTGAAAGCCCAAAAACGAAGAAAAGACAGCATGACCTATTTGGTTTGTAATGTTAAGATCCTTTTCATGACTTTCAGGACATTTTGTGGCCTGGCCTTGTTGCTCCCTTATTTTTGATACTGATGTGCTGCTAGCTGTTATTGCATGAAGGTTTAAAACTAAAGCAGCGTGTATTAAAGTCTGCAGCAGTTATACCTGTGCTGATAGAGACTGAGGCACCAGCATGGCATAATTCTATACAGGATGATTATCTTGACAACTTTCTTCATCTAATAAAGTCAGTAAATTCTGACTGGTAGTGGGAAGAGACAGTATCAGATGGAAATAGGGATGAGATCTGAAACATAGGTTCCACTAAGAATTGTCCAGATGACATTAGAAATTTGAAAGGAAATTCATCAAACCCAGATGTAGCACTTATTTCACAAGTACCTCTCCATCTCTGAGATTTTCTTTCATAGCCTCATTAGCAGCATGGTAATGCACTGCTTACTGGTGAGAATCAAAGGCAAATCTGTACCACTGCTTTCTCTTTTATGTTTGTCCCTTTTATCCCACTTCTCCCTCCCTACCCTTTGCCTCTCCAAAGAATGTTTTAGGGTTTTGTTTTGTTTTGTTTTTTTACCCTCAATGACAGCTGAGAGGATACAAAGATTTGATAGGAAATGGACCTTGAAAGCAAAAGTAAAAATGTCCTGGTTTTGGTTAAACAGAAATTACAAAATGCATTTATTAGCTAGCATAACTTCAGGAGGCAGTCACATTTGTGCACACACTTATCCAGCAAATGGAGCACACACTGGCATTGTGCATTCAGAAGATGACAGAGGTGAAGTTGTGTTTGTGCACTTGATTTCTTAGGCAGAAATGTTGTATGTATAATGCACATTATGTGACGTCTCCCCTAAATGTACTGTTAGTGAATGGGATTGGATTGAGCCCTAGAGTCAGTGTGGCTTGTTTATAAGGCTAAAATAATCAGCCTCAAATCGAGGCTTTAACAACAAACACACACACTGTGATCATTACTGTAGCGATCTATGCTATGGACAGGCAAGCATACAGCATACAGTGCATATTTTCATTGAAAATTATAATAAACATGAAACCTTGCACGTTTTAAAAGTCATATATGAATGAGAAATGCTGGTGTATGGGGGAGGGGTATAAAGGTGAGAGGCAATATCTGTGCATACCCCAAATGCTGGACAGTAGGAGGGTCATTTACTGACAACACTGAGCTGGGTTTTTGCATGAGAGATGCTGAAGCCAAGCACACACACAAAGAGTACTACTCCCACCTACTGGAGAAACACAGAAGAGAGCGACATCCACTTTTAATGATTTAGGTCTCTGACTTACAATTCATAATTTTATTAAAAGGACAAATCCACAATCCACTTAATGACAAATTTGTTGCTGTGTATCTTGTGTCACATTTATTTCTTCACAATTCATACTGCAGAATAATTGTAGCTTGAGTTAGCAGAACATGGAGGTTAGACAAAGTTGCTAGGACTGAAACTGAAACCAGGTACATCTTGATGATTGGATAAACAAGTGTGCAGGCAGAGAGTGATGGGGTGAAGTATAAACAGACTATGCCCCAGAGTGACAGACACAAAACACAAGGGACAGGGAAACACAGACCAAACTACGAAAGAAAGGGGGGAGCTGTCAATGCCCATAACATTGGATATTCTAATGATGGTTTTAGACTAATAACCCAGTTTTTATCCTTTTTAGACATCAAACATTGAGGGTCTTGTCTGTGGTTTTTATGAATAATTTACTTATCATAAGCTTGCTAGTTAAAAAAAACAAAACAAAACATGCAGTTGTATCAATATTAAATGAAGTGATAATATACAATTTAGGAAAACCAATGAATTATTCAGATGAAGGATCAGAGAGGAAAAACCTATTAATGGTTAAAACCAGTTTATCTTATTTTAAACTCGCTTAAAGCTATTTTTACTCCCCTCATCTAATTCCCCTCTCCTTCTCGCTTTGCTTTACAGTGATGGCAGGTAACAAACAGTTACAGGCAGGTAACGCGAACTAAAAGTTAATCAGAAGGACACTATAAGAAGCAGGAGCAAGTCTCATTTGACTGAAGGATGATGTAAGAGAAGTACAGAGAACAAATATGGAGACACTTAATTATGAACATGTCACAAAGATGCCAAAAAGGACATAAACACGAGAAGAGCATTATATTCAGGTAATGTTTTGCTGCAACCATAATCTGTAGTGATGATTTCAAAAAAATAAGTCACATTAAACACGTAAGAACACGGACATTGCATATTCTGTTATTTAGCAATGAAAATTAATTTTAAGCATAGATGTATAGATGTATTTTTGTTCAGGTATGTCTGCTGATTGCTGTGCTTTGCTAGGAAAAAAACAGGTTGACACACAAAAAAATGTTTCGTTAGTAGTTTAGTTAATTTTTAGTTAAATAAAAACTGAACTAAAATGTTATGTTCATGTACTGGTTTATGGGGGTTGCTGTCAGTAACGGCGCCAGAAATTCTTAATTGGGGGGTGGGGCAGGACTTTTCATTGGGGGGGCTTACGAATTTAAGCTGTTTGTCGGTCACACATTGACACACGCACACAGCCACTCTGCGCTCTTGCGGGAGGGTTGTGATGTCTGTGGATAAGCTGTCAGAGCATTCGGGTTGCAGCTTTCTGCTCGTCCAACTCTCCACTAAAACACAAAACCCCCATTTTAAATATTTAAATACCGCTGTCTCCACCTGTTGCACCTGTTTTCATTAAATGTATTCTTAGTAGATCACCCGTAAAACACAGTCTATTGCACTGTATACACTATTTAGTACACTTTACATGGGATCTTAGTAAATCGGGCCCTAAGTGTATGATTACGCTGTATTATTCTACTTAACAAAAACGTATTGCAGTGGCATTATGCGTGCGGTAGAACCAGAATAGCTGTGTCCGTGTTATCCACGCGCAATTACGCATCCATGTCTCGCATCCACACACAGCATGAGCGGAGCGAAGGAAAATTCAATAGCCTACTCTCAGAGACAAAAACCCGAATACAACGAAACAACGTATATCAGAGTAACCGCAGTTCAACACAGGATAATTGCGCGCACACTGCAACATGAACAACTTTCACTCGCCGAAGAAGAGACCTACTACAGTAATAAAATATAGGTGAGTAGAATCCATCCACCTATTCGCAAAACACTGAGCTCTCTCCCACATTCACACACAGGCTAAATGCTAGACACATCTCACCTATATCGACAGCAGTATGCCTACATCTCATTCAAGACATTCACCTACTAGATTCAAGACATTAATTGTTTCTTATAAACTAGTCTTGCATATAACTCACAGTTTTTTATTGATTTTTTATTTAAACAGCAAAAACCCCCAGAGGACTACACGAAAAGAAAACATTCAACAGAGAGCATGCCAAATATGTGAGAGCGTTAAAAGAAAGTTTAAATTTTTTGCAACCGTTTTTTCCACGTTGCAATTTTCAACTTGCAAATTTCCCTTTCAGTTCAGGTACGATATAGGGAGGATCAAAACTGCCAAAATTAAAAATAGATAGAAAAATAAATGTGGAAATAAATACAAAAATAAATGTATAAATAGAATTAAATATCAATAAATAAATAAAAGCACTCTGTTCTCATATGCACACTGCAGACAGTGTAAGCATGAAATGCAGAAGGAAATGTTATTCCAATGAGGGGGCGGTCCTAAGTGTGCCTTGGGTTGAACGGTTTGCCTATTGGCTGATCGACATGTGAGTGCAGAAATTGACTGGCTATTCCTGCTAACAGCCACATACTTTTCTCTCACAAACATTGACAGATAATAATGGCGGAGTCCACGAGGAGGTCGGTGTCTGAACTTCTCCGGGAGGCTGCCAATCGTTTGGGTTATTTGGAATGCGGTAAGTATGAAATAGCTGATGTGTTATGTTTTTACTTACGTCCAGTTTAGGTGTGTTGACTCTTTCTTGACTTTCTGCTTCCACAAGCTTCCACTTTGGATGAATCTCAGGAAGGGGGGAGAAGGTGGGGCACTCATAAGTTTACTCATACGACGTTAAGCTCCCTGGGGTTTCGTTTCCACAAGGACAGGCTATCAGTGGTCCTCTCACGCATACTAGTGGTGTGATATTGACACATTTCATTTCGTAAGGTTCACGCTCATAATCATTTGTTTTCGGAATAGTCATGACGAGTTACGTGATGTGAAACTGAAAATTTGTAAATTTTAACCATGGCGCTGTGTGCCGATCCACAGTGCACTTAAACTTCCATCCCAACTCCCTGCTCAGGTAATGTCTGTGAAGGGTACTTCTCTCGACAACATCCCTTAGGAAAGACGTGTGCATGCCCTCAGAGTCGAGCGACATTACAACGAATGTGATGTTTTGAGTTCACTCATTTCCTTTTTATAGTGAGACTTAAAGCCTCTAAGTACTGCCATGGAAGCAGCACATTCGTTTCTCATCTGTCCTACACCTCAGTGCTGAATGACAGCACAATACCAACACATTTGCCCTACAGTATCACTACTATCATAGATATTTGTACTAGCAACAATCACTCAGACCTAATGTTGCAAGTAATAACAAAGTGAATAAGTGCTGTCATGGATTTCATTGGCACAGAATTTGCACCATTTTGATTATAGATGTAGTTGTAGTCATGAATGCCATGGTCAATGTACTCTACTCTGTTCAATGTACCAATATCTCTGTATTTTTAAATAATATTTATGTAAATATTTGCAGCCATTGCCATACCAGGAACACCACACACGGTTCACCAAAACCACCCTGTTGATGGTAAGCTAAGATATGTTTTGAATACAGAAATTTTAATATCTCATGTCTATATCCCATTCTACCTAAATGAAGGCTGCCTTGATGCTAAGCATTACTTCAAACCATGGGTTTTGTTGATACCAAATATTGTATAATGTGCTCATCTTTGTAGCTGAAGTTTCAAGACTATTTTCTGCCTAAACAAACGCTAGGACAAGGCAGCCAGCTAGGCAGCAATCAAGGCAGCCAAGATCTTCCAGTCGCTACACCAGTTACACACATCAGTTTTTCTGCCTTGCAAAAAAGATTCCACCTTTGCACCCACACGGTGTGACATGGACTGTCTCCAGAGAGCAGGGCTGGGTGCGAGTCGTTTGAACTTTCAAGGTAAATTATGTAATTTTGTGCAATAGTTACAACTGTGCATGTCAATGTGCAATATACAGAATGTGTGTGAGCAAGTTTCACTATATCATACTGAAGGAAAAATTGTACCTTGGATCTAGAGCAGATTTTGACAAGACAGTTGGCAGCTAATTTCTAGCTAATTTCGGTTCTTTCAACTCATTCCATGCAATGTTAGACACATACATATAAAATTGAGACTCATACTTTAAATAAACCAATTGACCAATTGAGTGTGTCATGATCCACTCTGGGTGTGTGAAATAAATATAAAGACTTGCTTTTTTTATAGATGTATTTTAATTCTACATTTTCAGCAGTTTCATTCTGATTTTCTTCACAAATTGCTTTTTCTAGTCTGATCTTAATGTCAGTATTCAATAAGTAATAGCTTTTTAAATTATTGAGAAGGTTTACCAGGATCTCTACAGTATACAGCGATTTTTGTAAGAACTTTCTTTGGACTTTATTTCTTAGGTGACCCATCAAGCCCAGGTGATTTCTAAGAACTTAACCGGTCAACCTTTCCCAAGTTAAAGAATGCAGGGGGGTTTGAACTCATGAGAATCAGGAAAATACAAGGAGCCGACAGCTGATTCCTCTCCCTTGCTCTAACAAAGGCTACACGGTGGACTATCTGAGAGACCAAAGTCTTGGAATAAACCGCACAACCATTTATATTCGCCCTTTACAGCTCAGCCTGAGGATGGAGCAGGTAATACTTAGATTTTCCATTTTATGCTGTTTATAATCATTTTTGACTATAGAGCACTAAACAAAGTTGGCAAGATGGATACAGTTTGCAAAATCCTAAAACCAACCCTTGTAATTCACAGGCTGTTGACAATAAGAAAACTGTTGTATGCTTAATGGAAACAGTTTGGAAATCATTTTTCAAGGTCATTTTTTACATTCTTAAGCGAGTGGTGTGAGGACTGACCTTGGAACACATATATACATTTTGTATGTAGAGAAGTTTACATTTTCAGAAATAAGGCAACACAATGTGGCTTGTGCAAGGTATTGACCAAAATTTTTATATGGTCCAAATGATGACGATTCTTTGTCAGCTCTCAAATTTTACTTACTTAACAGTTACTGATAATGACCTATTCAGGACAGAAGTGTCAAAATTCTTTGGTACATCCAGTTTTATAACACCAGAAAGTGCTTTGATAAATGTAGCTTTATTCTTATAATTAAAAAATATTGAGACCACATAACACTCCACTTTTAAACTAAAAAAAAAATACTTGCAAAGGAGCTTTAATTACTTCAGATTTAAAGATAATGAATTTAACAACCAGAATCAGTATAATTTTAATCAATTCTATAGTGGCTGAGCTGGTTTGTCAGTTCCTACAACCGATGGTGTTATTCTTTACTAACTGGTGGACAAGCTAAGTTAGTCCTTCACTGACCTGCCATTAGTATTGGAATGAACAGAATGCAGGATAGGTTCTTGTGTTCAGTTTTATTTCTGGTTCTCAACCTGCACATTGTTTTTAACTCTGAGGGTGTATTGATATTTATTATGTGCATTTGACTAAGTGTGTGCAATAACTTTGGGCTCCAAATTTCACTCTACCCTCAAAATTATTCTGACAATTTTTTACTTTTTCACTGCAATAAACAGCATGTATACTAATGCTGCTGATAGAAGGCACTGGTTAAAATGTCTGTATGCTTTAGTATGCTAGTCTGATTAGTCTGATTAGTGAAGACTAATCACCAAACCTCATTTGCATTTATTAAAGTCAATCACAGGGTGAGAAAGAGGCTAGAACTGGATCCAGCGGGACAGGTGTGCTGACCTCACAAGAGGTTGTGCTCTTGTCAGCAGCAAGCTCATCATATCAGCAGAAGGTCCCATCAGGAGATCCTGTACATCCAGAAGTTGGTAACCTGAACATGGCTGATTTTGATGGTTCGGCTCAAGTAGCAAGTTTTGCACCTATTAAAGACTATCCCAAATCCCAAAAGCCACCAAAATAACTCCCAAAATAAATCACTCTATTCAAATTCACAGCTGTCACCAACTTGCCATTGTCTCTGTAGAAGCAATGAAGTATTAATATTTAAAGTGAATTCATAAAGTCTGAACACCTTTTTTTTTTTTTTTTTTTTAATTTAATTTGGTAATGATGCAGCATTAATCTTCAAAAAAAACATGCCTCATCAATTGCAGTCTGGACTAAATACCCATACTGACAAATGAAACACCAAAGCTGTCATTATTTATTTATTTATTTATTTTTATCAATTAAGCTGGGAAAATTCAAATATCAAATTGACATTATCCAGACACTTTACTGTGACTCTTAAAATTTGGCCAGATACCTTTTCTCTTGAACATCTGAGATTTTTCTGCACATTAACTGGAGTACACTTATGGCAAATTTAACATATACAACGTGATGTTGACAGAAACATACCTGTCTATATAAGGTTTTGCAGATGACTGAAGATCAGAGACATACAAGACATACATTAAATCACGTTGAGGCACATGTCTGGAGACGGTTACAAAACATTCATGCTGCACTTAATGTTAGTAAGGAACGTTTGAGAATGTTAATTCTAATGTCAGCATAATGCTGCAACATTACAAAATGTGAATAAAATTGTATCTACATATTATGTGAATGCACTGTACTGGATGTCTTGCTCAGTCAATTCATTATTTGCCTTTATTGTATAGTTCTCATATTATTTATGTACTCATTTTATCTTATTCCTTAATATACTCATGCTTGTATTAACAAGGACCTGTTCTTAAGCTTGGATTACAGAGCTGGATACCATCAAGGCAGCACAACTTTTAATACATATCACTCGTGAGGCCCACAGAGATGGTGACCACCTGTTATTTAATCTAGGTCTGCAGGGTTCAGTAGAGAAGGACAGGGCCATTTTTTTTTAAGAGGCCACAGGTGCAGTGGGCAGAGATGGGAGTAAGTCCCATACATGCAAGTTTCACGTAAGTCCAAGTTGTCTGTAAGGAGGATCAATCAACTCAAGTCCAAGCGCAGCTTTAGTCAAGCAAGTCAAGTCACAAGTCAAGTTATTCATTTTTTCAAATATATGTATTTCACCAAACCTGTTTTTCAGTCAATATCTTTTTTTTTCTGCCTTTTAAAATTTTTCCTTGCCACTGTTGCCAAGTGCTTGCTCATCAGGGGATCTGTTGGGTCTCTTTAAATAAATTTATAAAGAGTTTGGTCTAGACCTGCTCTATATGTAAAGTGCCTTGATGTAACTTTGTTATGATTTGGCACTATAAAAATAAATCTGATTAGATTTTTTTGTAATATTACACTTCAGCATGCAATCTTAAAGGTCTCCATTTCTGTCTAAAAAAAAAAAAAAAAAAAACAAACCTGAGGGGAGACTTGTCCCTTACGCTGGTTTAGAGTCCATAACAGAAGAAGTGACCGATTTCTTTCAGCACAAAGTGTGTGGTGATTCCACCCATCTTTGAAGAACTCAAGGTGACGCTGTATGTGTGGCAGAAAGCTGCAGTAGAGTGCATAGATGTGGGTCATCTGGGTCGGGCAGGCCTGCACATTCCATATTGCAGAAGCAAGATGTCCCCCAAAGACATCACACCATAACCTCTCTATTCTTGAATTTAAACAAAAAGTGCAAAAAAAAAAAAAAAAAAAAAACACACAATAAGCTTTTGAAATCACCAAAGATTATGAAATGCTGTCAAGGTTGGTGCTTATTTGTAGAAAGTTTTAATACCTTTGGTTGTGTGTACTTCTCCTGGTAATGTGGGAATTGCAGTTCACTCCTCTGTGTGACACCATATACTGTGCTACTTCAACATTTTCACCCCCTTTATCAGACCTAACACGAGACGGTGCCCCGTACGTTTGGACGGCCTGCATCAAGCTGTTTAGCACTGTTGAGACACGGTTGTTGGTGGCAGCACAAAGGTAGACAATTAGATGGCTAAAGCCATCAATTCCACTATGGACCACAACTCTCCATCTGTCATAACAGGAAACTATGAACCACAATGTGCAGTAAAGGGAAATTTAACACAATTTCATTAATGGCCGCTGCATAAACATACAATATAAGAATGTATGAATGAATATATTTTCAACTTGCATTCATGGGATGTGACTATGAATTTACTGTACATTTTGCCTGTGTATATGACTGGCTTTAAACTTTTTATCGTCACCCTAACATGAAGATGTTTCATGTTTTTCATCTGGAGGTTTATCAAAAATCCACACCAGCTATTTACATTTCTGTTGACAGTATCTAATTTCGATCTCTAGTAACAATTGTCCATAGTGTTATACAGAAATAAGGAATTTAGATGTTAACTAAGATTAACCTGAAAAAAAAAAAAAAAAAAAAAAAAAATCTGTTACAAATTTTCTCACCACTAAGGCAGCAAAATAATTTTTTTATAATAACAGCTGCTGTGTTGCAGGGCCTAGGAAAATTTCTGTTTTGCGTTTTTTCTGAGACACTGAGATTTACACCTTATGAGTTTATGGTTGCCATCTATATGCTAGAGGCTATTGGGAGATGGCACAGAATATCCTATGCGTCTGACAGTGTGTAGTTGTAGTGTGTGAACTAGAATTCCCAAGTGGATCCACACATTGCATGGATTCTTGCACATGTAGTCCTCCATGTAAAACAAGAAAACAAGTTGCGGTTTAGAAGGTTGCATCACATAAATGCTGAAGAAACATTTCTAGTGGTTAAACAAGCCTCAGATAAATAAAATGGATTAACATTCATGGCTAAGTCACTATTTCTTCAAAAGCTACATTGTTACTCAGATCAGCAATTGATAAAAAAATAAAATAAAATAAAAATAAATAGAAGTTAACCGAGTGGTATCAGTAGCAACAAATGGTCATGTTTGGTTGTTCGGTGTCAAATTAGTTAGCCTGACACTTTGTGTTTTAATACATAATTAATATGCCTGTAAAAAAAAAAAAAAAAGTTCATCTCATGTTGTTGCATGACAAAAATTGCCAAAGAAATAAAAAAAAAAAAAAAACAAAAAACATTTTTTTAGATTAAACTTTCATGGAATTACATCTTTCAAAAAAAAAAAAAAAAAAAATAGCCCTGATCCTATCAAATACCTATTAATATTTGGAATTTTAACCATTTAAATACTATTTTAAAAAATGAAATCATTTTTTGTGCACTAAATGCATGGGAACTATTTGCTCATATGATCATGAAATCAAATAACTGCATGTAGGCACACAACTACACCCCAACAAAAGATGCAAACACTCGAAGTACACACAGTCAAGAGGCAGTTTACAAACTCACCTTCAGGACTGGACAGGGTAGACGATGCTTCTTCAAGTAGGCTTTGGGATTTTCCTTTTCCTTCAACACATTAACAGACATATTTCTGATATGATGGTGTACTTTAAGGATCATTTTATTATTTTGGAACCCAATGAAAAAATTACATTCAATTAAAATGATCAAAAATGTTACTAATGAGACACATGGATTTTAAATACATACTGTGACATTTGATATGCTGGAGAGGCTATAGAAATAATGCTGCACAGTAGACAGATCTACAATATAAATACCTCACAAGGGCAAATATGTAAATGCAAATTTGAAAATTGCCCGCTAATTCATCTTCTTTAACGACTGCGTTGCCACTTCCTTCTGTGGACGAATCTAGAACGATTGTTGACGTTGAGGCACTTGAGTGTGCTAAACAGTCAAACAAAGACTGGCTACAGCTAGCTAAAAACCAAACTACACAGAAACAGCACCCCTGAACTTAAAGTACAAAATAAGCCCAATGGCTACAATGGAAACAATCAACGGAATAGACAGTCAATAACTAAAACTAAACCTGGCCTCTATGTCCAAGGTTTTAAATATATAAAGTTTTCACCATCCAACACATACAAGCTATAAAGAGGTCTGCTTTGTTAGCATTTAGAAACCACAAAGGCCAAAACCAAAGGGGCGAGCTGTCACACAATCAGCCGGCCAGACTGACAAACTGGCAGGAGTTTTAAACATTTGTTCCTGATTGGGGTGGCTGGGATTGGCCAGTCTGCAGACAGGCCACACCAATCAGGAATCCAGGTGGACCTATCAGGTGCCTGGAGGCCGCACCAATTGGAGCGAGGAGGGTGGAGCCATCTGGGCAGGCAACTTGGCAAACTGAAAAACATTCTCACACAAGTGGGCAGAGCGGTGGCAGTAACAGGGGTGATCTCACATTTTGCAATCTTTTGTACAGTACAGCATACACAGTGACCTGCAAAAGACATTTAATAAAATTTTCCAAAGTCCAAAATGAAACACAGTCATCAACTGGGCATTTCACTTACCCATGTATGGAGGCCTTGGTCCTCCAACATGGGGTAGTCCAATACTATTCTCTTTGCCATGGCTGTAATTTCTGGCTTTGATGGGTATCTGTGTGATTCTCCATACCACTTTGCCCTCAGGATTGCAATCATACTGGTCATGGTGTTTTGTGTGAGCTGTCATCTGAGCTCCTTTGACATCTCGCAGTTCTGCTGTTTGCCTCTCTTTGACAATTCAAAGTACTGTTGTCGGACTTGCTCAGGTTCTGTGTTTGTGTGCAATGTATATTCAGGAAAGGATAACTTCACAACTTTTTCAGGGGTTGGGTACTTTGGAGGACTTGTGTTCACAGGAGTGGATGTCTGTTGCATGGGTGATGTATTGAAGGAGGAACTGCACAAAAAATTGCTAAAAAAAAAAAACAATGGTTCATTTTAGGTATTTAAATAGCTTACATCAAACTGAACACATATCAATTAATCTAAAATGAATTGTACACACATGTAAACTTCCAAAAACACTGTGCTGTTAGCTCAAAGTGCTGCTGCTAACTTAAATGGGTGGTTAGTTTAGGCCACTAAACTGAGAATCTAATCTCCTCCGATGCACCATGACAGGCCCGCGAGGCCGGGAAAAAGATCCCTTAAGTCTTCACGAGACAGTGTACTCATCATTGTCTCTGTTTGCAGCTATGAAAACGTTGGAAGACAAGCATAGCAAGATTAAACAGTGCCTTAGAAATTAAACTGCATGAGAATATAAGAAGTTGACACCGCAAATTAGGTAGCTAGAGCCTACCAGATTAGTATAGAAATGTAGAAACCTCATTGGCTGCTGTTGCATGTCTTATAGGTTAGTATAACTAGAGCTGCCACCAATTATGAATTTTCCTAGTGACCAACATTGTCATTTGTTTCCATTAGTTGACTAATCTACACAGTTTATGAATTTAACGGGAACAAAGTGGCACAAGTAAAGGAGGCGAAAACTTACTTTGCTTTTGGTCTGAACACAACATTATGTACAACATTATTCCCAAAGTGCAATTCAATTCCTACACGTCATCGCACCGCAGCTAACAGAAGGAACATGATGTGACAAATGGGAGAAAAAGTTTGAGGCCCAGAGTGCTATGGAATGTGTCTGCACTTTAATTCAAATGGCAATTCTGTGCAAAAATACCATGGCAAGTTGAAATTTAACTTAAAATGTATAATTTTATTCTTAAAAATTAAAAAAGCTTTTAAATTATCTTTTAAGAAGATAGCTTCTTTATTTACATTATATATATTTAAAATAATTTCATTTAAACACCTCTGCAAGAAGAAAAAAAAAAGAATAAAATATTAGCATATGTTACCCATTAAAATCGACACTGCAACATTATCCAATTCTTCCATGCTTACAGTGAGCATCAATTCACCTGTATTTGGTTGTAAACATATGAGACTCAGTCGTGACAAACTTACCTTGGCTGAAAAGTGTAGTGTGTGTCTGCCTCCTGCAGTCCAATCTGAAAGTTTTTTTTTAATCATTCATCCGCTGGTAAATCCTGTTTAAAGTTAAAAACAATCCAGTTGAACTACATGCTATGGGTGGAAGCAGTTAGCCCACAGAAGGAGGTTTACATATGATGTGTTCAAGGCAGCTCAGTAAAATGACTATAACCCAAAGTTAAATAAAAAGTGATCATGATGTGTTCAAATGTGTAACATTCAGAAAAAGAAATGTAGGTACACTAAAATAATAGCAGGGTTTTGCACATTGATAAGAGAACTTAAGTAAATGTAGAAGTAACAACAAAAGTTACTTTTCTGACAATGCTTAATTTTATATGCTGTAATTGCTTTGTTTTTTTATATTAGTTTAATGTTTATTGTTTAATTATTAGTTATGCAATTTAGTCACCAGACTTCATTAATAAAAAAATCATGAACGTTAATGTTAGTAATTTAAACACTGAATTAAAAATGACAGGTTTTCCTTCAACAGTTTGAATCAAGGATAGAAGCAGTAAATATCATTCACAAAGTTATAACTGGCAGTTGAGACATGTCTTCATGACAGTGTGTGACAGGAAGTCTCCTTCCTTAGCTTATTGGAATACAAGTTCAGTTCAAAGGCTTTTAGTCATGTTAAGTTATTAGGAAGCAAGCAAGTGAAGGGCTGCAATTTATGTGTTATCACTCATGAAGTACAGATTTTTTTGCTGATGGTGTTGAAGGGAATATGAATTTTTTTTTCTGTGTTTATTAGTTGTTCTTTTTTTTTTTTATTTTATTTTATATACTTAAAGACACCAACTCTAAACACAGCCATCTTATACATTTATAGGAAGAAAGCTGGTTATCTAGCCTACCCAGGTAGTTAGTCTCAGATTGTCTGGTATTGCCACCTACAAATTCCAATATTTTCTCAGTTTTGATAGATATGTTGTTTGTTATTCTCTTTCAGAGTGGATTTCAAGAAGATGGAGAGGGTTGCATGAATGTTGGCCTTTGTAAACATATAACTGCATTTCTTCTTCAAGCCAGAGAAACCCATCGATTGACACAGGTGACTGATGCCATTGACTTTCAAATAAATTGTACTTAAATTTTACTACCAAACTTAAAATGTCTTAGCCACTATTCATATCTGTAATCTATGTTGATCCAATCATAGATGGACACCTAAAGCTATGTTAGAGAAACACCTGACATTATAGTATGTCTCCACAGACTTTTTCAGTGACCACTTATGATTGGATCTGACTTCCCTGCTATTTATGCAAACGTTGCTCACAAAATCTGCCGTTCCGTGATATTTGTTGAGCATGAGCTAAGAATAGAGACAACATAATTCAACAGTTACGCTTTTATTTAGCACTGTCCATTGGTGATCGTATTGCTCAAAAGGCATTTTAAGACCACATGTAAACAAGGTCTTAGAGCTGCAGAAAACAATATTATGTCATGATAGTTTTGTTGGAAATAGCCTATTTTAATCATTGCATGTCACTAGCAATATGTAATTGAGGGTTTACTTTAAAAAAAAAAAAAGAAAAAGGGATGTCTGTGAGTTTGTATGTTCACTGCATTTCATATGAATTTTATAATGTATTTTTTGTTTGTTTGTTTTCTGCTCCCCAGAGAGCTGCTAACCAAATCGTGACTGGAGTCCAGCAAGATCAGGCTGCATTATTGGAGCACCTAAAACAGCAAATGAGCAACATGAGAGGCATTCTGGAGACTTGGATCAACTAAAGAGCGATGCAATAGGCATATTTGACCAGTTTGATAACCCTTTCAGTCAAATTGCTTCCACCCACTTGCTGATGTGACCATCAAAGAACTGTTAAAACCAGTTGAACCAGAGATTATTATCGCAACAATGTGTTATGTGAAACATGGCGACTCCAGAGATCTTACCATTAAGGACCATTGTTTTTATTATATACCATTGGTGAAAAGTTTGGAGCAGCTGCTATCACATCCAAGAATCATTACAATGATTAATGAGAGGCCACAGACATGCAAGGATGGATTTTTTCATGATGTCATTTGTGGAGACATTTTTAAGTCACACCCACTGTTTTTGATATTTCCCACAGCATTGCAGTTGGTTTTGTATACAGATGAAATTGAGCTATGCAATACTCTTGGATCTCGGGCAAACAAAAACAAATTGTTGATTTATTACACCTTAGGTAACATCAACCCTAAATACAGATCAAGACTTGCTGCCATTCATCTGCTTGGGTGAAATGGTAAAATCAAAAGATCTTTCCCATTGTAGTATTGATGAGATATTTTAGAGGATTAACCATAACTTAACTGAACTGTATGAGGGTGTCCAGGTTGTCAATGCAAATGGTGAGACGACAATTGATGGTGCACTTATGTCAGTGTGTGGCGACACTTTAGCTCAGCACGAAGTGGCAGGATTTAAGGAGGACAGGAGTGGGGTTTGCCTACAGTAAGTGCAGGCACTGCGAATACAGCTTTGAAGACATGCAA